>NW_024080703.1:3490568-3891912 GCF_003009895.1 Hyaena hyaena | reverse complement strand
TGTTAGTTTCCTGAGGAACCTCCACACTGTTTTCCAGAGGGGCTGTACCAGTTTACATTCCCACCAACAGTGTAGGAGGGTGCCCGTTTCTCCACATCCTCGCCAGCATCTAGAGTTCTCTGATTTGCTCATTTTAGCCACTCTGACTGGCGTGAGGACATCACCTCTTTTTAAACTTCAAAACAATGACACATCATCTTTTACAACATGGCAAAGATGTGATGTGTCCACACTGCCTCCGCGTTGATGGGTCTCAAGCTCTTATTTCCAGCCCAGATCTCTGCCCCACATTCTGGCTGCCCCACTGAAAGGCCTGCTCACCACTCAAACCTACCCTGGCCACCGCTAACCTCCGCACCTTCCCCCAATTGCGCTGTGAGCCCCGCGAAAATGGACTTCCTGTCCAGTCAGACCAACATGGTACTTATGCTATTGAGAGCCAGGGTCCCCACAGCTAATTGCTTACTAAGGAGTATCACCCCAAGAATCACCACTTAGTAAAAGTTCTTGCTATACACAAAGATAAGGTCTACCTTCTAAAGCACAAGTACGTACGCATTCCTACCTTTGCTTTTGACCCTTAATTACAAGCATATGTTTCTGTAATAAATGAACTAATCACACTTAACATTTTCATTTTAGTCCTTACCCACGTGACTGACTTGTGTTACACTTAGGCACCGGGGCCAAATGCCAGCTTTTAAGAATTAGAAAGTTGAACAACCTCCCTGTCCCCACCCCGATGTGTCATTAGCCATTTCCCACCGAGCTCAGAATGACCACACGGCTCACAGCTGTGGGCCCCTGCTGTTCACTTTCTACTGTTCAGCCTAAGTGCATTGCTCTACTCAACTTCAGACACACATATCCACTGGCTTGTGAAATCCACTTAGAGGTCCTATGGACCCTTCAGACTCAACATGACCAAAACCAAGTTCATCACCTACCCACACAAAAGAGGAAGGACACTTCCCTTCCCAGTGTTCCCACACCACCCAACCAATCATCTCAATGAGACCCTAGGCATGAACATCCCCTTCCTCTGCACCCCAAGGTCACTTCCACTTTGGATTCGTCCCTCTATATGCCCTCCCACCATTACTGCCCAAGCCCCAGCCTCCATCCTCTCCAGGCTTACTAAAAACAGCTTCTGACTAGACGCAAGAAAACAAGGTAGGACTTCACGATTAATGTCTCAGTTACAACATTCTCCTGGTGGGACATTTGAACTTAGAGCCTTATTTTCCTCCAAAAAAAAATACTGAGAGTGTTTGATGTGGCTGTGACATTTTAATAAATGAAAGAAAGAACAAAGGATTAAGGGTCCTAACTAGATTTTGTGTTCCTTCTACTACAAAGAAGTAGAATATGAGACCAGCAGGGAACCTTCAAATTACAGATAGTCGATACAAAACATAAACACTTCACTTCCTTATCCAATTAGCTAGCAGGTGCCTTCAAGTTTTCCTCTAAAACATTGCCCAAATTCAATCATGTTCTCCATCTCTCCAACTGAGATTCTTTGTATGGCCATGCTTACATTGCTACTATAGGATAGTTTTTCTTCAACTGAATTTGCTACCGATATTTTATATATAATTAATTTAATCCTACAGCATGTTTTATTTTTCCAGTTTGTTAAGGTCAGTTTGAATTCTTCCATATTTTACAGAGTATTGGCCACTCTGTGAAACTGGAAAAGTCGATTATTATGCTCTCTAATTCTTAATCAAGTTACCCATACTTACGCTAAGCAGAACTGGTCGCTATGTGTTATCATGCCTGATATCATTTCATTGGGCAGTGAGAATAATGCTAAATGATCTATGGGTGGGACATTCATGCATTCATTCCTATAACATTCCTATCGTCAAGAGAAAGTACCTTATTATTAAAGTTCAGGTGAACACAGCTATTATTTTTCCATTATTTACCTGTCCTCTCCTTCTCTACAGAGAAGACAGATTAGATCAGCCTAATGCCATTTAGTTTATGCAAAACCCAATCGGTTACTAGATTCGTCTAAAAATAATAATAAACTATTTGATGACTTGTTTTCCCGGTATCTCCGTGTATGGGATGTTAGTCTGACTTGTCCATAATTCCCATGGCCAATCTATTTTTGGCTGCTTTGTGAGCTAGGCACAATCCTTAACACATTTTAATTCTCAGAGACTTCTCTTTCACTCCATAATTAAAAAATAATAACAATAATGACCCACCACGACTGTGGCACCTGGTAGTTTTTTTTTTTCAGTGCCCAGCATGGCTAACTAATACAAATAGTTTCAGTTCTTCAAAGCACTTTTTAACTCTTTTTCTATTTTGACTCTCTTTACTTTCATCAAAACTGGGAACTGTTCCAGGCTCCTTCACATCTGATACCTCTTATGAAGAGTAAATTGAATAAGACATTAAAAGCCTCTGCCTTTTCACCAGCTTCTGTTACCGGTTTTCCTGGCCTGTCTATCAGGGCCCCATGCCAAGCAACTGGTGAAATTATATTACAACAAAGTCCTTCTGAAACTTGCAGTAACTGGCCCATATGGACAGGGTCCAGAGTGGACTAACAGTATATTCTCTCTGATGTGGAAAAAGTTTCTGACAAGAGAATAAGAGAGAATATAAATTGCCTTTTCTCGATTTATTATTTCTTTTCCTTTTTCTCTCAGCTTCTCATACACCTTCGAAGGGGAAGAACAGGTGAGAAGTTTCGAAGAGCATTTCTATTTCCTGAAACTCAGGTCAGCTCGTTTTTCATTTTAATGTGAACAAATAAAGATTCATCAAGATCTGATCTCTTTTCTCTTTTTAAAAAAAATTTTAATGTTTTATTTATTTCTGAGAAAGAGAGAGAGAGAGTGAGCAGGGGAGGGTCAGAGACAGAGAGGGAGACACAGAATCTGAAGCAGGCTCCAGGCTCTGAGCTAGCTGTCAGCACGGAGCCCGACGCGGGGCTCGAACCCACAACCACGAGATCATGACCTGAGCCAAAGTTCGATGCTTAGCCAACTAAGCTACCCAGGCGCCTCTTTTCACCTGGTCTACCTTGATGACTCAGAGAAGAAGTATCTGGGGGAGGGAGGGAGGGGAATGCCTGCTGGTACCAGGATCTGCTGGCCTAGACTGTCTGAGGCATTTTATTAGAGGACCACGAGTTGGACACGACTCTATAGTTGAGAAAGAAAGACATGAGCAGGAAAAGCTGGCTTCCATCGCTCTGTTTGCTTCTGTTTCCTCCTCCGGTAATGCCTGAAAAGAGCCAGCAAGTTCTGAGCCCCTCTACCAGCAGCGGGAAAACTCCATCAGTGTTTAGTCAGTTCACTAAGTCCACAAAAATGGAGTAACATTTCCAAATTGCCACTCTTGCCAACAAGCCGAAACAAGAAAAGAACATACAGCTATATGTGGCCAAAATGGTTTCAGTGCTTCTTTCATAATTGAAGAGAGTTGGTAGAATTGGGAATACAAAAAGATCCGTAGGGCTGCTTCAGCTCCCGAATCCACAAATCTCTGCTTTATTAAATACATCTAAATTCACCCACTAGACAAGGAGAAAAATAACTTTTTTCCAAAAAAATCTACTGCTTCGTACACAAATCACTACACTACTTGTGAAAATTCTTCTTTTTTTTTTTTAATGTCCTAGACTGGTTTTCTAAACTTCCACTTGGACGTGTTATTCTTATTCCATGAATCACACCAGAATTCTCACTGACCTTCTTTTGTAGAGATCTTTTTTTTTTTTGCCTTAGAACCAGAAAACATTTCATCATTTTTGTGAAAGACTATTTTCCATTCCAAACTTTCCATAGAAAATTCTGTTAATCTGTGGTTTGAAACTTTAAGTATCATTACTCGACTTAATTTGCCCTTATAAGTTCTTAAGAGCGCGAAGAAGGCCTGCAGTCAGCTACCATTCAAAACCTGTTCCTTCTCAGATGTCACTCACGTGGCAGCATGTGTTTTACCTCTGGCCTTCAAGCCTCATGTCATTGAGAGTGGATTTCCCCAAACCAGTCTCATCAATTGGAAGATGGCAATAGCGTATGCCAACTAGAATTCTTTCCCATTAACTATTCTTAGTACAGGTGAATAAAAAACTAGGGCCCGTAGACAGGGCCAGTGGCCAGAATCGCACAGGAAAAAAAAAAAAAAAAAAGCCCCCCCTATAATTAGGTAAAGGGATCCAAAGTGTAGGTGTCCCTAGGATTTATATCAGTGCACTCAAAATCTGACACCATCGAGCACTGTGATTCACGGACTACCTACATCGAAGTCAAAGGGAGTGCTTTGTAAAATACAGGTTCTGGATGCCTACGTGGCTCAGTGGGTTAGGCGTCTGACTCTTTGCTTTGTCTCAGGTCATGATCTCATGCACGATCTGTGAGTTTGAACCCCACATCGGACTCTGTGGTGACAACACAGAGCCTGCTTGAGATTCTCTCTCTCCCTCTCTCTCTTTCCTCTGCCCCTCCCCTACTTGTGCTGTCTGTCTCTCTCAAAATAAATAAATAAACATTTAAAAAATAAATTCAATAATAAATAAATAAATAATACAGGTTCCAAGTCCTCATCTCTGACCAATTATTTTGGAATCTAAGAGGTAAGGTCCAAGAATCAGCCCCAGTACTATTCTTGGGTACACTAAAGTTTCAGAATTCCTTCCCTGAAAGAAGAGTAGAGAGTTATCCAGTGGCCAAAGTATGGGTTGGGTTGGGGAAGATGTGGATTGAGTGGGGAAAATCTCACCGAAGCAAAGCAGGCAGAAGGAGCAATAAGGGCATCAAGGTCAGAGGAAGGTAAATTGATGAGGACAGATAACCAAAACCACTTACAACTTCCCTTAAAAAAATATTTTTTTTTTTAGTATTTATTTATTTTTTGGATCACACAAGCAGGGGAGGGGCAGAGAGAGCGGGACAGTGGATCTGAAGCGAAGAGGGCTGTGCGCTGGCAGGCTGTCATCAGCGAGCCTGATGTGAGGCTCCCCCTCATGAACCGCGAGATCATAACCGGCGCCAAAGTCAGACGCTCAACTGACCAAGCCACCCTGGTGCTCCCAAAGAAAATGTTTTCAATTCTACATTAATAAACTTTTGGAAACCATGGAATTGAAATGCCCAGAGTTCGAGAAACCCCCAAAAACAGACCACCAGAGACCAGAGTCAAAGCCAATCGGCAAGGGTTGTTTATTTGCAGGTTCGAACCCAGACCTCTGCTCACTCGTTGCCGGTGACGCTGAGAGGCCCTGAACAAAGCCTTTGCAGCCTTTTTATAAACAGGAGTAAACAAGTCGTGGGGAGGGACAGGAGATCTCTATGGTTACAGGTTTGTCATTGGTTAATATTTAAATATGAACATATATTTGATTGGTTCCTGCCATCAGGATTTTTGGTGGGATCCAATTATAATATTTTGGATATCTTTGAATTCAGCCAATCATAGAGCAAGTCTAGGGTCTTGTTCGGCGACTAATAGGTTAACTTTTCTCTCTCTAGGCCCTTCCTCCAGTAAGGTGGAGGGTGACTGTTGGCCTCTCCCGATTGGGCGCCGCCAGGGTAGTATGCTGGGGTGATATGGTGGCCAGTCTCTTCGGCCTTGAGCCCTCTTCGGCCTTGAGCAGTATGCAGCCGCCCTGTAGTTCCGGTGTGGCTGGAACTCAAGCCTTAAGCAATGGTACAGAAGCAGAAGGAGCTAGTTAAAGTCAGGTTTTGGATTCTCGCAATGCAAGCATTTATACAGAAGCAGAAAAGCTGGTTAGGTTTTCAGTTCACCTAGGCCTCTCAGAATGAAGGGTGTTAAGCCATGGTATTAGCATAAGTCTACCTTTTAAAATCAAAGCACTAAACTGCTATTCAAATTGTTGAGCTTAATGATTTTGAAGCAAACCAGACTATGTAGATTGTATGTAACAGATGTACAGTGAAGAATGATAAAGTATGGGAAGAGTGGTTCAAACCAGAATGGTTATTTTCTCTTAAATCTCAAGCATTTTCTATATTAATTCGCCTTACATTGAATTTAGAGCATTCTGTGCTCAAGGACAGACAGGTCCCCCAGTGCTGTTTGTCTTCTGGCCACGGGTGGACTTCCTTCTGTCTTTGTCAGAGGTAGTTTATCCACGTCAGCTTCTTGAGAAAGACATGGGTTTGGCTTTTTCATGCCTCTTCCCACACCAGTCTTTACAGGACTATACAAGACAGAAGAGCAGGAACATAAGAAAATCTGGGTTCTGGTCTCTACTAAATACTGGTAAGTCATTTAAGCTTGTACATTTGTAGCTTCCTCAACCGGAACAATGAGAAGGTTAGATGAGATTATCTTCTGGCTCCAAAACTCTAAATGTCACATTATACACAACCATGATGCTGTACTTTTTGCTTTAAAGAGGATAGAACCCACAGGTATCTCGATTTATTTCCCCCGCAAAGAGAAATGTAATATGTCAAAATGATCCTGTTGTTAATACTATGATTTTGATTGGGAAAACGAAAACAATTTTGAGTAAAAAAAAAAAAATGAAATCTACTTTGGACTGCAGATACCAGTGAAATTCTAAAGTCCTTTTCTTGTCTTCCTTCCATCCACCTTCCTTCAGCTCTCTCTCCTCCCTAATCTCACCCTCTACCAACTAATTTCTTTATCTTGAGTTGGGCATAACCTGATTTGCATGTAAAACTTACTCCTCAAAAAAAATTTGGCTGAGGGCAGTACCTTAGATTAGCCTGAAGAAGTCGCTGAAACATTCTTAAAGAATCTATAAAAACCATAATACTGGGGTGCCTGGGTGGCTCAGTCGGTGAGCAACCAACTCTTGATTTTGGCTCAGGTCACGATCCCAGAATCATGGGATGGAGCCCCACGTTGGGCACTGCACTGGGCATGGAGCTTGCTTAAGACTTTCTCCAGACCTCTCCCTGGCTCACAGAGCTCTCTCTCTCTCTCTCTCTCTCAAAAAAAAAAAAAAGGAAGAACATAATATTTATACACATTTCTGTGGCTACTTGGCTTTGAGTGTATATTTTTAACAGGGATTTAGGCTGGTTTCACCACATCAGTCTATCTTTCCTCAACCTGTACCACTTTTCACCTACTTTGGGCCCCTGTATTTTATCCTAGCTCCCTCACCAGTTCCTCTACCCTTCTAAGTCATAGCATCAATAACCTACAAGCTGTCCTTAAAACCAAAAACGTAATGATCTCTCAGCTTATATTTCATTTAAATACACTTGTAGGAGTTTTGACTTCTCAGATACCACTACTTTGGAAACTTTTGCCCACACACTGCCAATTCTTTACTGTTTCCAAACAAAATTTACAACAACTGTTGCCTCTTCACAAAAAAGAAAAAAAAAAAAAGAACCCAATAATAGAGTGTATCCCTTCTGTTCCCTATAGCAATAGGCTTGCCTCTATTTCAGTATTGCTTAAAGTAGTCATTTCATGTATTGTCAGGCTTTGCGGGCTCTGCCTGTACTATTCTGGTTACATCATCACCAACAAAAGATTTACAAAAAGGTTTCCATGGCAAGCAACAAGAACAAATGAAAAAGTCCAAGAGAACTGTAAACAGAAAAGATAAGGCTCAGTCAATCTCTGAAACTAACATGCAACCCCACAGAAAAGCAACTGTGTTAATCACAACAACTGAAATTATCGGCATTTCCCTGAAACATGATAAGAGCCACACAATAAATGAAGACACTGGACTTTTTATGGATGGAATAGTCACACACAGCTCGATGCAAAAAGACTCTAGTGACACGAGGGCAGTCACCTTCTGCATACAAATTCTATTCCTTGTTTAATGGACTAGACAAGTGTTGCCATTTTAATTCATGGCCCTCCATAAAATGAGCATTAAAATAATCTCCTTTTGAATCTTTATGTTTTCTGTAACCGTGGTAGCTAAGTGCTGATACCAACAATTATCTAAGCATAAGCAGTTGTTGGAAAAGGCAGAAATCAGTAACTGCCGGTCAGCTGAAAAGAGGCGAGAGTGAGGTGTGGGCGTGGATTTATGGCAGTGACGAAACTCAAGCTGCAGGCACCTCTCAGGTAATAACAAAGCAGAACACACAGTGCGAATATGGAAGGAGACATTTTCACTCATTTGCGCAAAAGACAAAGGCAGAACTATGATGTGCTCCACTTTGTAGCCCTAGAACTCTTTCTGGCACACAGTAGGCAATCAATAAGTGCTCACTGAGTGAAAACATAGTGCCAAATTCAGAGTCAGGAAACACACTGATGGGAAATGATTACCGTGCAAATAAAATGGCATCATTTCACATAAAGGGAATGTGGAAGGGTTTTTCTCTCTCTCTTAGAAATGAGAAGCCACTCTGGGTATCTTAACACTAGACATGGAATCATTTCTTAGTTCTCAATTTCCTCTTTCTCAGTAATTCCTCCCTCCCAATCAATGCATAAAGATAAATTCAGGTCGTTGAGGGGTTTACAAGGCTATTACAGGAAAGCACAAATATCCTGCAATAGGTATCACCATAATTTGAACGATATAGACAAAAACAGATTTTGATAGAGTTCCCTTCTGGCCCCCTTCCTCCATGGCCTCTTGACGGTGATGATGTAAACAGTTGTTTTGTTTACAGCCACAGCTTTTGCAAAGAAGTCAAAGTGAAACAAGTTTGCCTTTTTTCATAAACATATCATTTTAAAAGATCTAATACCAGACAGAAACGTATTGAATAAATTATTAAACTAAAGGTGAAGGGTATGGATTCAATAAGTCTCATTTCTTTCTACAGAACCTCAACCACTCTGGGTACCCCGCCCATCTACATGGTGGCCTCCCTCAGCCTCCGCCTCCCTTCTCCCCTCGCCTTCTCCCTCGTCTGGTGCCTGCGCTCTGTCCCTTCACACCAGCTTGCCATTGCTATTCCCGCCATCTGGAGTCGGTTTTCAGTATCTCTGTCTCATCAGCTCTCCATCTATTTTAAAATATCATCTGAAAACATATGTTTCTCCCCCACACACCCCTTCCAATTTCCTCTCTGCTTTTATTTATTTCATCCTCTGACTTCCTTCGGCTCTGAAAAACCCATCTGATTCACTTCAGAAAACTGCTCTACAAAGGGCCGTAACTGCATTTGATATGAAAGATTGTAATCTCTCAGGTTTGAAATATCTCATATGAGTGGTCAGCACATGCTCCTCCATTTTATCTCCACGGGATGGAAAGGGCGAGAAAGAAGATGAACCAGGAAATTACCTCAAAGGCTGGGGATCGCTTCCAAGTGCCCGGTGCTGCCCTGCCCTGTTGCTCAGGACCACAAAGAAGCCAACCCGAGGTCATCACTGAAAGTCACCATCCTGAACGTCTTTTTAAACACTTCCAACCCAGCAAGAAGCTGCTTAACCCATCTTTAAGAGTGCCAATAAGAGAGTTGGGGGAAAAAATCAAAAAGCTTCCCTCCATCCTTTCTATTTCCCTTCAAAGTCTTGCCCAATAATCTGGAAGAAAGGAAGAAAGGGAGGGAGGGAGGGAAGGAGGAAGACACATGCCCAAACAGAAGGAGGATAAACTTGTTCTAGAAACTTCGATTTTTAGACTGCACAGCCACCTCCTTCTCTTGCCTCTTTACTTCCTCTAATTAACCTCTGCTGCTGTGATTATTCCCTTTTAATTCTCACAGCCAGCATTTACTAATCCCGTGTAAGATGCGTGGCGCCCCCCGCCACCACCACCACCACCACTATTCTCCAGCATCGGCCGATGGGTTTCTACACTGCGCTGTTGATTGAGATTCTTTCATCCTGTTTGCCTTTCCTTCCTTTATGCCCCCTTTCCACAGTGAAGAAGCTGAAAAATGAGGAGCTCACTCTCCAACTCCTCTCTATTGTCAGTTCGGCGGGCTGCATGGGTTGTAAGAGCGAGAGGAATCACTGTTGCTAAGCAACACTTTGCACCCTGAGTAAAAGATAAAGAGCACCTTGCATGGCTCTGACGACGAGGCAGTCCACTTCCCTGTGAACACTGGGGGGGCCGACCTCGGGACAATCAATGGAGAAATGTCTATTCTATTAATACAGGGCTTGGGGAGAAAAGTTCTTAAATTTTCTTTCTTTTTCTTTAGATCATTTCTCATCTTCTCCAAAAGAAGCATGACCTCATGGGCAAAGAAATGGATAGCAAATCCATAATTTGGATTTACAGGATTGATTTGTGCCACACATTTATTAGTTGAACAGAGATGTTTCATTATACACCCTTCCATGACTCAGTTTCTTCTGCCTAAAAGAGTGAAAATTAAAATCAGCTGCTTCACAAAATTGCAAGAAATTAATTTTGTAAGGTTATTTCTTTGTTTTAAGACAGAGAGAGAGAGAGAGAGAGCACATGAGCAGGGGAGGGGGCCAGGGGGGAGGGGTAGAGAGAGAGAATCCTACGTAGGCTCCATGCTGTCAGTACAGAGCCCAATGCAAGGCTCAAACTCATGAACCGTGAGATCATGACCTGAGCCGATATCAAGAGTTGGAGGCTTAACCAACTGAACCACCCAAGTGCCCCAAGAAAATAATTTTTAAAACAGTGTTATAACATCCTCAGCAATGACTAAGCCACTCTCTAAGTTATTAACTGTTAATAGATCATTTCCTGCCAGTCTTCTAAGGTGTCCCTTGAAGCAGTTTTCTCAGGGGAGGTTCCTCTGTTCCCGCAGTCCGACACTTCCGCAGAAACTTTTTGTGATTTTTTTGGAGGAAGTAGTACCAAGAGGTAACTTTTCATTCACAGCCCGAAACGGAAGTGGGTGGGCCAGTGCTGGGGTAGAAGACTCAGCCTGCCCTCGTCCATGGAGCCACATCGTCTCTCAAGGCTTCCCACTCTGGGTCACTTCCTGAATTGATGCAAGAAGTGAAGTTCTGGGTGACAAGGCAACACCATGAACTTCTTGAACTCTAGTCATCTGCCAGGCTAAAACTCCCGTGATCCTCAGACCCTTCCCTGTACTGAAGACTGCTAGTCACCCCCACGGTGTCTATTCTCTGTTCTTCCAACATAAGACTTCATGCCGAGCTCGCTTGCAGCCTGCGATGGCCAAGAAACAACTCCAGCCAAAACCATCCGTACAGAGGGGATGGGTGAAACTTTTACATTTCCCGCACACGTTCTTGTTGCAGGGAAAGTGAACTTGGTTAGAGCCGCCATGAAACATCAGGACAAGGGTGACACTGATGGCTGGTGGAAAAACCAGAATGAGGCGGGTCTCCGGTGGCTTCACAGAGCCGAGCCACCGCATCAGCTCAGTCCTAGGTGAGAGAGAAACATACTTCCGTCTTGTTTAAGCTGCTATTATCCAGCTCCTCTGTCACTTGCACACCCTAAATAATCAGCGCCCTAGTAATTTATTTCCTACCTCAGAGGCTTTCCCAGGCGTAAGAAGTGTCAAGCGTGGCAGTAAAACAACTCTGTGCCCAAAGGAAACTCCAAAAAGTTTTAGAAGTGGAAACTGTAATAAGATCCACCACTTACCGAGTGCATCTTTCCACTAAACCAAGAATGTGAGGCAGTTCTCATCTATAATTCATTCTAGGAAACATCATGCTTTCAACTAACTGGCATATATTTACTAAGGCATCACTGTGTACAAAACACTGTCTAAAACAGAGTGGAAGCCACAAAGCTGGACAGGACTCGCCAGTCTTCCCAGAACTAATGTTCTCACGGGGAAGTCGTGAGATGTAGCATTTTGATTAGGCTTAATTATATAGTGTGTGACTAACGTGGACAAACCATTTACTCCTCGGCAATGGTGAAGAACATCTCTAAGGTCTCATCTGCTCCAAATTTCTAGGCTTCTACCATTACTGTTAATATGCTACTTCCGTGTTTCACCAGTGCCAGAAGTGAGGATTCTTTTTACAGCTTTAATGAAACCTAATTGGCACACAATATAATGCACCTATTGAAAGTGCACAATCAATGGTTTTGACATCCATATACCCGTGAAACTATGACCACAATCAAGATAATGAAGATTTCTGTCATCAGCAGTTTCCTCAGATTTCTTGGTAGTCCACCCCCCCATCCCCACTAACCCACACCCCGAGAACTGCCAATATGCTTTCCGTTGCCACAGATCAGTTTGCATTTTCTAGAACTGTATTGAAATGGAATCACGTGTGTACGTTGCTGTGTGTACTGTGTTACTGGATGTACGTTCCTGATTCCTCCCACTCAGCATAATTACTTTGAGAGTCACCCATGTTGTTGAGTGTATTGACATTTTGTTCCTTTTCATTGTTGAGTAGTATTACCTTATATGGATACATCAAAATAAATTCACATTTATCCATTCACACTGATGTGTTGTTTCCAGTTTGGGGCTATCAGAAATAAAGCTACAGAGCTATGAACATTCACATACAAGTCTTTATACATACATGCTTTATTTCTCTTGGATAACTAGAAGTAGAACTGCTGGAGTATCCAACTTTCTGAAACATTTGTAAAATATTTGTACCATTTTATATACCCACCAGCAGCTCTGAGAGTAACAGTTTCTCCCCATCCTTTCCATCTCTTGATACGGTCATTCTTTTTAAGGTTATGTGTTGTAACAGGAGTGTAGTAGTGTATCTGCGGTTTTAATTTACACCTACTTAATGACTAATCATGTGAAAAAAGATGCTTCTCCAACTCTTTGGCCCATTTTTAATGGGTTCAATGAGGTTCTTGTCTTCTTACAATTGAGTTTTAAGAGTTCTTTATCATTTCAACTATACTTCAATAATAATAATAAAACGAGAAAAAAAGGACTCCTTTATGTATTCTGGGTACAAGTCCTTTGTGTGAATATATTTTGCAATATTTTCTCCCAGTTTCTAGTTTCCCATTTCACTTTCCTATGGGCACCTTTTGAGAAAAAAAAAGATTTTAATTTCCATGAAATACAAGTTATCCATATTTTAATAGTTTCTTCTTTTTTATCATATTTTCTTAAATATTTGCCCAACTCGTGATCATTAAAACTTTGTTCCACATTTTCTTCTAGAAATTTAATTGTCTTACATTTATGTCTATGATCCACTTCAAGTTCATTTCTGTGTGTGGTCTGAGGTAAGAGCTGAAGCCTTTTTTTTTTCATCCATACAGCTATACAACTGTGCCAGCACCATTTGTTGAAAGAATTTTCCTTACCCAACTGAGTTAACTCAGCAACTTTATGGAAAATTACTGTGTTCCATATCTCCTATCTTCACACCACCACCACACAGCCTTGATTACTGTAGCTTTATAATAAGTCCTGAAATCGGGCAATATACACGTTCCAATTTTCTTCTTTTTTTAAGATTATATTTGTAAATCAGCAGTCAAGTTCTGCAAGACAAAAAGGCTGCTGGGATTTCAACTGGGATGATGATGAATATATCGATCAATTTGGGGGAGAACTGGCATAATAACATTGAGTCTTCCAAACCATAATCAATGCATTTATTTAGACCTTAATTTTTCTCAGCAAAATTTTATAATCTCCAGTGTAGAGGCCTTACACATTTTTTTGTCAAGTTGATCCCAAAGTATTTCATAATTTTCAGTGCTGTTGTAAATGGTATTGTTTTTCAATTTCAAGTTCTAATTGCTCACTGCTAGTACTGCATATAGAAATATAATCAATATGTATATTGATCTTATCTCCTGTAAAACTCACTTACTAGTTCTGGTAGCTCTTTTTAAGATTCTCTAGGATTATTTACATAGACAATCATATTATCTATAAAGACAGTTTATCTTTCTTTTCCAATCTATGTGCTTTTTATTTCTTTCTCCTGCCTTATTGCATTGACAAGAGCCTCCAGTACTATGTTGAATTCAAGTTGTGAGAGTGAATATCCTTGCCTTGCTCCTCATCTTAGGGAAAAGCTTTCAGTCTTTCACCATTAAGTGAGAGGTAAGCTTTACACTTTTTTTAATTTTTTTTTATGTTTTCTGAGAGAGAGAGAGAGAGAGAGAGAGAGCAGAGAGAGAGGGAGATACAGAATCTGAAACAGGCTCCAGGCTCTGAGCTAGCTGTCAGCATAGAGCCCAATGCAGGTTCAAACCCATGAACCGTGAGATCATGACCTGAGCCAAAGTCGGAAGAGGTAAGCTTTACAAATGTTTGTCACTGATGCCCCGTATGAGGATGGAGAAATTCCCTTATATTCCTATTTTGCTGAGTTTTCATCAGGAGGGGATGTGAGATATGGCCAAATGCTTTTTCTATGTCTAGTTAAGATACGCATAAACTTTTTCTTATTCCCTTTACACTGACTGATGTTTAAATTTTAAACCAACCCTGCACTCCTGGGATTAAACCCTTACTTGGATTTGATAGGCTAAAAGTTGGTTAAGAATTTTTATGTCTGTGTTTATGAAAGATATTGCTCTACAATTTTCATTTCTTGTAACTTCTGTGTCTAGTTTTGAAATAATTGGGATACTACTGGCCTCATAACCTCTACCATTTTTAGAGGGTTTGTATAGAAATGCTATTTCTCCCCTTAAATACTGGGTAGAATTCACCAATGACAGCAACTAGGTCTGGAGCTAGCTTTGGGGGTAGATCCTTAAACACAAATTTAATATCTTTCAATAAAAATATGATCACCCAATTTGTCTATTTCTTTTTAAGTGGGAGGTAGGAGATCTATGTCATTTCTGGGTCTTTTTCTGTAGATTGTTTTCCTCCTCATTAGGGGTCACATGTTCCTGCTTCTCTGAACGCCTGGCAATTTCTGACTGGATGCCAGACAATGTGAATTTCATTTTGCTGGAGCTGGACCTTTATTATTTCCCTTTAAATATGTTTCGCCTTTGTGTTGGGTGCAACAAAATCACTTGGAAATAACTTGATCCTTCTGTGGCTTGCCTTTAAGCTTTGCTAAGCAAGACCAGAACAGTCTTTCGTGTAAGGGCTAACCGTGCCACACAGCTGAGGCAATGGTCTTCTGAGAGCTCTAAATGATACCCATGTGTTAGCAGGTCTTCCCAATCTGGACAGCGGATTCCACCCGAGTCTTTGCCAGGTCCTTCCCTGGCCTCAGGCAGTTTCCTCCCACGCATTCACTGAAAACCACACAGGTCTCAGGGGCTGACTCTCTGTGTCCTTCTTGCCTACCCAGGCCCTTGTCACCCTGTGAATTCTAGTGACTGAAGCCTCTTCGAACTGTGTCCTCAACTGAGGGTGACAGCGAGGCTCTGCTATATGTCTGAAAATATAATAAATACTCCAGGCACTGAGCTGGAGCAGTGACGTTTGTTTCCCTTCTCCGAGAGATTACTGTTTTGTGCTACTTGTCTAATGTCTGAAAACTGTTGTTTCACATATTTTCCCTGGTTATTTTTAGCTGTTTAAGTTGAGGAAGTAATTCCAGCCCCTTTTACTCTATCGTCGCCAAAAACATGTCTTATCTCTAAAAACCCTCCACATCTTCATCTGTTCGCTCCAATATCAACTTCTGAGAGCCAGTTGAGTATACAGTATGGTAGTTAATCGGGCTCTGGAGTCAGACAAATGGGTTCCAGTAGCAACTCTGCCACTACTCTGTGTGTGCCCTTACACAAGTTATTTATTTACCTCCTCTCAGTCCACTGTGTTCATCTGAAAAAATAAGAAGCCTATAAGCACACACCTACCTCATAGGGATTTTGTGAGGTTTAACTGAGAAAACACACAGAAGGCCACCAATGTCTCTCCTTAGTACACTTCTAGTACAGAGAAATTGCTCAGTGATCGTTGGTGTTTAAAATTCTCCTCATCATGATCTTCCCAAATGCCGAATGACAAAGATCACCACCTCGTGTCACCCTAGCTAATCTAGCAAACTCACAGCTCTTACCAACGACACCTGTGTCCACCACGGCCACACCTGACTTATCTGTGTCAGCTGAAGAGTCCAGTCAAGTTCAAGAACTGACTGGAATGTCTGCTCCAGCTAACGGGTAAAATTTGTCGCTCCCCATTTTCTTCCTTGTCATCACTGTTTCTCTGCAGCTGTCTCTCAGCCAGGGTCAAAATATCACCATTTAATAGATATTCTGGCCCTGCCTCCCTCCGAAGGAGTAAAAGGTTCATTCTCCATATTCATTCCAAGTCCTCAGATACACTGACTCCGCTTTGAATTTAATGAAACAATAAAATTCGAAAAGCATACTTAAAAACCTGAATTGAAAATATCACAAGATAACAGCACAGCAAGCAACTCTTGGCTTTTCTCTACTTAATGTTCTCTTGACTTATGTTAAACCTCTTGTTTGCTCTTTTTCCAACCCCGGGGGAAAGATTTTTTTCATAAGCTCAACTGGTTAAATGAGCATAAAGAGTAAGCGAAGTTTGTTTCATGGCTGAAAAAGCTACTATTTGTTATATGTATTTAGACACTGCTCTAGATATGCCAAAGGGCAGAACTGTGTTCATCTCTTCTAACTGGAGGCAGCCTTATTTTTCTAAATTACATATGTTATGGAATGACTCTTAATAAAGCCACTGATCCCGTTTGTCTTCCCACGAAAGCATATTCTGTACACTGATAAAATACAACGCTGGGTGCGAGAATTCAGCACAAGTTACACCCTAAACACAAAGGAACTTGGAGAAGCTGTTTTCACAGCTTACAGAGCACTCGCACATACATTATCCCATTAATTCTTACAACAGTCCTGTGAGCTGAGGATTCACAACAGGGAAAGTCAATATTGCGGAAACAAAAGAAAAAGGCTTAGATTTCCAACAGCAATCATTTCTCTGCTCTAAAATTTCTGAACTCAAGACTCTCCGAATCAAGCTCACTTAACAGGTTATGCTTGTGAACACCTGTCTTCAATGGGTTCTATCATCTAACTCTGCTTTATTTGACAGTAATAAAATGCCATTTTCTCATAAACTTGAGCTTAATTAACAACTCAGCATTTTTCTCCATGACCTCCTCCCTAAAACAAAAGTTCTTTTCTCCTCAATGGTGTATGCTGAAAATTTCAAACCTCAGAAAGTTTTCAGAAACAGTTCAATGAATACGTCCTCTATCTAGATTTACCAATTTTCAACACTTTGCTTTATATATGACACAAATATATGTACATATATGCATCAGGCAAATACGCATCATGTATGTAATATAGTGTATTATGTTGATTATATGTTTATATTTATTATAAGTTATAGGTAATATTATCATATATGACTCATGAAAGTTAATAGCTAGCAGTGTGACAACCCATAAATACTTCAATACGAATCCCCTAGGAACAAAGACATTCTTTACACAAGCAAAACTATTTCACTCAGGAAACAACGCTGACGTAATGTTATTATCTAATGCACAGCCCATTTTCAAATATCCCCAAATGACTCAACATATGTCCTTTATAACTGTTTCCCTGACCTAGGACGCACCCACGATCACACACTGCATTCAGATGTCACATCTCTTCCATCTCCTCTGACCAAGAAACCGCTCCCTCAGCAATTTCCATCTATCATGACTGGCATTTCTTAAGAAAACAAGCCCTCATTTTGGATTTGCTGGATTGTTTCCTCGTGAGTAGATTCACGTTAAACATTTGGGGCGGGAATGCTGCCTCAGTGACAGGCAGGGACCAAATCAGAAGGAACATGAGGTCAACTCGTTCCTCTTCTGGTGATGTTAAACCGCTTCAATTTGATCACGTGTTTGAGGTATTCTCCCCTCTAAAGGTACCTGTTATCCTTTGTAACTGAGTAGCCCAGAAGGTGACACTTTGAAATATTCTGGTCCCAACTATCTCTCACTCACTGATTTTAGCACCTATAGATCATTCTTGCCTGAATCAATTAATCACCATTAATTACTATGGTTTCTTCTTCCATCATTCTTCCTACACTGATTAACCAGCACTCTTCATCAGCATTCCGTGACACCAGAAAACTCCCAGGACCATCGACAGGACCACGCTGGAGTAAGAAGAACAATGCTCACTAGAGAGACAGCTCCAGAAGAAGGACATGCGCCAGAGAAGTCTGGAGCAGGCGCTAGATACATACGTACAGCTCTGTGTTTGCTGCTGTGAAGATCCCTCTCTGTGGTCGATCTGGTTCAAAGGAATTCCTCCACTGAGTAAGCCATGGATGTTTACCAGGTTCTTTGTTTCAAGATGATGATGGGATACTGGCAAAGGATCTAAGGGAGCCACACTTTTTAAGCTTCAGCGAATAACCTCAAGCTCCCTCTCTGAAGTGGAGGCAGAACCTCTTAAAGTATCTGACCGGGAAAATGAGACATGGCTAAAAACCCAGGAGGTCATTTCTAAAGTACGCCTGGCTCTGAAACTTTTTTATTTACAGTATAGATCAAGCACCCTGAAACTACAGCCTTTTATCCTTTCGTCTTCCATGAGGCTTCAGCTCAAAGGGTATTTCTTCCTATCCCTTTCTACCTCCCTAACGGAGAGATACCCTGAGTATCATAACAATATCATTTTTATAAACTTGGTGAGGCTAATTGTCTGCGGGCCACCTTAATGCCATGATGATGCTATGCCCGGTTCTTCTAAGATTCAGCCCCTACCACTGAGCTCTATGTGACAAAGTCAAAAGAATATTTTATTTTAATTCAACAATCATAGTGTAATAGATGAACATACGGTGGCCCCCTCAGATGTCATTTGCATTTAATCTTTTTTTTTAATATTTTATTTATTTTTGAGAGAGAGAGAGACACACACAGCATGAGCAGGGGAGGTCAGAGAGAGAGGGAGACACAGCATCCGAAGCAGGCTCCAGGCTCTGAGCTGGCTGTCAGCAAAGAGCCCAACGCGGGGCTCGAACCCACAAACTGTGAGATCATGACCTGAACCAAAGTCAGACGCTTAACCAACTGAGCTACCCAGGCGCCCTCATTTGCACTTAATCTTATGCTTCTCAAGGTGCCTAGAGAAAGCCAAAATCAATGCATGCCTATTGCCAGCATATTACATAGTGACAGAAATAAATGACTAAATAATCCTCTTATAAATCACTATAAAATGATAAAATATTTTCAGTTTACTTATTTATTTTGAGAGAGAGAGAAAAAAAGAGAATGAGCAGAGGAGGGGCAGAGAGAGAGGGAGAGGGTGAAGCCCAATCCCTAATGTGGGGCTCCAGCCCACAATCTGTGAGATCAACAGCTGAGCAGAAGCCAAGAGTCGGATGCTTAACTGACTGAACCACCCAGATGCCCCTAAAATCTTAATCTTAGAAGGCGTTGTAAACAGGTAGTCCCATCTCCTACCCAGTGCCAGGCTCACTTCCTTGGTATCAGAAAGAGTAATGCCATCTCTGCTTAAATACCAACAGCGAGAGACAGCCCACCACACATGATAGCTCATTCCATTCATCGAGAGCCACACATAAAATAGCCTAGTGGTCATGGAGCTAAGAATCAGTGTATGTTGTGTGGAAACCTACCAGTATGCCAGACAATCCAGTGATAGGAAAATATAACCCTAGTAACAGGCTGACTTTCAATCCGAAGGTTTCCCAAAACATTTAAAGCAAAAGCCTATTTATCAAAATTTTATATACCAACATTAAGCAAATTAACAGGTAACGTATGTTTCAGGCCAAGGAATGAAGGGGTGTCTCTCACCCTGAAACAGACCTTTCTCTGTCCCATGAAGTCAAAACTCTATCATCTGTGTCTTCCGTCAGTCTCAAGAACATCTTTTCTTTCCTTTTGTCCATTTGCTCTGCATATTTGGGCTCGCTTGGTTAAAAATATCTTCTATTCTCTTGATCTACTCACAGTTCAGAATAGAGTGGTCATGGCAACGGACGCACACAAGGAAACATGGATATACAGAAACACCCGACGATTCTGAGCCTAGGTGATTAGAACAACAGTGCAGAAGAGGGAAAGGGAAGTCAGTCTGGTTGTGTTTAACAATATGAGTGTGAGGTGATGGGAAAATGCTCAGCGTCCAGGCAGGAAATCCAAAACAGGTATCAAGGTATATCATCAGCAGGCACAGCAGCTGAAAATATGACACAGAAGAATTTCCTAAGGAAAAGACAAATGAGGACGAGAGCGACAGTAAAGACACCCCCTCCAGTATTTCTACCCTTATATACTGCCTTTTTTGATTTTCTGGCTTTTCCCCAATGAATACTCTGATCTTCCCAATGTTACATAATTTCTGTAACATCAAGAATCCAGTCCCACAGACCTTCTACGTTACTGTAGTCATAGATGACACGCCAGTAAAGTAACTTTGGCTGGTCTGATAACAACCCAGAGAGACTCATGAAAAACCTAGCAGTGGGACTTCACCAGTGCATAGCAAACCCCCTGGGCAGTGAAGCCCACCCTTAATGGGTACTCTGGAGGGTCACTGACAATGCCTCTTTGAGACCAAAACTACAGGATGTGCTTGTATTAAATTCCTGTGCGGTATTCAATGAAAACCATGAAAATCCACCATGTGCTACAATGTACCGTTTGGGAAACATAAGGCCAAATCAGACAAGGTCCTCACACTTGTAGATCTTACAGTATTATAATCCTCTTCTGCAAAGTCAAAGACAAACGTGTGCCTTGAATCATTTTAGGGTACTACACCGTATGTGCCGATACAAGTGCTTACAACTTTCTAGTTTTCTTTTGACTTGGCAAACAGTCTAAACTACCGAAGCTAGCAATCATATGGTATGAGTATAACTGCTGCTTAGTTCCAATCTGTAGATAAAACTTCATATTCTCACGGTTCTCTAGCCTCAATTTCATTCATACACCGAAACTATTAGCAAAAAGCCCAAGTCTCTTGTGCAGCCAAGCCTTCAGTTCAAACCATCCTGGCCTTCCCAGGGGCCCGTCAATCCTCACCAGTTGGTCCTTCTCTCTGGTCTTACCAGTGCCATTTCTCACGCCTAATGTGTTCCTTCTCCCCACCGCACCAGCCCCTCCCCAAATTATCCAAATTCTTCTTTCCTCTTCCTGTGGCATCTCCAATGCACCTCTCCTGAGTTCACATAAAATTTATCTAGCTGGTCTCAACCAATTCAGCATTTAGGTTTAAGTTTCCTCGTGTTATTCAATAAATGTTTCATATAAGTTCTTTTCTTCTCTTTCTCTCTTTACTAGAATAGAACAGCAAGCTCTTTGAGGGAAATGTGTGTATGTCTGTGTGTGAGTGTGTCCGCTAGCACCATTTTATAATTCTTTTTTAATGTTCATTCATTTATGAGAGAGAAAGACAGAGCATGAGCCAGGGAGGGGCAGAGAGAGACGGAGACACAGAATCGAAAGCAGGCTCCAGGCTCTGAGCTGTCAGCACAGAGCCCAATGTGGGACTTGAACTCACAACCAAAAGATCATGACCTGGGCTGAAGTCGGACACTCAACCAAGCCACCCAGGTGCCCCTCACTAGCACCATTTTATACAATTTTGTGCATAGAAAAGACGGAAAATATGTGCTATTGACTGAAATACTTCTTGGTATTTATAAAATTCCGTATAATACCTTACACACTTGTCACCTTGATAAATGCTTTTAGATCATAATATTGCTTACTAGGCCAACACAAATTCATTCTACTCATAACCCAACCCCTCAGAGAAGGTTCTGTTTTGATGAAGGATGAAAACAGTTAGGGGTAAATCTTGTAACATATTGATATAACTATTATCATTACTGCATTAGTGTCCTTTATAATTTAAGGCAACATCACTAACAACGACTAGAGAAAAGACCAATGAGTTATGAGTTATTAGTACAGGGATAAAAAGAATTCTAATACCAAAGGCATTGAAGCTAATAATATCTTGCCCTTCATTTGCTGATCTGTAATAATCAGACCAGGGCCCTTTCTCCTGGTTCACGCTGACTGTGGCATTTCTTCTCAAGAAGCCACAAGATCCTTCCGGCAATAAAACAACCCCATTAAGTTCATTAGGATCACTCTTAAAATTAAGCAGACCCATCCCCCAACTATATCAGGATTCGACGTTTCAAACAGGATAGGGAATATGGAGTTTGGAAAAGAGTAATAAAAATGATCAGAAATGGGCCAAAAGAAATAAAAACAGCATCGCCCTGAATCAGTCTGCACTGAAGTCCAAGTATAGAGGAGAAGCCAGGAAAGGCAGGGCAAAGACACCAGAAAAGAAACTTGCCCCCCAAACAAGCCAAAGGCTCGAAGCCACTGTGGAAAACAGCGTGGAGATTCTTCAAAAAGCTAAAAATAGAAATGCCATACCATCCAGTAATTCCACGGCTAGGTATTTACCAAAAAGTACCAAACCACCGATTCAAAGGGATATGTGCACTCCTATGTTTACTGCAGCATTATTTACAATAGCCAAACTTAGAAGCAACCCAAGTATCCATCAACCCATCATGAATGGATAAAGAAGGTGTGGTATATGGATACAATGGAATACTACTTGGCTATTAAATAAATGAAATCTGGCCATTTGCAACAATATGGATGGAGCTAGAGAGTATAATATATTTGTCTGAGAAAGACAAATACCATATGATTTCATTTGTATATGGAATTTAAGAAACGAAACAAATGAAGAAAGGAAAAAGAGAGAGAAACCACAAAACACACTCTTAACTATAGAAAGCAAACTGATGGTTACAAATGGGGAGAATGGGTGAAACAGGTGATGGGGATTAATGAGGGTGCTTTTCATGACGAGCACTGGGTGACGTATGCAAGTGCTGAATCACTATATCGTAACGTGGAACTAAAATAAGACTGTACATTAACTATACAGGCTTGTGCCGATAAGGCAGAGGCAGAGTCACTGAAAATAACCTTGACGTCCCTAATTTCTACAATTAATGCAATCTTCGGGTCTGTGGAAGCTCTCACGTGAACAGCCACTCTGTACATGCATTAGGTTAAAGCTTTATCTGCTCATCAGCAAAGGGTCCCATCAGATGAAAATAAAACCAGGAGCTCTTTTTATATCAGACTCCTATTAAAGGGTGCTTTGTGGTTTTAAAGTCTTGCAAACAACTTAAAACTCAGAAGGCACTTAGGGTGGAAAGCAAGGAGCCGTCGAGGATGGGGCGGTGAATGAACCGGGCCCTTTGAGGCTTCCCTTGAAGTGACCTAACATCACCCTTGCCTTTTTCCTGCGAGAGAAAGCCTCAAAGTCGGGAGAACACACAGGTAGACGAAGTGGAAACTGTCAGGGTAGAGAGACAAAGGTGGCTCTGCTAAATGCAAACGAATTTAGAGGGAATGTAAGGGGCTTTCTTCCTTGGCCATCAAAAATAGTTTGGAGGGTCGGTGCCAAAATTAGAAATAAAAGCATGCTCTTTTCTCCCCGCACCCTACAGAGTCGCCTTTGAAGTCACATGTGCTCCACAGGACACAGACAGAAACAAAACTCAGGCCCTTCTTCAATTTTATTATATCCAGTTCAGTATAAGACAGTGTCCTTCAAGCATTCATAAAAAGTCATTTTCAGCTCCTTCGGCTCAGATATGATAAGCTTTTGTCATACGCCCTGGAATTTAAATCCATGCTTCCCTCCGGTTATACCTTCTGGTCCTGGGGACAGCCTCGGGGAGCGGGCCCAGTTGTCTGGATCCGGTTCAGGTGCTGCCTGGATGGATGGGCTCCAGCTCCCGGCTTGGACGGACTGGGGCTGACCCTCTACAGCCACCTGGCAAGTCCTGGCCAGCCTTGCAGCCTTCTGGACTTCCCTGAACAGCTCACTGGGGGGCCTCGGCCCTTCTTTGTCCCGGTTCCCAGGGCTGAGGACATGAACGGCAGCTACCCATTCTTCCTGCCTGATGCCCCACATAGAAGGTGAGAAAAATACCACAATGGGAGAAATAACAATTCTAACGCTGGTATATTTCAAAGCCAATCTATCTTCAAAATAAGGGACTTTCTTGGTAAACCTCATTACAGCCTTCAGTACAGAAATGTTGATATCATTTGTTATGTTGTGCTTTCTACCTAGATACTGAACTTAGAGTCTGAAAGCATCCTGAGCCAGTGACATATAAACAGGAGTTAAAAGATCAAAGGGGAGAGAAACAAAAACATTTCGTATTTTCCAATGCATTAATTCACCCACTGTGCGTACCCTAAAGAGGAAAAAAGCAAACAGCATATTTTCAGCATAAGAGATTTTACTGTAGAATATTAGAGTGCAGCCTCTTTTCTCTGGAAGGTAAGTTAGAACTAAAAGGGATCTTAAAGGCCAACTAATCCAATTATTTAAAGAGGTGAAACTGCTGCCCAGAAGTTAATGACTCACACTAATCACTAATAGGTTAGTGTCAAGAAGACCCACAAGCCAATTAGAAGGACCCTTCACTGGCCAAAGATGGTACAATATGAATATCAAAAAGAATAATAGCAACTGATTCAAGTATATCAAATCTATAAAGTCCGGGGGTCCATAATGAGTTCATGAGATGTCCTTCCACCTCCACCCAAAATAGTAGACAGCAGTTTACTGATAATCACCAGTACAAGTTGCTAGTGTCCCAGTTCATCACGCTGACAACTGATAAGTAAAAGGCAAAAACGAAAACGTATCCTGCTTTTTCTTGCCGAACTACAGTTCAGGATAACCAAATAACTGATGATGGAAAATTCACCCATATGAAAGAATCCCAACTAATAAATACAGAAATAATGATGGAATTAGAAAAAAATTCCATTTTGCAACCTCTAGGTTAAGTTGTCACAAGAACCGTTAAGTAAAGGGTGGCTAGGGAACTTACAAAGGCTGGATCAGGCACACGGCTAAATCTCCTGATCAATCTCCACAGTACTAAGACTCCGTCAGTCAGACCTCATGTCCCTCTTAATGTGATGCAATAGGAAATACACAGCTCCACCTATAAAGTGCTGTTGCCAGAAAACAATAACGGGGGAGAAGGAGAAGACGCCGCCAGAATGTAAGCAGACCTCTTGATCTAACTATGAGTTTACAAGAAATATGGGGACAGAGGCACAAGTTAAATGATGCTACATGAAAGCCATTAGTCAAATCAAAGCTGTGGGACTTTGTATAGTTTAATGGCTTCTCCAACCAATAAAAGGAATGAAAACGAGGAGGGGCATGGAAGGGGACAATGATAAATGTAAAAATACTTACTAGAAAAAAGCAGCCATATCAATGGATATGCTTTGTTTGACTCCTAATTTGACCAGCTATTTTAAAAAACAACCTTGGGGCACCTGGCTGGCTCAGTCAGTTAAGCGCCCGACTCTTGATTTCGGCTCAGGTCATGATCTCATGGTTGTGAGACGGAGCCCTGAGTCAGGCTCTGTGCTAAGCATGGAGCCTGCTTGGTATTCTGTCTGTCTCTCTCTCTCTCTCTCTCTCTCTCTCCCTCCCTCCCTCCTCCCTCCCTCTCTCTCTCTCTCTCTCTCCCCTCCCCCACTGTGCACACATGTGCACTCTGTCTCAAAACAAATAAACATTTTCAACAAATAAAAAAATAATAAAGAAAAATTTAAAATTTAAAAACAACCTCGTTAAAGAGTGAATTGTTACTATGGACTGTGAGTCACAGCATATAAAGGAATTATAAATTTGGGGCAATATTTACGTTGTAGTTATACATCAAATAAGGATACTCATTAGTTAGAGATGCATACTAAAATAATTTGGGGTGAAATTTTAAAAGAAAAACAAAGCAGTCAATGACTCCATCAGGCCTGTGACCCGCTGTCAGGACAGCCAGCACCAGCTCTCTGCATTATAACCAGAATGAAAGGATATACAAATAGTAAACTTTTTGTAAGCTCTTGAAACAAAAAAAAAAAAAACCACCAACCAGCATTTGTGTCCTCTCTTCCCTCCATTAAGAAGAAACAATGTACGTTTGAACACTCACAGATGAGCTACATTTTCTCCCTCTGGAAACAAAAAACCTAAAACACGTAAACAACGATCCCCAATAATCTTACAGATTACGGCAGCTACACTGGGGTTTTGTGTATTAAATGGGCTCAGCTTTTGGGTGTGGCATGGGGAGGAGAAGCTTCCTACACCCCAAATCCCGTGACATCCAAAGAGATGCTGAGATTGGTTCAAATTGCTAAGTACGTTTGCCATTTGGAAGAAACGATGCGCCGCACCACGCGGTCCTAGGCTGGCTTATCGGATGAAATTTAGTCTTTAAACAAGTCCTAAGAGATGGAACATGGGGCAGCTAAGAATCAGTGAGAGTGAAGGGGGAATAAAATAAGGGTAATTAATTACTAGACACATAACAGGAATGAGTATCCAGGAAAGAAAGTTCAGAATGGAAATGGAGCAGCAAAAACACGGTGCGGGGGAGACAGAAGAACACCATCAACACATTTTCATGTCTCAGTTTAGCCCAAGGTTGTTTAAAAAAAAATGTTCAGTGTGACAAAAGTGAGAATGTACAAAAAGTACAGAACATTGGGGCAGAAGAAAAGAAGGTCCTCTTCCTTGCAGCATTATTTCCCATACCCAAGGCACAGACACCACCCAATTGTCCATCGAGGGATGAATGGATAAAACAAATGGGAATATATACTACATTTAACGGAATATTACTCAACCCCTTAAAAAAAAATCCTGGCTGGGAATGCAAACTGGGCAGCCACTCTGGAAAACAGTATGAAGATTCCTCAAAAAATTAAAAATAGAACTATCCTATGGCCCAGAAATTGCACTACTAGGTATTTACCCAAGGGAAACAAGAGTGCTGATTTGAAGGAGCACATGCACCCCAATGCTTATAGGAGCAGCATCAACAATAGCCAAAGTATGGAAAGAGCCCAAATGTCCATCAACAGATGAATGGATAAAAAAGATGTGGTGTAAGGGGCGCCTGGGTGGCTCAGTCGGTTAAGCGTCCGACTTCAGCTCAGGTCATGATCTCGCGGTTCGTGGGTTCAAGCCCCGCATCGGGCTCTGTGCTGACTGCCAGCGCAGAGCCTGGAGCCTGTTTCAGAGTCTGTGTCTCCCTCTCTCTGACCCTCCCCTGCTCACGCTGTCTCTCTCTCTCTCTCCTAGAAATAAATAAAACATTTAAAAAAAAAAAAAAAGATGTGGTGTATATATATATATAGATGTATATTTATATATATATACAGTGATATATATATCTGTACAGTGACATATATATGTGTATATATATACACATATATATACATGTATACATATATATATGCATATATATACACAGTGGAGTATTACTCAGCAATCAAAAAGAATGAAATCTTGCCATTTGCAACTACATGGATGGAACCTAGAGCATATTATGCTAAGCGAAATTAGTCAGAGAAAGACAAATACCATACTACTTCACTCATATAAGGACTTTAAAATACAAAACAGATGAACATAAGTGAAGGGAAGCAAAAATAATATAAAAACAGGGGAGAGGTCAAAACATAAATACGGAGAACAGACAGAGGGTTGCTGGAGGGATTGTGGGAGGGGGGATGGGCTAAATGGGTCAGGGACATTAAGGAATCTATTGCACTCTATGCTAATTAACTTGGATGTAAATGTAATAAATAAATAAATAATGTAAAATAATAATAATAAATAATTTAAAAATCCTTCCATTTGCAACATCATGGATGGGCCTTGAGAGCATTTGTGCCTAGTGAAAAAGTCAGAAAGACAAACACCACATGATCTCATTTACATGTGGAATCTGAACGACACTGAACTCACAGATACAGAGAAGAGATTGGTGGTTGCCAGAGGTAGGGATGAGGAGAGGGTGAAATGGGGGGGGGGGTCAAAAGGTACAAACGTAGATAAATAAGTTCCAGGAATGTCACAGACAGCATGTAATATACACCAAACACACTGTTTCATATATTTGAAAGTTACTATGAGAGTAAAATCTTTTTTTTTTTTTAACGTTTATTTATTACTGAGAGAGAGAGATAGAGCATGAGCATGGGAGGGGCAGAGAGAGGGAAAGACACAGAATCTGAATCCAGCTCCAGACTCTGACCTGTCAGCACAGAGTCTGATGCAGGGCTCAAACCCACGAACCATAAGATCATGACTTGAGCCGAAGTTGGACGCTCAACTGACTGAGCCACCCAGGCGCCCCACTATGAGAGTAAATCTTTAAAAAGTTCTTATCACAAGAGAAAAAACAGTGAAACTGTGTGGTGATGGAAGTGAACTAAACTTACTGTCGTGATCATTTTGCAATATATACATGTACCCAATCATTACGCTGTACATCTGAAGGTAATACAATGTTATATGTTAGCTACATCTCAATTAAAAAGAAAAAGAGTGGATCCTCAGAGTCTCGCTTGACCTCCCATCTTTAATGAACAGCATGAAAGAAGGACATGCTGGGGTTAAAATGGACAGTGTGCTAAGAGCCCCCAAACAGATGAGCCCCAAGTATATTAACTACAAACCATGATAGTGTGCCAATTTCACAGCAAGGCCTCGGGGGGCTACACTTTACTCACTCTGAGGATTCTCTCTGTCAAAATAAATAAATAAGCGGAAGCAGCAAAACCAAATTAAAAAAAAAAAAAACCCAGCCAGAAAAAAAAACACAGCACAGCACAGCACAAAATTAATAAAGGCAGTGTGGACAGGGTCAACATTGCAAAATGTTGTTTTGTAATACATTTGGAACCTCTGGAGTGTTTCACAGGTCATGACATTGAACGCTGACCTCAAGACTGAAACAGAAGTGCCATTCCTCCCCACTGAACTACTCGTTTCTTCTAACTGCTGAGTTTGAGGAGGGAGTGAGGAGAAGACAAAGAGAAAAAAAGAAAGAAGGAAGGAAGGAAGGAAGGAAGGAAGGAAGGAAGGAAGGAAGGAAGGAAGGAAGGAAGGAAGGAAGGAAAGGGAAGGAAGCTCATTTGGTGAGCATCTGGATCCCGGTTTCTCTTAGTTCCGGTCCTCAAAATGAAATTGGTAGCATTTCCAACCATTGCATTTTTTTTTGAATGGTCAATTAACTTTGTTTCCTGCTTTTCCAGAAGAACACATAGAGCTTTCTTTTTCGTTTATATGTTTTAGTACGTATATATGTTTATATAGGGAGGGAATTCTGATACCATGAAATCCACCTTTTTAAAGTATGCAGTTCAGTGGTTTTTAGTATAATCTCAAAGTTGTACAACCATCATCTGTGTATAATTCCAGAATGTTTTCATCGCCCCAAAAAGAAACCCTGTTGCCATCAGCAGTCACTCTCCATTCTTCCCTCTTCCCAAGAGCCTAAGCTGTCTCTATGGATTTGCCTGTCCTGGAGATTTCATATAAATGTAATCATACAGTATGTCACTTTTTGTGTCTGTCTTGTTTTCCAGGTTTGTCATGTTACATCGTGTTTCAGTACTTCATTCCTTTTTAGGGCTAAATGATGTTCCATTGTATAGATACATGATACTTGGTTTATTCATTCATCAGGTGATGGACATCTCCACTTTTTAGTGGATTCATTTTTTTTTTTTTTACTTTTTTTTAATATTTTTTTATTTATTTCTAGGAGAGAGAGACAGCGTGAGCAGGGGAGGGTCAGAGAGAGAGGGAGACACAGAATCCGAAACAGGCTCCAGGCTCTGAGCTGACAGTCAGCACAGAGCCCGACGCGGGGCTCGAACCCACGAACCGCGAGATCATGACCTGAGCAAAAGTCGGACGCTTAACCGACTAAGCCACCCAGGCGCCCCTAATGGATTCACTTTCTTGATGGACTGTTTCCACTTTTTGGCTATTGCAAATAATGTTGCCATGAACATTCATGCACAAGTTTTTGGGTGCTTGGATGTTTTCAATTCTCTTGGGTTATCTGCCAAGCAATAGAATTGCTGGATCATATGGTAACATTTTAAAGAACTGCCAAACTGTTCTCCAAAGCAGCTGCACCATTTTTGATTCCCACCAGATCGTCTTGAGTGTTCTAATTTCTCCACATCATCACCAACACTTGTTACTGTCCACATTTTTTACTTTGTATACTCCAGTGGGTGTGAAGGGGTGTCTCATTGTGGTTTTGACTTGTATTTCCTTAAAGACGAAGCTTCTTTTCATATGCTTATTGGCCCATTATATATCTGCCTTGAAGAAATGTCTATTCAAATCTTTTCATTTTTAATAGGCCAATCTTTTAGTTATTGAGTTGTAACAGTTCTTTACATCTAATTTTTCAGATCTATGATTTACAAATATTTCCTCACATTCTCAGGCCTTTCTTTTCCCTTTCTTGAGAATGCCCTAAAAACACAAATCAGGGGCGGGGGGGGGGGTGCCTGAATGTCTCAGTCGGTTAAGCATCCGACTCTTGATTTTGGCTCAGGTCACGATCTTGCGATTCATGAGTTCAAGCACCACGTAAAGCTCTGCACTGGCAATGTAGAACCTGCTTGGGATTCCCTCTCTCTCCCTCTCTCTCTGCCCCTCCCCTGCTTGTGCTTTCTCTTACTCCCAGAATAAATAAATAAGCTTTAAAAAAATAAATAAATAAAACACAAATCTTGATGGAATCCAATTTATTGTGTTGTAGCTGCTGCTTGGGCTTTTGGTCTCATAAATTATGGTACCACCTAATCCAAGGTCACAAAGATTGATGCCTGTTTTCTTCTAATAGTGTTTTAACTTTAGCTCTTACATTTCATTTCATTTCATTCTTTGATCCATTCCACGTTAGTATTTTTATAGGTAAGAGTCCTTCATTCTTTTACCAACTTTTTTTCTGTGACACCTTCAGTCTGTTTTTAAAGCTACGGTCCTCATGTCATTTACCCCAGGACAAGTCATAGCCTCCAGGTGAAAGCAGTCGGTACCATTTTTGACAAAAAGTAATTCATGGGAGGTGGTATCCAGGACAGTGGGGAAGAGCACAAATACTAAAGCTAGATTCTGTCTTGATACTACTACTTATAATCTGTGTGACTTCAAATGGAGTTATTCTCTTCTCTGTACTCAGATCCTCCACATCTTAAAATGAGGAGACGAAAAACAAAGCATCTTCAGAGAGCTGTAAGCATTCCAAGTCAATACAGGCAAAATACTCAGAACAGTGTATGGCCCATGGTGAGCATCGAGTACATGTATCTGTTACTATCAGTAAATATCCAGTGATATTAATGCTCGGGCTACATTTTCCAAAGAAATGTAGGTCTCAAGATATGAGCAGAGTAGAGCCTGGTTGGGTACTGTGGCTTCCGCGGCACATCTGATTCTCCCAGGTGGTGTCCTTGAATCTCAGAGCCTCCAGCTAATGCTGACGATCATCTTTGTCCTGTGTACAAGTTTTGTTTTGCTTTCTACAGATTCGCAAGTTTACCTAAGACAAATTCAAAGCAGGTGCCAAGTTTTCCATGCCAAAGGTGTGGGGCAGGGGGATGGCCTGAATTTACTGAAGTAATGCTCTACTCTGTTAGACTCAAAGCTATTTGATAAGAGCAAAGTATTCTTTCTCCATAGTGTTTTTGTTCCCAGGTCATTTCATGAGCAGTATTAGAAATACTTTGAATCAATCCTAGAGTCAGAGGGCAAGGGTTAATTCCCTCCATCTCGATTTTTCCAGAAATGTCCTATACATTTCATAAATAATAAGAGACACCATTCAATCCATGTAAACTCATGTCATAAACAACTGTAAGTATCTCTTCTAAGGGCTGTCTTTTTCACTGCCAATCCCAAATTATCCAGGTTTGGACAAGTTTCCATTCTAACGTCATTTCCCAGCCATTCGAAGGCTTCTGGACCATTTTCCTTCCTATCTTCCCAACTATCCTATCAATTAGTATGTGTTCGGCAATTGAAAATTTAATATTAGTATATTAATATCAGCATATGCAATATTTTAACATTAGTATATGCAAAATATAATTAATACTTTTAATATGAATATGCACAAACTATAATTAAACAGGAAACATTCTGGAATCAAGTCATGTACTGGGTGATTGCTGAGTTCGGACGCTATTACGGCAAACATCAGGATGTGTTTACCCAGAAGAACATGGCTCCCTTTTCATCTGTACGCTCTGATTCTACAGCTTAAAACAGTTTCCAGAATTCCTTTTAAGAAGTCCTCTCAGCTTGTTTTAACCTATGTACACACACGTCAATATTTTATACCTTTTTTACAAACCAAAATGAGTTCCTTCAGCTTGCCCGTTAGCTGAGTCCACCCTCGACTGAGCGCAAGCCTTCTTTCCGCAGGTTTCAGTGAACTTGCTCGTTTCCTCCACGGACACCCCTTGTGAGTCATTTGAGTTCAAACAGAGCTGTGTCTGTAGGTCCTGTTTCATCCCGGAGCCCAAGCTGAGAGCAAAGCTGCCTGAACTCCACCCTCGGGACATTCCTCACTCAAGAAAACACATTTCCCTCTTCCAAACTGAACACAGAAACCTAATAAGAGAGGAGAGCCACTGGGTGAGGCGAGGCCACAGGTCCCCTGCCAACAGGGCGGCCCATGCTCCCCAACCTCCCTCACCCCCTCTCTCCAGTGTTTTCCCATCCTTAACCTCCCAAGGGGCTGTTTTAAGATCTAACTTCTCCAGACTCAGTAAACCACACCGTAGTTACAGCCTCAGTGGAGAATGAGAGAGAGAGAATTAAAAGCTGGCGATGATTATTGGGTCCAATAATATCTGACATATGAGGCTTCGAGAAGCTACCTCTCAGACCAGGTGAGGCTACCTGCATTCCGCCTCCTACGGCTGCAGGGAATGCGCGGAAGGGCCAAAGAAGCTATATCGCAAAGGGCTTCTCCACTGGAGAATGAACGTCTCCAACTGACATCCAGATCAGACCTGCTGGGCTATTCGCCTGGCCTGAGACCCCACGGGACGGCCTCCTGCGTGCCGAGCAGAGGCATCGATGGGTCTACATGATGAGGGTTCCTGTAGGGAAGCCAAACACCCCTGTTTGCCTGGGACTGTCCTGGTTTCGACACTGACAGTCCCGTGTCCTCTGTGGCCCCCCTACCACCATCCGCTCTCCGCAACATGCTTCTTTCTTTCCCAACGTGCTTAACCTCCTGCCTGCAAAACTGGAGATGATGGTAAGATTTATGTCAGAAGGTTGTTAGATTTCGATGAAACAATTTTTTCAAAGTAGCTGCCATCTGGTACCTAACTAATTATTATTTGTACTACAAGAGTATGCAGATAGGAAATATTCGTCCAAACAACTTTGCTGTATTCAACTACACAAAACTATCCTTGCGTGCTTAGCCTTCATGCTTAATCGTTCACACAGGCTCGGGGTCCATTTATAACTCTAAAAAAACTAGGTCAGGGGGCACCTGGGTGGCTCAGTTGGTTAAGCGTCTGGCTTCCGCTCAGGTCATGACCTCACGGTTCGTGAGTTCGAGCCTCACATCGGGCTCTCTGCTGTCATCACAGAGCCCCCTTCAGCTCCTCTGCCTCCTCTCTTTGTCCCCCACCTGCTCACACTCTCACCCACTTGTTCTCTCTCTCTCAAAAATAAATAAACATTAAGAAAAAAAAAACTAGGGGAAAAACAAGTCCAGTTTACCAAATGATCCTGTTCAGTGGCTTTATGCACCATGACTGCTGCTGCTAACTTCCTCCTGGCTCTTCAGCCTTTAAAATCCATTCAAGGTCATGGTCACAGAGGTTACTGCCTAATTGGGCACCTCCTAGACGTGCAATACCTGAGCAAAAGCATAACTGAGCATGTGGAGAAGAGCTGAGCATGGTGGGGACATCACAATGGGTAGTAGGATTTCTAATGGTCAGTAATCGGCTCGTTTTTGCCAGGCCCCCCTTCCTACCCATCCAGGGTAATGAGGACTATATCATAAAGGCAAACTCAGAAAGAGCATCAAACTGGCGTCTTCCAACAGTAGAAGCCAAGACAGTCTTGTGTCATTGAGACAATTGATGGCACTGTCCCAACTCACACTCAACACCCATAATCTGTGTCTATTTTCTGCTTGGAATTGCCAAGACCAAGGAGAGAGGGACACATACAAGAAATGGCCCTGTAAGGTAGGGAGAGTTGATGGCCTTTGGGTTCCCACCAAGCTAAACATGTGGTGGCCGAGAAGGTAAAATTGAAGGGCTCCGCCGAGAGACAAAGACAAGATCTCTTTAAAATAAATGGGTCATCAACTATGGCTCTCCCATGATTACAAGGTTTTAAAAAAACCATAGTGAATATAAGCAACGCATAGATTATAGATAAACCAAAAGAAGGCCCAGGGTTCAACAAGATGTCAGAGGGGGAGATGAGGCAGACCAGAGACAACGGATGATGACAAAAACACATGGATGACAAGTTAGAGAACCAGAAAAGTAATGACGGCACAGAATGTCTGCCAAGAAAACAACGGCTACTATTATCCCAAGCACTGTAAGTAAGCAAAATGAAATTACATTCCCAAAAGTAAACAGCACATCATAATAAATGAAAGCCGCTATCGGTGACTTTATGATATTCTTATAGAGGATCTGTTCTTATTTGAGTCTCTATATTCAACTGTGATTAAGCCTGTGATCAAGTCCGTTCCACAGCAAGCCAATCACAAAATTCAAAGGAAAACACACTGTGTCCATCTCTAGTTACAATACATGCACAGAGCTCTCAGATCTTTAGAGCAGGGGCTGGCCTAGGAATTTTCATCATCAGGTTACACAGCACTAGTGGAACTTTCTGGGAATCTAAGCCAAGCTCTCAAAGCTATAATTCCAAGTAACATGCAGAAATCAGAGAAAGACATTTTCATTAATGTGAAGCTTTAGACTTGTGGCCAAAGATTTGAAAAGAAATGCAAAATCCAATCCAATAGAATAAAATGACCATATAGTGTTGCCAAGAGCTGAAGAAATGCAGAGTGTTGGGGCACCTGGGTGGCTCAGTCAGTTAAGCGTCCGACTCCGGCTCAGGTCATGATTTCACAGTTCATGGGTTCGAGCCCTGTGTCGGGCTCTGTGCTGACAGCTAGCTCAGAGCCTGGAAGCTGCTTCAGATTCTGTATCTCACTCTCTCTCTGACCCTCCTCTGCTCACGCTGTGTGTGTGTCTCTCTCTCAGAAATAAATAAAACATTTTTTAAAAATTTTTTAAAGAAATACAGAGTGTAATTGAGCAAGGGAGGGAACTAGTTACAGCCCAGATGAGGATACAGATGCAGGTCTCCCTAAATCAGACCAAAAGCCATAAGGGTATCAACCCAGGAGATCAAGGTTGAAAATCCCATCCCATCTGAAGGGTGGGGACCGCTCTCTGTTGTCATAGCAACTATAAAGGGCTTAGCCTCCTGTTGTCATAGTGATCGTAAAATGGACTTACTGGCAATTCAAAAAGAACCTGGATATATGCCTCCTGGCCCCCAAATCTCTGCCAGGTACACAGCTGGAAGGTGGCCCGCGCACCTCAACGGTCAGCATGGCGACTTCAGCCTCCCTCACCTGCCTCTTCTTACCTACAGTGAGCAGGTGTCTTTACAAGATTTGGAATTAAATATAGAGACACTAAAGTTAGTGAAAGCCACAGTATTAACAGGCTCAGGTTAAGTTCAGAATATTCTTTGTACATTAGGTATTAAACTGCATGGAATGCTTGAGAATCCGACACCCTCGAGAATGTGCCCAATCATACTTGACTTTAGGCTTGTCATTGAGTACAAGTGAAAATATGGGTGTTCTCAAACACGCCCAGTAGAATGTTTCAGAAAATGAGAAATTCTCTGTATTTATGAGTTTAATCGTTAAATTTATAAGAATTATTTAAGTAGTTAAAGTGGTTTTTTGCCAAGATCTTTAGGTCTGTGTTAGTAGGTATTTGAAGTGATTAAAAAGAAGATCAGATACATTAATTCACAAGTGCAAATTTAAATGTTGAAGGAAATGTGATACCCTCATAAACTAAATGAGATAATGGAAATTCAGTCCTTGCAACATGAATTTATTGGCCATTATTTAAAGCATAAACCCAAAATCTGTTTGTTCTTATTTTATAAATGATTTACGAGATCCATATGTAGAATGACACGTATTTAACATAAAAGAAAAGCATAAAATAAAAATAAATCTAGTTTGCGGTGCCTGGGTGACTCAGTCCTCTGTCGGTTAAGCGTCCAACTCTCAATTTTGGCTCAGGTCATGATCTCACAGTTTGAGTTCAAACCCCACTTCAGGCTCTGCACTGACAATGCAGAGCCTACTTGGGATTTTCTCTCTCTCTCTTCCTCTCTCTCTGCCCCTCTCATGCTCACTCGCTCTCTCAAAATTAAATAAAACAAACTTTAAAATAAAGGAATAAATCTAGTTTTTCGCTTTAATAAACTAAGATTAGTTAAGACTAATATTCATTTAAAATTAATGTTAATTTTAGTTCTGCCAAAAGCTGAATAACTTTGAATCTAATCATGAGAAGACATCAAGTATAAAGTAAGGGGCATTCTGCAAAAAAAAGAAAGAAGAAAAGTCCTCAAAAATCTCAGTATCATAAAAAATAAGAACAAAAGGAAGAACTGTTCTCAACTGAAGAAGACCAAAGGGGTCCAACAGTTCAATAAAGTGCACGATCAAGGATTTTCTTTCACTCAAAATGACATTATTGTTTAAACTGGGAAAATCTGAATGAGGTCGGTAGATTAGATAGTACTATGGTATTAACGTTAGTTTCCCAATTTTCAAAATGGGATGGTATTTATGTAAGAGAATTTCTTGTTTTAGGAAATACACAGTTAAGTATTTAGGGACAAAGAGACACTGTGTCTACACTCATCTCAGTAATTCAGGGAAGAAAGAAAGAGAAAGAGAAAACGGGTAATACAAACATATTACAATGCCATTTGGAGAACCCTGGTGAAATGTATACAGGAATTCTTGGCAAAACTCATGCCACTTTTCGAGATGCCTAGTATTATGTCAAAATCAAAATTAAAGAAGAACTGGGGTGCCTGGGTGGCTTAGTTGGCTAAGCGTCCGACTTTCGCTTAGGTCATGATCTCACGGTTCGTAGGTTCGAGCCCTGCATCGGGCTCTGTGCTGACTGCCAGCTCAGAGCCTGGAGCCTGTTTCAGTCTGTGACTCCCTCTCTCTCTGACCCTCCCCTGCTCACGCTGTCTCTCTCTGTCTCCTAGAAATAAACATTAAAAAAAAAAAAAAAATAAAAAAAAAAAAAAAAACAAAGTTAAAGAAGAACTATTATTAAAGTAACAGTTCAGAAAAAAAAAAAAAAAAGGCCACCCCTGACCATCAAAAATCCCCCACTGACCCAGAAGCACAAAAAGATGATGAAAAACTGGAAAAATGAATCTGAGAGAGAAGAGTAGAACTGAGTAAAACAGACAAGAGGAAAACATCACGTTCTTAAGGTAAGTCTGAAAGTGAGAGGCAAAAAATGACTTAAAAGTATGTGAAGCTTTCTTTTATTTTGAACCCAAAGTCAACTGCAGCGGGCAGAATGCCCACTGCAGCTGCCTGCCCCACTGTTTCCCGGGGCAAAGGAGCCCACATTCAGGATAATGAGCCCCGGCCCGCCCCACCCACTTCAGCACAACTCATCTTCTGGAAACTCTCTCTCTTGATCTAAAACCACACGCTCCTAGGTGGAAGGCGGTCCCCACCCCTGGTACCCACATCTCAACCCCAGCCAGCCCAGGACTAAGGAGCTGTGAATCACTCTTTGTAACAGGACAAAAGACCTTATTCAGTAGGAACAGCAGTACTCTTAGCATTCTCCTTGGTAATATAACCCATCATCCCTAAGCATTCCCTGTGGGTGGCGTTCCCAATATGCAGATAACCTGACTGCAAATGTGGCCTGGGCCTGCTGGACTAAGACCTTGACCAGACAGACCCTCCAAATCTGGCTTTACCCTGGGTTGCAGCGGCCCCTTCTATTGGCTGAACAGCTCCATGCGCCTGCAGACCCCAGCTCACCTTACTGGGATCCGAGGGCACGCTGCCCAACGGGCCGCCTTACCTCTCACTCCAGGGGAAAACCACCCGGCCGAGGGGCGTAACGGTGCGGTCACCATAGAAGAAGAGAAAACAGGAATCAACAGCAGACTGTGAAACAGAAACTAAAACGAAGATGTTTGCTAACATCAATGATCAAAAACCAAAACCGAACGTGTAAGGAAGTCGTGGTATCCTCTTCTCTAAATTCTTTGAAGTCATGGGAGAATTTTTTTTACTCTGAATATTTCAAATATTCTCACGTCTGAAACCAGGAGACACACTATATAACCTTGAAGTGGTTATACATCGGTGAATATGAGACTAAGTGTGTATGTGTGTGTGTCTGTGACCACAACACAGGAATACATAACATTTACCTTAACCTTTCATTAATTCAGTAAGTGGTGACTAAGCACATGTTATGCACACAATGGAAACTAAGAAAGAGGGGCTTTCAAAACCCTGAAGACACAGAAGTTAAAATTCAAACATGAAAAGTGCTTTATTAAATACTTAGTACAACAGTTCGATGAAATAAGTGCAACCACCCTCATTTAAAAGGTAAGAAATTTGGAGGAAAGAAACTAGACAAGTGTCAGGCTATTAAGTGGCACAATGGGAAGTCCTAATAAAATTGAAGAGTTCTCAGTATCAATCCTTAATCTGGAAGACTGGGTAATCTTTTCATCAAACCAGGCTGTTTTCCCAAAATCTTGGCTTCCCTACCTGTTCGATAGGTAGATTAAATCAAATGGCCCCTAAAGTTGCATCGAGGCTTTAAAAAAAAATCCTAGGATCTAGCCCCATTGAATATATATAACAAGCCAGATCAAGAGAAGGGGGGGAAAGCCTAAAATAAGGCCATTTCAGATAAACTATATCATAGTTTACTCTTTTACACAGAGAAGGAAATGGTAATCATTCAATCAGAAAAAAAGTTACGATTATTCAAATGAGGTACTGTAGAAAACTCAAATAAGAAGAGGATCTTTGTTCTGTTTCTCTTGTGATTATTAAGAATAGTACACTGTTGGGAATGTAAACTGGTCCAGCCGCTCTGGAAAACAGTGTGGAGGTTCCCCAAAAAATTGACAATAGAACTCCCCTATGACCCAGCAATAGCACTGCTAGGAATTTACCCAAGAGGTACAGAAGTGCTGATGCCTAGGGGAACATGGACCCCAATGTTCATAGCAGCACTCTCTACAATAGCTAATACATGGAAAGAGCCTAAGTGTCCATCAACGGACGAATGGATCAAGAAGATGTGGTTTATCTATACCATGGAATACTACATGGCAATGAGAAAGAATGAAATCTGGCCATTTGTAGCAACATGGATGGACCTTGAGGGTGTTATGCTGAGCGAAATAAGTCAGGCAGAGGACAGCTACCATATGTTTTCACTCATATGTGGGACAGGAGAAACTTATCAGAGGACCATAAGGAAGGGGAAGGGGGAAAAATAGTTAAGGAGAGGGAGGCAGGCAAACTATAAGAGACTCTTAAATACTGAGAACAAACTGAGGGCTGATGGGAGTGGGTGACAAGGGAAGAGGGGTGATGGGCATGGAGGAGGGCACTTGTTGGGATGAGCACGGGGTGTTATATGGAAACCAACCTGACAATAAACTATAAAAAAAAGAAGAAGAGGGGCGCCTGGGTGGCTTAGTCGGTTAAGCGTCCGACTTTCGCTTGGGTCATGATCTCGCGGTTCGTGGGTTCGAGCCCCGCGTCGGGCTCTGTGCTGACTGCCAGCTCAGAGCCTGGAGCCTATTTCAGAGTCTGTATCTCTCTCCCCTGCTCACGCTGTCTCTCTCTCTCTCTCTCCTAGAAATAAATAAAAATAAAAAAAAAAAAAAAAAAGAAGAAGAAAAATAGTAACATTCTCTAGTCTCCGCAGCACAAAGGCAGCGGAAGCAGTATTCGCCCTTGCGGAGAGGGAAGGCGGTACCCGCACGTGCTTGTCCTTGACCTTTCGATCACCCCCTAAGAAGCAAAGACACGGCTGGCAGCCCTCAGTCCCCGGGTCACCGTCCTGTTTTCCCAGGATTAGGTAACACCTGTGGGCTAGGCTGGAAAGTTTGGAGACGTTCACGTTCAGTCCTGTCTCCCTTCTGTAACCCACGCCCCCTCTCTTGCTGCTTCCAGATGCCCACCTGCCCCACTAAGTAAGATACCCCACCCCCCTGGGCCTGCTGAGCCTCCCAAATAACACTCTGTGCTCAGTTACAAGCAGACTGGACCAGAAGGAGCCTGGTTTCTATCAAGTCCCACCTTAACTGGCCACGTTGCCTGTCACTAGCTATTGTGACTTCTGATGCCTCTTACCTCCTCTGAAAGATAGAAGTTAACACTGGACCTGCCATTTTAATAGAAAAGTAAGTACAATCAAATATGTTTTAAATATATAAACCACCCTTTCAAATTCCTAAGAAAAAGATCTATCTCCTAGTAGAGAAAGAAGTAACTGAAAAGGCTAATCACAGAAGAAGTAAAAATGGCCAACAAAGACGAAAAGTCGATCCTTAGATAAATCGAGGAACTGAAAATGACACAACCTTCAGGTATTATATTTCACCCAAAGGATCGGCAAAGTTTAAAAGACTGTATCAGCAAGGGTGTGGAAGATGGGTATTACCTGTATTCAGGTGGGAAGGTTGTCCTCTTTGGGGGGAATTTTGTGGTATCCAACAAAATATTAAATATGCATGCTTTTAATCTGGCAAGATCTCTTACAATCCTCTCCCAGAGAAATGTTGTCACGTATGCCAAAAATAAATATTTAAAGATGTTCGGTGCAGCACTGTTCACTTAATTGGAGAATGGTTAAATAAATTATTTAATATCCCCAAACAATGGAATATTAAAGGGACAATAAAAAGAATAAGTAGGGGCCCCTGGATGGCTCAGGCGGTTGAGCGTCCGACTCTTGATTTCGGCTCAGGTCGCGATCTTGCAGTTCATGAGTTCAAGTCCCATGTCGGGTTCTGGGTTGATGGTGCGGAGCCTACATGGGGTTCTCTCTCTCTCCCTCTCTCTCTGCCATGCATGCTCTCTCTCTCTCTTAAAATAAATGGATAAACTGGAGGGGAAAACAAAGAAGTAAGTAGATCTATTTATTTTTTCTGACATGGAATACATTATGAAACTAGAAAAGTGCATGGCACACAGGAGTCACTTAGTAAATATCTGTAGAATGAACCAATATATATGCAGCTTTACCTAGCACTTCCACACACCCGATCTCATCTAATTCTTACGCAACCCACTAGACCAGCCAGGCAGCTGTTACTGTCCCCAGTGTAAGGAGGAAACTAAACCTGAAGGTGGTTATGACTCACCCAAGATCGTAAACCTGAGGTACTGGTCAGCGCCCTTTGGTGGCTGACACTCACTCTGCTCCGTGAGGCCAGGCGATAAGCACACCCTCAGGGGAATCTCCAAGTCTACAGGCAGCTGGAGGGTCACTCCGCAACGGCTTGTTGACTGGGACAGACTGATTCCTCTCTCACCAAGGCCTTCCGTTAGGTGAGGTCGGGCTCTCTAGACCCCCACTGGGGCCCACCGGGCATTTAACAACAGGTCTAAAAGGAGGTCATTCAACAACAGGTCACCATGGAAACCCGAAGCCCCCGCCCCTCGCCCTGGAAGGGAGCGGAGCGGGAAGGGAAAGAGGAGCATTTGTGAAGTGCCTTCCCTGCGCCAGGCCCAGCGGAGAGGAAAAAATCCACCGAGCCTTCCTTCACAAGTCACCGAGAGAGAAAGGCCCTGCGCGACGTTGAGCAAAGTGCAGCACACGCCTGCATCGCTGCTTCATCTAGGTCAGTCCTCGCTGCGGAGGCGCGGGGTTCACGTGCGGCGCCCCGCTCATCCCTCTGCCCAGTGCGTATGTCAGGGGGCACCAGCCCGTCACCATGGGGGCCGCAGGGCCACAGCCCTGGAGGGGGGGGGGCGCCCCCGCCACCAGGCTGTCACCTGAGCACATGAGGCACACGCATGTCAGGCACCGGAGGAAAAATGACTGGCTGATTTGCAAAACACACACACTCTGTCCCAGATAAGCCAGGGGTCAGCCCGCCAGCACAGCCCGAAATGTCAGGGGCGGTGCTCTCCTTGAAAGGGTCTTCTTTCACCCTAACTCGCTTTATCCGCAAATGCTGGAAAACGGGGCTGCGTCTGGGCAGAGTTACCTTGGAACTTTCATCTTAATTACAGACGCTCTTAGTAACCGTTGCTTAGTAACAAACACATTTGAAATAGATTTGTTGACTTACTATGAGAAACTCTGAAAAGACCTTGGCAGTGATGGAAAAATAGCAAGGGCCTGGTAAAGTAGAAAAACGTTTTAATTGAAAATGCTAGCAAATGTAAGGTATTCCCCGATTCCAAAGACATGACTGAATGTCTGCAGAACGTCCATAATACTTTATGCTACTTTATTAACGGTCTTTTATTTTTTTAATGTTTTATTTTTTTTTGAGAGAGAGAGAGAGAGAGACAGAGTGTGAGCAGGGGAGGGGCAGAGAGAGAGGGAGACAAAGAATCTGAAACAGGCTCCAGGCTGTGAGCTGGCTGTCAGCACAGAGCCCGACGTGGGGCTCGAACTCACAGACCACGAGATCATGACCTGAGATGAAGTCTGGCTCAAACGACTGAGCCACCCAGGCGCCCCCGCCAATCTATCATTTTCAGACCCACTTCAGGGGCAGCTGATTACCAAGGCTCTGGGAGACAGGCCTGGGGCTTTTCGTCAGTGCAGCATCCCACACAGAGGAGCAATGGCTTCCGGACTTGCACAGGTCCCAAATATCCCTCACGGCATAGTTTTGAGACTGCTATTCTTCAAGATTTCAGGAGGCGGCTGAGGCTTTTGGTGCGTTTTCGAGTCAGAAGGGAGAAGCGAGGGACCCTTTCCCTCAGTCCTTACAAGAATCTCTCTTTAGGCCCTGTTAATAAAAATCTGTGATAAAAGTGGAAATGGAAATGCCTTTTAGCACGATGTCCGACACACATCTTCTCCAAAGCCAAACCCCAACCTCACGCTCTCTCCTCCGTGGGCGTATGCCTCCTCCGCCCCATGGCAAGAGCTCGCCAACCGCCGGCCATTTCCACCTCGGATGCCGGACACCTTCACCCACTCTGTGTGCTCTCATGATCTCCCAAGAAAGGATCCTCACCGGCGCAGTAAATCCATGCCCTTGGATCTTTCTGGTATCTTCCTCTGCCCCGGCTTCTGCTCCAGTTGCTTTTCTTCCTGTTTTGAAAAACTTCTCGAAAGAGGAGTCTCCACCGTCGGTGTTCCTTTCTCACTTCCCACTCAATCCTCAACCCACAGCAATCTGACCTTACCTCAGAACTTCCTCTTCCAGTGGCCATTTCTGCTGTTTCTAGAAAGGCTTCGATGAAGAGTAGTGGAAGCATCAGAAATCTATTCTTCCGATACATGTTCATCTTTGTATTTGCCAAAATACCGCCAGAAAGGAAACTATTGCATCTACTACCACACTTCTCCCAGGGCCCCACCTCCCTGAGCTCCGGTGTGGACCAGAACATGAGCCTGAGAACCTACAAGTCTTCAGATCCACTTGAAGACGTCCCACGCTGCCGAAATTGTCTTCCTAAACACTTCCTAATCTGACAATCTCTCGCCTCCGCTCAAAAACCTTCCTGGCAGTCCATGCCCTCCAGTCTCCTCCTTTCCCAGTTCTCTCTACTATTTAAGTCCACCCACCCTAACCCATCTGCCTGGGGAGGCCTTCAGATTTGCCACCATCCAAGCCCACAGCCCTGTGGCAGAAAGAATGAGCCCCCCCTGAAGGAGGTAAGACAGCATCCACTCAGCAGGCCCTTGCCCCAGACATTCGATCTGGTTTGCCCACCACATCACATTGCTTCACAAGTCTACTGCACTCACTCACTTTGGCTGCCCAGCCCCAAAGAAATTGGGACTTGAGGCCATGGGCCTACATCTTTGGACCAGCCTTCCTCTAGCCACCCGAACTCGATTCATTTATGGACTCCTTCACTGGACAAATAGTTATCAGTGTGCCAGGCACTGTATGAAGGCAGCGATAACACAATAATAACAGAAAATAATAAGAAAACTCTCTCTTATCTCATGGAGTTCATAGAATAAAGAATTATTCAAGTAAATAAAAGTAAGTGCTAAGAAGAACTGTATAAAGGGGCGCCTGGGTGGCTTAGTCGGTTAAGCGTCCGGCTTTCGCTTAGGTCATGATCTCGTGGTTCGTGGGTTCGAGCCCCGCGTCGGGCTCTGTGCTGACTGCCAGCTCAGAGCCTGGAGCCTGTTTCAGTCTGTGGCTCCCTCTCTCTCTGACCCTCCCCTGCTCGCACTGTCTCTCTCTCTCTCCTAGAAATAAATAAAACATTTTAAAAAAAGAAGAAGAAGAAGAACTGTATAAGGCTTATAAGAGTTTACGGAAGAAAGAACTAGCTGAGTTGGGAAGGCATCCCCGTTGAGAGTGAGGGACAAGTGAGGGAAAGCCATCAAGGAGGCAAAGTTACATTCGGGGGGAGAAGTAGGGGTGAGGAAGGCGGTACTCCAGGAAGAGGAAGGGGAGCAACATATTCAAAGGTCCTGTTCCTTCTCCAATTCTTTCTCCAGGATGCACACCATGATGGAGTCTCCCGACTAGGTTATGTTTTCTTTTTTAGCATGTCATTATTGGCTTCTAAACTAAACAAAGACTCCCCATTGCAAAATCAGAGCGATCATTGTTTTGAAATACTTAGCCTGTAAGGTAAAAAAAAAAAAAAAAAAAAAAAACAGAAGTGCTTGGGTTTTGAAACACGTATTTACAAAAATATTTTTCTATATTTCAACACCCTCATTTATTCGTAGCCTGTACCTTTTTTAAGCTAAAGATTTATATCCGAGTATTGGAAGCATTCACTTCTCATCAACCTTCTGACAAATTCCACTCCGAACAGCTGCTACCATAAATGTAACTTGCCACTTCCCAAAAAAGTCACTTTGATGTAAAATAACTTTGCCTTCCTGCTAATATTTCACAACTAATTAAAACTGAAAGGATGGGCTGAATCCCCCCAGAAGGGCTCCATCTACAAACCTGCACAATTACAGAACCTGGAGGGGAAAAAAATCCAAGTTTTGAGCGCTGGAGAAATACATCGTGTGTCCAAACATCTGCACTGCCAAGAAGCAAAACTAGCGAGGGTGTTTGGCAAATACAAAAGTGAGATGTGAAAACTTCAGAACAATTATCTGTGCAAATCAATTTCCAGATTTCCAAAGTTCAAAAGACAAGTCATTATGAGCTTCTGGTTTACCGTTGTAGAAACTTCTGTTTGTACGCCTTCCGTACAAAAATCGCAACCCAAGCCAAAAGACCGGCAACCTGCCTTGTGGCATTTATTATTAGCCCACGAAACAGAAACTTTCTTCAACTATTTTCCTAGGTGCCTTAACGGTACAAGAAAATTAATAGGAAGTGGAACCAGGCCAACCTCTTGCTGAGGAACAAGTTTCCGTTGTCAAAACTCATTCATGCCAAGGTAGTGCTCGACGTTCAAATAGGTGACGGGAAGGTTTCTTCAGCCAAGCCAAGGAAAATTAATGACCGCCACTCAGAAATATACAGTCTGTTAGGGCAATGCCCCTTGGCCCTGATCATCACTTAAGGGCAGGAAGGGGAGGATCGAAGGGGGGCGGGGGGGCCATGGGAAAGAGCGGGGCCGTCTCTCGGGAAATCCACAAGACTCCATCACTCTACAGGATTTTTCCAAACCCCCTCCAAAGCAATCTAGGCCTAAATTTCATCCAGGAAATAAAACAATGTGGGGGCGCCTGGGTGGCTTAGTCGGTTAAGCGTCCAACTTTCGCTTAGGTCATGATCTCGCGGTTCGTGGGTTCGAGACCCGCGTCGGGCTCTGTGCTGACTGCCAGCTCAGAGCCTGGAGCCTGCTTCAGTCTGTCACTCCCTCTTTCTCTGACCCTCCGCTGCTCACGCTGTCTCTCTCTCTCCTAGAAATAAATAAAAATATTTAAAAAAACAAAACAAAACAATGTGCACAATGTGTCCACCCTGCTTAAGTCAAACGTAGTCGCTGATGATGACAGAAGGGCCTGCACTGCCCCTTTCCACAGACCCCTCGGTGTCCTAGCTACACCCAGGGGATAAAACTCCCTCAAGGACTAGGGCTTTGATTGGATGATAATATACTCCTGTTTTACACTAAAGGTGGTAGGTTTCAGCACACCCTCCACGTGACCGTCCATTTGGCACACGCACGCGCGTGAACACACACACACACACACACACACACACACACCCTTTTTCTGGCTCGTCGTAGATACATGACTTTCGCAACAGCCAGAGTGATCCTGTTAAAAACCTATCACACATCATATCATTCCTGTGGCTCAATGCCCCCAGCAGTGCCCACTCACTCACCACTACCCCAATATCAGAGCCCCTATAATAGTCTAAAGGCTCTTGGCACCCCCCATCTGCACTGCTCCTTCCTCCCCCCACCACGCCCCACTAGCTGGCTGCCTCCCCCTTCTCCCGCTCTCCTCTGCCCGCGCCCCCCACACTGGCTTGTCTCTCCTACATGGCCAGTGTTTCTCTGTGTGTCCTCGCTATCATTTCCTCGGTCTGGGTCTCCACAGAGCTCGCTCTCTCGCCTCCCCCAAGTTTGGCTCAAATGTAAGAACCTGATTTCTCTGACCAGCGTATTGTGAGGTGCAAGCCGCCCTCCAACCCCCGCCTGCCCCACCAACACTGTATCTCCCTTCCTTGCCTGATTTTTCTCTATGGTATTTATCTCTTTCTAATGTATTACTTATTGTTTTCTTGTGTACATTGTCCGCTTCCTCCCTTTAAAAATGGAAACTCCAGAGATTTTTGTCTGCTTTGTTCACTGCAGTATTTCCAAATACTTAGGACAGTGTCTGGTCATAGTAGATATTCAATCAATATTAATTATACAAATGAATTTCACCACTGAACACATAAAGAAGGGACTGAAATTCTACCATTCAAGGAAGGGGACAGCGGAGATGAGCCTTCCTGGGCTCGATAGGAATGCAGGCAAAGTCAAGCCCAATTTTACTTCCACCCCCTCAGTTTCCAAGGAGCCTATAATTGCGAGACAGTGCAATCCAGGCCATGGGCTCACTCTCATGTGGCCGTCCTCTGCCCCCCAGTGCCAAGCTTCTGGTTATAAACTAAGCTGCTACTTATGACTCCAGTGTTATATTTAAAATCCACCACAGCACCTGGGTGGCTCAGCAGGTTAAGCGTCCAACTTGGGCTCAGGTCATGATCTCACAGTTTGTGAGTTCCAGCCCCACGTCGGGCTCTGTGCTGACAGCTCGGAGGCAGGAGCCTGCTTCAGATTCTGTCTCCCTGTCTCTCTGCCCCTCCCCCATTTGTGTGCATATGCTCGCGTGCGATCTCTCTCTCTCAAAATAAATAAGCATGAAAAACAATTTTTTAGTAAAATAAAATCCACTAATCCTAGAGGGCCTGGGTGGCTCAGTGGAATAACTGTCTGATGATTTCAGCTCAGGTCATGATCTCACAGTCATGAGATCAAGCCTCATACCAGGCTTTCTCTCAAGGTGTGGAACCTGCTTGGGATTCTTCCTCTCTCTCTCTCTCTCCCTCTCTCTCTCTTCCCCTCCCCTGCTCATGCTCTCTCTCTTTCTCTCAAAATAAATAAATAAACATTAAAAAAGATCCACTAATCCCAAGAACTCCTTTGGTGCCCAGTGAGCGTCTACCCACCTCCACTCTCCGAAGCCACATGAGGCCCCCGGGCCACACCTCACAACATAGGCTACAAGGACAGAGGGGTCCACTGTCAACAAACACCCAACAAGAATCCAGAACAGAAAAAGCCGAGAGAAAGAAAAACATATCATTCCACCCAATTATTTAACTAGCCAAGTGTAGATCAGCTAACATACTTGGTGCCGGGCACAAACTCCACTCTGAACTCTTGAATCTAACAGTAATTTAACTTCCTGTTTGGAGAAAATATAGAGATAGATGCATCAAGTTCTAGTCCAGAATACCAGTGGCCACAAACCTTTTCCTGTGTATTCTGCTAATGACAGGGGCGGGGGGGGGGGGACCTCTGTACCCATTTCCTTGTTTGTACCAGTATGAATAGAATACCCCAAGGGAAAAGCAATACCACCTTACTTTCAGCCTCTCTTTCCAGCCTTTGTGGATTTTCTCTGGCCTCGAATCCCAGATCTCCAGTCTGCTAGTCCCAAATTGTTTACCCCACACCATGCATCTTCTAGCTCCTAAATGTGCAATGATAATGTGTCAGGTACTTTACGTGCACTGTCTCGTGTAAACCTCTCAGCAACTCGAGGGGGAAGGTGTTATTACCGCCCTCATTTTATAGATTAGGAAACTAAGGTTGGAGACATGAAGTGACTTTCCAACGGAGTCCAGAGCTCAAATTGAAACGTCTGACTTCAAAGTTTACTTTCCTCATGACTACACCATACAGCAAGGTCACAGAGGCTAATGCATTACCAATTAACTTCTTGAAATAAGTACACACGGAAATAAAACATAAGTCTTTTACAGCATGAAAGTAAGATGTAGGGCTGCATTTACATCTGTTAAATGATGCATAATGTAATAAGGCCACATAAAATGGAGCAGGCAAAACAGGAAATTCATGATGAGCATATACATGAATATACGATTTTCAGAAATGTTACATTTTGAGAAATGTTTAGTAAACACTGACTCAATGATGAAGAGAATAATCCCCCAGTTCAGAAGGCCTTATGTTATTAATACTACACAGAAAATAAATATTCTTTAAAGCAAACATTAAAGTCAAATTCAGAAAGTGAGCTATGGGGGCGCCTGGGTGGCTCAGTCAGTTAAGCATCCGACTTCGGTTCAGGTCATGATCTCACTGTTCGTGGGTTCGAGCCCCGCATCGGGCTCTGTGCTGACAGCTCAGAGCCTGGAGCCTGCTTCAGATTCTGTGTCTCCCTCTCTCTCTGACCCTCCCTGCTCATGCTGTCTCTCTCTCTCTCTCTCTCAAAAAAATAAACATTAAAAAAATTTTTTTAAAAAGTGAGCTGTAATGTAAATGAGCAATAACACTAAATTTTCCTCTCTGTCTCACAGCACCTGTGCATTTAGAAATTCATAATATAAAAAAGTACAAAAAAATGCACAACTCCCAACGTTATTCAAAATGTTAAAGAGACAATGTATGTGTCTTTTCCTCAACACCATCATAAAACAAATCTTCACAGGTAAAAGTCTCTTTCACATGTTCACCACGAGGAATTTTTTTTTTTTTAGTTGAAGTGTAAAGCTAATAGACGGGTGGGGGGGGGGGAGGAATATAATAATGTCCCTCCCAAACTCTCATTCAAAACCTGAATCTCACAGAAAAGTCAAAAATAATTTGAAAATGCTTTCTGATTTAAAAACAGACATAAGTACTTCTGAAATCTTGAAAAAATTAACTGGTTCGGCTTTAAAATTCACACTCCATGGGGCACCTGGGTGGCCCAGTCCGGTAAGCATCTGACTTCGGCTCAGGTCGTGATCTCACGGGTTTGCAGGTTCGAGCCCCGCATCGGGGTCTGTGCTGATGGCTCGGAGCCTGGAGCCTGCTTCCGATTCTGTGTCTCCCCCTCTCTCTCTGGCCTTCCCCAACTCATGCTCTGTCTTTCTCTCTCTCTCAAAGAAATGAATAAACATTTTTAAGAAAATTTTACTAAGGTCAGATACATTGGGGAACTTTGGGAATAAAAAAATGCTAACCAAAAAAAAGAATTTTTTTTTTTAATTCACAGTCAAAACCCAGGTGGTCATGGCTTTGCTCGGGCTCAAACAATGGTTACATTTGCAAACAGGAGAACAGCAGGCTGGGTACAGCGCTGCCCAGTTCTAGAGAGGAGAGGAGCCCCTAGGAGAGGCATCGCTGATGGCCCTCACTGCTCCCACATACAGAGGGCTGTGCCCTGCTGTTTCTAAACACTGTCTTCCCTTTTCCTCTCACAGAGAGCGCCTCCGCAGAGATTAAGCCCCGATGCCTGATGAAGACCGAGGTGGAGTGGACCCAGGAACCCGCTTTTGCCATCTGTCAAAAGTCAGATAGGTAACGGCACCAGAGCTTCAGGCCAACATCCTGTTTGAGATCAAAGGCTTTTAGGAAAGTTAAGAATGTCCATCACCCCCCAAGGCTGAATTTGTGGCCACTCAAATGGTAAAATCAGAAAGCTCCAGTAGAAACTATAGGGGGAAAGAAAATCTAGAGTCATTGATTTATTGCGCAGGGGGGAGGGGCTATGCTAGTATAACTGGGGAGAAGTAGTTTTGTCCTCTTCTTTTTTTTTAAATTTTTTTTACATTTATTTATTTTTGAGAGACAGAGACAGAGCACAACTGGGGGAGGGGCAGAGACAGGGGGAGACACAGAATGCAAAGCAGGCTCCAGGCTCCGAGCTGTCAGCACAGAGCCCAACGCGGGGCTCGAACTCACAAACCGTGAGATCATGACCTGAGCCCAAGTTGGACGCTTAATGGACTGAGCCCCCCAGGCGCCCCAGTTTTGTCCTTTTCTTAAGGCCCAAAGAGATTTCCATCTGGTGTCCTGTCAGTCGTATTATGAGCACCGTGCAAAAAGCAGCCATGGATAAATGGACAAAGAGTTATCGAAAAATTAATTCAAGATAGAATCGTCAACAGTACCGGGAGACGTTCGAAGTTAAGATCTGATTGTGAGGAGGAAACAGGAGGCGTGTGTTTGGGATTTGTTTTCAAAGTCCGGGGCAGGAGGGCGAGGGTGGGGGAGAAATGCTATTTTGGGGTAAGATTTCTATCTGGTATGAAAGTTCACCTGGGAGAGGAGGCTAACCAGAGAGTGTGTCCACTGAAAACAAACCAGGACCCACACGAGCCTTATCACTGGATCCACCTGGCCTGCGAGTGTATACCGTTTCTTCGGGCAGCCCAACCCTTCCCTATAAAAGCCAGCCCCGCCGAAGTAAGTCTACTCAACGAACTCTTGAGACACAGATAAAATTCTTCCTTACTTCATAAAACAATAAAAGAAAGTAAAGCCATCTGACTAAGCTTCATGATAAAATTAATAATTCAATTCTGAAATTGAAATATAAATCCGAAAGCGCGGGAATACTGCGATTATAAATCTCCACACCAGAAGCTTCCAGCAGTCCTATAGCCTAGGTCGCAAGCATGAGACTTTTCTTTCCCCCTTTGTAAAAATAAAGTGATAAGAACTGTGTCATTTTTCTATGAAGTTTCAAGCCATATTTCTTCCGGCCTTTTCCATTTGAAATTGAAATTCATTTCCCAATAAATATTCTAACACCATTCCCCTACGAGCAGGACCATCCATCAGAGAACAATTTCATAATTGTTTCAGAAGCTCACGGTGCATATAATGTCACAGAGGAAAGGTCCTGGGTGGAAGTGATGATAATTATTAAACCTTGAAAACGAGAGTGAGGTCTTCAGAACGTACTCATCAGACGAAGAAACAGACCCACGTAATTCAAAGGCAGGTTAAACCCAGTGCCTGCAAAGGAGGGGGGAAAGAGAACACACCCGCTAGAAATTTCATTTATGGAAATTAGCAGCATTGAATGCCTTTTGCAAAATTCAAAGTTCACCATGCATGTATCTCCCTTCTATACCATCAGAAAAATAAGGCTGATTTTGCTTTGCTTGACTTCTGTTGGTGAACCTGCGATGAGTTGGCTGACTCGTGCCCCCACCTCTTAAAAAAAAAAAAAGAAGATATAGTGAAGGCTTAACTCCTAATACCTCAGAATGTGACCTTATGTGGAGGTAGAGTCTTTACAGAGGGAATCAAGTTAGAACGAGGCCATGGGGGGGGGGCCTCATCCAATGGGACTGCTGTCCTCATAAAAGGGGGAGATTTGGACACAGAAAGACACCCAGAGGGATAATGATGTGAAAAGACACCGGGAGGAGGAGGCCGTCTACAAGGCAAGGGGAGAGGCCAGCCCCAGTTCCATCCTCACAGCCGCCAGAAGAAACCAAGGCGTGGACACCTTACCTCCAGACCTCTGTCTCCCAGAACTGGTGGGCAGCACAGTTCTGTCTGTGACGGAAGCCACCCAGTCTGTAGTCCTCGCACAGCAGGCCTGGCAACCTAGCACACAAGCCGTGAGGGCTTTTTCTTCTGGGCCTCACACACCTTCTCTGGCCTTGCCCACAGGAGAATTTTGCTAGGAATTAATGTCAAATGTATTAGGCCGTAATTTCTGCAGCCTGTCTCTTCTTCTGCTTTCCAAAACCAGGGCTACTTTCCCATCTCCAAGACTCCCACGGAGCCCCCTTTCACAGATAATTTCTTAAAAAGAATAGGCAGTAACGAGTATAACTAGTACCTACGTGGTATCAACTCTCTGAGTCAGCTGTGAGGATGACCTCACTTAGGCCTGACGTCACCATAAGGGGCGGTAAGTACTATGGCTGTCATTGACAGAGCACAGTCCCCCTCCTTCTGTAGATGGAATAACTGATGAAGCGTCACCAGTTTACAGATGAGGAAACCGAGGCACAGTGAGGTGAAGTAACCCAGCGGAGAGCCAGAGTCTGCTCCCGTAATCCCCCACCACGTCCCCTGTCGTTGTTCGGGGCCACGGGTCATGGGCTCCAGGTCGATGGTATCCTCAGGTCCCTGAGGTGCCACCCATCTGGACCTTGGGACCCTAACGTCTTCCAGTTCCGCGATGAATGACAAACAGCTTGTTGTCTTCTTACCATTTGTCCTCCGAACATTCACTTTAATTTCTTGATGATGTTTGAAAACCTTTTCTAGTCGTAAACAGCTTCTTCTTGGTGAGAGGATGAAAACGAACTAGAAACCAAATAACTCTCCTTCCCTCCTTCGTCATCTTTTATTATCGCCGCATCTTCCCGGAGCCATGGTTCATCACTGGTCTTGGAACACGAGTGCATTTGAAAGTTACTTGTCTTGGGGCGCCTGGGTGGCTCAGTCGGTTAAGCATCTGACTTCAGCTCAGGTCATGATCTTGCAGTTCGTGGGTTCGAGCCCCGCGTCGGGTTCTGTGCTGACAGCTCAGAGCCTGGAGCCTGTTTCAGACTCTGTGTGTGTCTCTCTCTGCCCCTCCCCCGCTCACGCTCTGTCTCAAAAATAAACAAACTATAATAAAAGAAAAAGAAACTTACTTGTCTTTAGAATTATTTACCACTGTTGCTCACATGGGCTGTCAGCTTTCTTAGCCCTAACCTTACTGTCTGTATAGCAAGAATTCTTGAATCCTCAGTTTTTGCCATCTTTTACATGGTGCGTTCTACTCACTGGAGCTCAGAAAGCCTCCAGGGGGTGCCCTACGTGGCTTTTGGGTTTGGGGTTTGGTTTTTAAGAGGCATTCCCTTTTCCTCACTCATGAAAATAACCCATTTTCAATCAGAACTTTATTTTCCAGAGTCTTCTACCTCACTGAGCCACCGTTCTTTCTATTCCTTCTTTCCTCTCCTCAGTAAATCACATAAAGGCCAACTGCCAGCCCAGGACCACTCACACACAGTCCCCCCGCTCTCCTGAAGCCGGCCGTGTGGCGTGACCGGCAACCCCTCCTTTCACCCCAAAGTCACAGGGACCACTTGGTCCAAAGTCCCCACGGCTGCTACATCACCAGCCAGGCCTTCCTTATTTTCCCCATGGAGTCCGTAGCAACTTGAACACAGTGACGCTGTACACAAAAGGCAAAGCAAAAGATCAACCGATACTCTTTCCAATTTTCAGCGGCTCATCAAACCTCCCCTTCCCACTGCATCTGGCCTTGGTGCCAACGCGGAAACATGTCGTGAGAGCTTGGGTTGTCTCTCTTCCCATCTGCCTGCGTCGGGGCCCACTTCCACGTTCCCCAGCATGCCTCCACCTTCGAGTCTCTTTCTGTCTATACATGGATCCACCTTTCAGACAGGTTTCTTTTTTAGCACAGCAAGCCTCCCTGCTGCCGGAAGTTCATTATCAGCTGGTCCCCCACACACACACCGGTGACACTGCCAATCTCGTGAACCTGCTTGAGGGTCTATGCGTTGGTACAGACGGATGAGCTCATCAGCGCCCCGCGGCTCTGTCCCTCCCGGGAATCACTTGATCCTTCTCCCATCCAGGTACTTCTTTTATGTTACCACCTGTTTTCTCCTGCTGGGGAATTAATTTTTAAATCCTGAGTAGCAATCTCTCCTGACCCACCAGAGACGGATGCCGGTAAGGAGGCCCGCTGTCAAATGAAGGACTGTTTCCATTCAGAACAAATGCACTTTTACAGTCAGTCCACACGTGTTAATTCAGTGTCTGTTATATACCCATCACGGTATAAGGAAAAACCAATATGCCTTTCTTTCAACATTTGTGAAACTGCCATTACACGGGACGCTTCTTGGGCAAGAGCCCCCAGGTGCAATTACAGGTGCCTTCACTGACCACTCACCCCTCAGGTACACGTGACCCAAGAGACACACAAATAAACCAGCTTCCTGACTCCTGGCCAATTAAACCTGACATTACATAACTGCCATTAAAAAAAAAGAAAGAAAGAAAGAAACCACAGAGGCAAACCCTCTAAACAGATTTTCCTTCTTTGGCAGCCTCTGAGGAAGAACTGTTCTAATATGGTGTTTCTATTCCTGACAGGAATAACCCTTAATTATTATGTGCCTTAAGCATCTAGAAATTTTTAAATAGAATTTCACTTAACTTTAAGAAAATCAGAAAACTACGTCAGCGGCAACAGAAAGGACTTTAAACAGAGAGAGAGAAAGAGGCAGAGACAAAGAGGGCTGACATGGGGGAGAGGGACGGGGAAGAAGCACAGATCTTGATAAGTTACCTCTAAAGTTCTGGAAATCTGAGCAAAGAGACAGCAGTGAATAAAGTCAGCAAAGAAAATTAAATTCTTCCATAAGAGAATGTAAAGGTTTGTCATTTATCAGAGATGCATGCATTCATCCTCAATCACGTTTTGTTTCAGCAAATAAATAAATCGTTGTTACTTCCCAGAAAAAAAAATATTTAGATATGCAAATGAATATGCACATTGCCTGATATTTAAATACAGGGTTCACTTCTTTTTTTTTGTTCATTTTCAAGAAAGAGAGAGAGAAAGAGAGCACATGCAGGAGGGACAGAGAGAGAGGGAGCAAGAGAGAATCCCAAGCAGGCTCCTAGCTGTCAGCTTAGGGGCCGATGTGGAGCTTGAACTCACAAACCATGAGATCGTGATGTGAGCTGAAATCAAGGGTCGCTCGCTTGCTTAACCCACTGAGCCACCCAGGAGCCCAGGAGTTCACTTCTAAACTTTGAAAAACATAGTTAAAACAAAGTGATTGTTACAAAGTACCTATGTAGACATTCTTCTGTTTAGTTGCATGTCAGTGAACAAAAAAATCTAGCAATAAATTTCAATAGTTCGCCTAAACTCTCCAGCGGTAGCTACCATTCATGTATGTTATCAGTCCAAGCACTGGCCAGGCCCAGCTGCAATCGCCACACAGATGCTCATGGAAAGAAGTCTACCCTCTCTTGTCGAGTCAGCTCAGTCAGCCAGAGACGCCTGGGGTTGAGCTGAATTGCTCAGACAGCCAGAGGGGAGCTCAACCACATTCCCGGCAAAGCTAGCTGGGCAATGTGCTCTGCCGAGGGGACATTTACTGAGCACACAGTAGGTTCTGGAGTATACTAAGGCAATTGGGACGATTCCTGCTCTCAAAAATGATAATTTGCTAAAGGAAAGACTTGCTTATTTATGAAAATAAATCTAGAGTCTTCTATCAAGGTTTCTTCCACAAATAGGTCCTCTCACCCACCTCCTGTGTGCATTCAGCAAACAGGTCACAATTTTTTAATGTTTATTTATTTATTTTTTTAATGTTTATTTTAATGTTTATTTATTTGTGAGAGAGAGAGAGTTGGGGAGGGAGAGAGTGGGAGGGAGACACAGAATCCCAAGCAGGCTCCAGGCTCTGAGCTGTCAACACAGAGCCCGATGCAAGACTCAAACCCATGAACCGTAGGATCACAACCTGAGCTGAAGTCGAACACTTAACCGACTGAGCCACCTAGACGCCCCAACAGTTTACAAATCATACCCAACATCTGTTGATTGACTAAGTTGATATGGTGGGTTCTAGATCATCATTCTTGTCCTAATGAGACAGGAAGGTTCACAATGTGAAACAACAACACTGTGTCAACAGTTCAAACAGCATATCTGATGAGGACAGTGAGAAGCACACCTGTTGTATCATAAAAAATCTGACCTGCATTTGTCCCTGTTTCCTGGGACGTACTCTAAATAGTTGGAATTTCCCAAGTAATTGGAAATATCTTTGTTATCCGTTAGTCTTGATCCATACCAGAGTTAGGCTAACAAGATGGCTTTGGCCAGGACTGGCCATTCCAGAAACCACGTGATCAGAGGGCTGGGCCTTTGAGTCGGGCAATATCAGTGGACGTCCTCCAGGGAGGGGAGGGGGTCAAGAGATGGATTAATCACCCACGGTCAATAAGTCATCACGTCTGTGGAATTACACCCGAGTAAAACTCTGGACGCCAAAGCTCAGTGGAGATTCTCAATTGGTTAACACATCAACGTGCCCACAGGGAGACACATCCTGATTCCACAGGACAAGGGCAAGAAAGCCCCGTGACAAGGACCCTCCCCACCTTCGCCCCATGGGTATGCTTATTTGGCTGGTCCTGATTTGTATCTTTTACGATAATAAAACAATAACCTTAAGTACAGCACTCTTCTGAGTTCTCTCCGTCCCATTAGCTCATTTTAGCTCATTGCGGGAACCCTCATATTGTAGCCAGTTTTCAGAAGTGTGGGTGGCCTGGGGACTTCTGAACTTGCAGCAGCCATGGGCCCTGTTGGGGACCGCACCCTTAACTTACGGAGTTGACACTAATTCCGGGTGATTAATGTCCGAACTGCACTGCAGCATTGCAACACCCATTCTCAATTCCTTAAAAACAAGCCAGAAATAATACCTTTAAGAAGTCAAGCTCTTGCAGCTGACCTTATCTCCCCAACCCCCAAACCACCTCCACCCCAGGCTATGAGCTGCCATGGTCCACTCTCAGCAGACAACTGCCTCCAACAGGTAGACGAACACAACACAACCAGAGTAGAGGGCAGGCCCTGGGCAAGTGAGATCACTGAGGTATAAAAACAACATGAGCACACAAAGACAGCCCAGTAACTAAAAAGCTCAGGATGGCTTCACAAAGACTATCGTGGCTGTGCATCGTAAAGATGGAAGTAACTTTACTTTTTTTTTAACATTTATTTATTTTTGAGAGGGGGGAGGTAGAGCAGAGAGACAGGGGGACAGAGAATCCACAGCAGGCTCCGTGCTGACAGCAGCGAGCCCGACACGGGGCTTGAACTCACGAGCTGCGAGATCATGACCTGAGCCGAAGTTGGGCGCTTAACCAACTGAGCCACCCAGGTGCCCCAGATGAAAGTAACTTTAAAAGAGGGGAGAGCAGGAAGGCATAAGAACAGCGTGAGTAAAGGGTCAAATCATGGGTCAAATTTATTAACGATAAAAATTTTATTTTTTATTAACTCCTTACTGTGTGCTGAAACTGTGCTCAACGTATTATTTTGATATTCCAATGAGTCCTTAAGCCTAGGCTAATATCATACCCATTTTACAGATGAGGATAGTGAGACTTAGCTGAAGAAACTTGACGAAGGCAATGGGCGAGCCACCCATTATGACTGGAGAAGAGAAAGGGAGACGGAAGTGAGCAGGGGAAGGTAGATGGTAAAAAGCCCCCCGGGTGCCTGTCAGAAACCTAATTTATCTTCTTCTGTAGGCAACGGCGACCCATCAGAGGTGTCTGTGCAAGGGAGTAATATGCCCAGAGCCACGATTTCAAAAGAGAAGTGCGGTGGCAGGAAAAGCTTTCAAAAAGAGAAAGACTGGAAGAAAGAGACCAGTTAGGGGACAACGGTCAAGTCAGTGGCCAGATATGATAAGACAGCCTGAGCACAGGCAAGGACACAGGGAATGAACACAGTGATGGGACGAAGCGGGGACAGGTGCAGAAGATGACAGAGCTGCTTCTGGCTCTGGCACCCAGCTGGATCGGGGGAAGAGCAGCCAGGAGCGGATGGCACCGACATCCAGATCATCAAAAATCCGTCAGTCCGTCCACTGTCTCTGTACTGACGTGTGTGCTGACCGCGCTGCTCCTGGTGCTCGTCATGTTGCCTGATTTGGTGGAGTCCGTGCTCTTGATCAATTACAGATAACGAAGTCACATGTAAAGACCAAATTCAATACTGGACAGCAATCGTCTGACTCCACATCCCAGACCTCCGGCCCTCGGCCGCGCACAGCCGCCCCATTTCCCCACGCTTTCTGTGACTGACTTGCACCTGCCTTTGATGGATAATGCGCACCAGGGGATCTAATCAAGGATTTTTGTCTAAGTGGCTTTTTAGACCGTGGAGCCGAAGCAGAAGTCTAAGAGACCACCAGTCCACCGATCGATCTGATGCTATTCAAAAATACACACGTCGAACTAGTTTTCTTCTGGCTGCTCCTAGGACTCAATGGGAAGGAGTCAACAGAGAATGGGGAAAAGGAAACAGTAGTTGAACGCAGCGCCACGCCCTCAAAGACTCCACAAAGAAAACTGCACAGCCGACTACAGATAAAATTAATCATGGGCTTCCAGCACCGGAATAAATAATCCTTGCTGTTCAAACCTGGTCCTTCTCACAACTTCCTGTTTTCAGCTTACGCCTCTGCCCCACATCTAGGCTCCGCAAGAAAGGCTGCAGAATGTTTTATTCACTAGCAGAACTTCAGAATCAATAATCATGCTTTTACTAAGCCTGTGAAATGTTCTGGGTCCTCAGCTCATAAATATTATTCTAGATCCCACTTTCTCACACTGCTAAAAAGCCTAAGGCTTCCTCATAACACTAACTGGAGGAGAAGAGAAACAGAAAGGAAAAGAAATTCAACTTTCTATTCCTCCAGGGATGGAGCTTGGAGGGGCCCGAGGCTCTGGAGAAGGAGGGTGTCTTGGGGGAGTATGTCTGTTCTCTCTCACACTCCTGACATCCCCAGGAAGCACTGTGCCTTTGTAAAGCGCTCCTCTGAAAACGTTTAAAGAAGACATACCGAAATGCACCCTTACACAGGCCCTTGACACATAATCAATACCCCTTTAAGCGCACACATCTATATCTTGCATTAACCTTGCGTTTCACTGTGATTTAGGAGATACGGGCATCGTCTCCAAATCTTCTCTTATCTGGCGTCATTCCATAATAAATACATCATCATAAAGAGCCCACACAAGGAAGGCGCCTTTCACAAACACTTTTAAGTGTGGCAGAACTCAGTACCTGATGTGTAAACATGGTCTCCTGCGGTGATTTGGAGAGATGCTAACTTTCGTGAGATACCACCCACGGTTCAATAAGGTAACTGAGAATCAGATCCGTTTGCATATGCACTGGAAGCTTTTTGTTCAGTTCAAATAAAACGTCTCCACCCTTCACTTTCGATCCTCCAATTTTACCAAAAATACAAAAACAAAAGCAAAACGCTCGTCATCCTCCTGCATCAGGTCTATGTCAAGGAGCTAAAGGTTGCATCTTTTTCTACGCAGTATGTAACTAAAGTCAGGCAAGGTGTGTTACAACTGAGGCTAACTAGAACTCCCACAGACCACAATAACCACACACAGACATGGTTACTTTTAACAATGTGACATTTTCTCCTCTCTTTAAGGGGGAAATAGGGAGACAACTTTCTGTTTATTATAAGTAACAGAGGGGACAGGGGCTCCTGGGTGGCTCAGTCGGTTAAGCAGCCAACTGCAGGTCAGGTCACGATCTTGCAGTTCGTGGGTTCGAGCCCCTCGTCAGGCTCTGTGCTGACAGCTCAGAGCCTGGAGCCTGCTTCGGATTCTGTCTCTGCCTCTGTCTCTGCCCCTCCTCCACTCATGCTCTGTCTCTCAAAAATAAATAAATGTTAAAAAAAGTTTTTTTCACTTTTTTAGAGAGAGACAGAGTGCAATCAGGGGAGGGGCAGAGGGCAAGGGAGACACAGAATCTGAAACAGGCTCCAGGCTCTGAGCTGTCAGCACAGAGTCCGATGTGGGGATCGAACCCACAAACCGTGAGCTCATAACCTAAGCCGAAGTCGGACACTTAACCGACTGAGCCACTCAGGTGCCCCAAGACAATTTTTTAATAAAATAAATATAAATAAACAAACAAACAAGAGAGGGGACTGACATTTGTGCATGAAATGGGTGTCATTTGATGTGCTAAGGCTTACAGATATTTCCCCCATTTAACTTCTATAATGTTCCTGTTAAGTAGAAATTATCATCTTATTTCACAGATCATAATTAAACCCAGAAGAAAACAAATGAACATCAATAAGGAATCTTTTAGGAAGACATGCTTTGAAACCGAGCCTGTAAGCAGTGAGTAAGCTACCGTTTTCACTGTGGCCTGACAATGGCGAGCCTCAGTGGGCAGACTTCAGCCCTTGGCATTCACACTTTGTGCCACCTGGCCACCACACCACCATTCAGGCTCCCCAAAGCCTGCTCCCAAACCCACTTCTCACACCACCCCCCCCCCTGCCTGCCCCGGAGAGAAAGTAGGCTGGGGGGGCCTCCCGATCCGGGGGGTAAGGCAGGACCACACTGATACAGCCTGGCCTTCACACTCACTGAGGCAGCTAATCCTTATGGAGAGCTGAGCGCCAGGGTCTGGGGCCACACAGTGAGCAGGACAGATGTCCGCAGAGCCACCCCAAGCGAGAAGAGGACACACAGGCAGACAACACACGGCTCCTTCGCAGGACGATGACGGCTCTGCCGGCGTAGCGGATCCCCCAACGGGTGACGGGGCACGGGGCACGATGGGGCTGGCACCAACAGCGTGGAAGCAATGGCTGTCTGAGTCCATGAACTCAGCGCACACAGTCCTGTGCTCACCGTCAACCCGCAGTGCTCTTTGACGTGCGGGGCGCTAAGAACATGGAACAGGTATTTCTCAAACCTTCTTGACCACCATTTCCAGTAGAAATATTTTTTACATCATGATCCAGTACACACTGTATACACAAAATTAGGGGGGGCGGGAATGAGGGGCGCCTGAGGGGCTCAGTCAGTTAAGTGTCCGACTTGGGTTCAGGTCACGATCTCGTGGTTTGTGAGTTCAAGCCCCGCATCGGGCTCGGTGCTAACAGCTCAGAGCCTGGAGCCTGCTCTGTGTCTCCCTCTCTCTGTGTCTCTCTGTCTCTCTCTCTTTCAAATATGAGAAGCTTCAAAAAAAATTCTTTAAATGTTTGCCAAAACAATACTCACTTCACTACTTAGATGCACTCCAATATTCTCTCTCTCTCTCTCTCTTAGTTCTGGAGACAACCCTCTAACATGACAACCCACAGTGTGAAAAACATTGGTATAAACCCTTTAACAGGCATAACTAATTATTTCTTTGCTATACTTCCTCCTCTCCCTCTACCCCCTTTTTCCTCCTTCGTCCTTCCAAAAACGTAATTCCACTGAGGAAATAAAAGCACTACTGTCTACAGGAGGTCCACTATATGCCAGGCATGCTGCACTGTCTCCTTAGTCTCACACAATCCCAGTGGGGTGAGTTACCCTTCCCATTTTACGGAAGAAGAAACTGACGCTTAGAGATCAAAGGACTTGCTGGGTGGAACACGACGGAGCCAGGGTTCAAATCCAGTTCTGTCTTGCTTCAAAACTCCAATTACACCACAGTGCCTTTCGTGAAAAGTTCCTAAGTAATTAAAGCCAACTTAATCGCAAGAATTTCATAAGTCCCCTGGAGATAACTCAAGCCCTTGGAGGGTTACAGAACTGGATTTGAGAGGTCTAAACAGAGATAAGGGAAATACGTGGTAGAAAACTCTCAGGTTTAAATTGAATTTCCTTCCATGTCCTCAGAACACCCCGCGGTAAAGGCCTTAACAAGGGTTGACCAGCAGAGAAATGGTAAGTGAGAGCCCAGTGGAGCGCTGGCCTAGATAATCACCCTCAAGACAGGCTGGCTGAGTGGCACTGACCCTTCTGGGTGGCTCATAATGAGCACCACCTAGCTCAGCTCCCAGGCTACAGATAGTCAATAAATATTCACAAGACGAACACTAACACAGGCAGAGCCAAAGTACAAACGACGCACCACTCCTACTGGCTTATTTTTAACATCCCCCAAAACTATTCTAAGTGAAACTATTTGCTGAAAGAGATTCTTATTTGGAAAAATTGTTAAACATATTGAACACAGATATTTGTGTTTTCAGCCCCATATTTAAAAATACATTGAGGGGTGGGGTGGGGAGGGTTGCGCCTGGGTGGCTCAACTGGTTAAGCACCTGACTTGGGCTCAGGTCCTGATCTCACGGTTCATGGGGTTGAGCCCCACCTCAGGCTCTGTGCTGACAGCTCAGAGCCTGGAGCCTGCTTCTGGGTCTCCCTCACTCTCTGCCCCTCCCCTGCTCACTCTCTCGTTCTCTCGCGCTCTCTCTCTCAAAAATAAATAAACATAAAAAATATTTTTAAAGATACATTTGACACAGGCATATTTGATACAAGGCATATCAAATGTGGGCAGATCAGGACAAATCTTCAGCCCCCGAAAAACTCCCGCAGAAGTGATGACTTGGGGAATTATTGACAAGGTCCTGCTAAACTATTGCATCATTAACTGGGCCCTCCCCTGACCTAAAATAACTAGACCTTTAGTGCCAGTACATTAACTGGCCAGTCATTGAAATTGCTATTTCTAAGCAGTAATATTGCTCAGAAAATTTGACGAAACGATGTATAATTTTTACAAACACATAGTAAGTGCAATTTTGACTTGTATCCGTAAGTTAAATAATTTATTTGTCAAATGGCCTTGGGGTTTATATTCTTTGTTGGGTAGTTTAATTTGGCATATAAATTCACATACAAAAACGAGGTATGTTGGGGCACCTGGGTGGCTCAGTCGTTTAAGCATCCAACTTAGGCTCAGGTCATGATCTCGCGGTTCGTGGGTTCGGGCCCCACGTCAGGCTCTGTGCTGACAGCTAGCTCAGAGCCTGGAGCCTGCTTCAGATTCTGTGTCTCCCTCTCTCTCTGCCTGTCCCCTGCTCACGCTGTCTCTCTCTCTCTCTCCCTCTCTCTCTCTCTCTTTCTCTCAGAAGTAAATAAAAATCATTAAAAAAAACAAAAACAAAAATGAGGTATGTTTTTTGTTTAATCATCTAGTGTTGTTTTCCCAAGATCTCTGAGCAATAAAAATATTGCCTGGTCCTCTTTTCTTTGCAAATTTCATGATGAAAAAAATTCTGAATGCACTAAAGAATCCATTGCCTGCTTATGAAACATAAAGGCTATGAAAACATGACGTATATTTAAGTAGACTAGTTTGTTGTAAATGTTTTAAGAGCATGCACTCCTACATTAGGAGCTAAATGTGTATGAAGCCCAATCTTCCATCTAGTGGGTAACATACTTTGATCATTCTATCAAAAGATCAAAATTTAAATATTATGTAAATTATATTTTATACATGTTCTCCTTTGCATGAAATCAAACAGAAAACTTCTTTCTTCTCTAAACACATGAGAATATACGCGAGCAACACATTTAAAGGGAAGAAAATACTCACTACTTCATTCCATTAAAAAAAATGCCCCCAGGTATCAATTAACATAAAAAGCCTTTATGTTTTCTAAAAATAATCTTAAATGTCTGTTTACCCTTTCAAATTTTTAGACACATTCTTAGTATTTATTTTAAAGGTTGCTGGTAATTATGTATGTTTTTTTTAACAAGAAATGCTACATAAGTCCTCTTCATGAAACCTCTGATAGATTATATAAATCAATAGAAAAGAAATTAAAGAACACTGAATCTCCACTAATCAAAAAAGTTGTCGGTTACACAACAACTAAATGCAAAGTATGAACCTTTATTGGATTCTGGTTTAAAAAGAAAAAAGCAGCTACCAAAGACATTCTTAGGACAATGGGTGAAAGATGAATGTAGACAGGACTTTAGACATTATGAAATTTTGGTTAATTTTCTTGGGTGTGACAGCGGCTCTATGATTGTTTAAGAAAATGTCCTTATTCTGGGGGTACCAAGGTGGCTCAGTCTGTTAAGCATTGGACTTTGGCTCAGGTCATGATCTCGCGGTTTGTGGGTTCAAGCCCCGTGTCAGGCTCTGTGCCGACAGTCCCAGAGCCTGGAACCTGCTTCAGATTCTGCATCTCCCTCTCTCTCTCTCTGTCCCTCTCCCGCTCACACTCCGACTCTCTCTCTCTCTCTCAAAAATAAACATTAAAAAAATAAAAGAAAATATCCTTATTCTTGGAACATGGAACGAAACGTCTAGTTTTCAGGGATGAAATATCAATGTATGAAACTAACTTGACACGTGAAACTGACAAATGGTCTGACAATAATACATCTGTACACATAACTGAACAGAAATATGAGGCAAACATGACCAAATGTTAATAACAGTAGAATTTCAGTGGGAGATATAAAGACGTTCATTGTATTATTCTTTCCATCACTTTGTGTATGTGAACATTTTCAGAATAACAAATTGAGGGGAGAAAAATAGCCATTTTCATTTAAACATGTATGTATATCAACTCCTGAACCAAACTAGGTGCAGATAAAATATTGCTCTACATGGGTACGGAATGTTTCATTTTCCCATAACAGTATGCTTCAGAGAACCAATTTTCCACCATTGACCCAGAGAAATTGTGGCAACCCTTCTGGCCAAGTGCATTGGGAACAGCTGATTGACACACACCACCTGAATTAGAGCAGAGGCATCAAAATCCCCAGAGGGTAATCCAGGCTGCCCAGTGAGTTTACAAGGCAGCCTGTGCCCTTGAAAGAGTAAGAATTGAAAACAGGGGCCTTCCGGCCTGGAGCCTTCACAGCAGACAGAATGGGCAACTTCACCAGGCTCCATTTCTGAAGACGGCAGATCAAGCTGTGACATGAACTTAAAGCTAAATTAAACACACTGACACCATCAATTCGGATCATTCACCCGCCAAAGCTAGATTTCTGTCTTCCCCTGTCTCTCTGCTCAACAAAGTAGACCACCAGCTTTACTATTAAGAAAGCTGAGATGCCACCCCCCAAATTCCACTTAAACCTAACATCGAAGCACTTGAATTACATAAGAAAGTTTAAAAAGAAAATCTGTAAGCGTTTGGTTTAGACATACCTCAAGTATTTAAAATAAGATTCCCCCATCCTATGAAACAACAGAGCAAGAGGCCTGCTAACTACAGTTAGAGGCCCTTTGTTTTGGGATCCAAATCTCAACAGTTCCAGGCACTAGTTCACTATTAAGTCAGACTGCAAACCAGCCATCCAGGACTTGGTGCAGAATCTGAGCACCTTCTTTAACTGGACTGAACTGAAAGTGAGCAGTAAGCACTGAGTTTTCAAGTGGTCCTGGGCAACCAAGTCTCTCTCCTTCAGCTGGACCTCTTTCCTTCTGTCCTTTTAGTTTTTACCATTTCTTTTCTCCTTAACTCAATTCTTTATCTGTCTGTATGTCTACATGTACACACACACATAATTACGTATGTATATATGTTATGGCGTCTCACATCATACGAAATGTAATTGTTCCCTCCTCAATTTCTTGCTCTCCTGTCTTTCCTCTTCTGCTCCCAATTCCTCCAGACCTATCAGGGCCACCTGAAGGCACTATTATCACCGGGTTTAACTCTAGGATGTGGAGCTATAAAGAATCTTGATGTGGCCCATAAAGCCTAATCGAATCAGGCTACGGGCTGGGGTAGTTATGGGAAAATGGTTCACTTTCCTTTAAACGAAAGAACAATTATCTCGTTTATGGGTTGTGGAGACCCTTTCCCATCTAGGTACTGCTGGCCGCCTTTGATGTTTAACCAGTCGCCCATACCTCTCTTTAAGAGAAGCAGGAGACCATGACGCTGGCGTCTCATGTTTTATTTCATGTTATCCCCATAAGAGGCAATGGGAGAGGAGGGCTGAAAACATCAATGAGTTTGGGCAATATCTGTGAACTTCACTTATCCAAAAAAGTCCTGAATTCTGTTCAGTGCTTCCATGTTTTGATTTCTTGAAAATTTTCTAGTCAATCAATAAGCAATAAACAATAGCTAGGACCAACAGAAACACAAAGGGAAAAAAAACAAAAACAAAAAAAAGTTCTTCACCGGAGAGGTATGAGCACACTACGTTTGTTTACCAAAAATTTACTGTCTATGAAAACACAGTCCCACGAGTGAAATGTCAGGCAACCATGGGCCCTCCATCTCCAGAAGGCCTGACCCAACCTATTTCGAAAACTCTAGAGAGAAAATGGATGTCTGGCAATATTCCAGCCAAAAGGCTAAGGGTCCTGTGACACCTGCAGGCCGGATCAGCCCCCACAGGGCAACAGGGAAGAAGGTGGCTCAACAATCAGGGCCAGAGCTCACAGTTGAAAACACTTCTGGGTGGGAGGATGCTCAAGATGTGGGGAGACACATGCCCCAGGGCAGCGAGGTAGCCTTTTGGAACCAATGGCCGATTTCCAGAATCTAGGAGTGATCTGAACCCCTTCCTGAGGATTAGCCTCTCAATGCCTCCATTTCTTCATCTGTCACATGGGGATAATAATAGTAACCCTCCCCCACCCCAGTCACAGAGTCTGTAAAGATTAAATGAGTCAGTATGCCTTAAGTGCTTATACCAGGGCCTGGCACACAGTAAGCACTATGTAAATGCTAGCTAATGGCTAGCAGTAAGCGCTAAAAGCTCGCCTACAGAAAGCCCTGCCAAAGAAAGGTTGCCTTCTTTAATCTCCCCCAACAGACCGGCCACTAACCGGCCAGAAACACCCATGTCTCAATTCTGTGCTTGCCTGTTTCAGCTCTAAAATCTCTGGAACGGTCCCAGCTAAGATGAAGCAAGACTCCTTTCCCTACCAACTAGGTTCAGATATAAAATTGCAATATGGCAACATCACATGATGAAAATGGAAATCTGACATGCACTTCGGAGCCCACACTTTCTCGGGTGTGTGAGTTCTGCAGCTTCTAACAAACATCCCCAACTCGGCCACACCATGAACCTTAGAACCTAAACTGCAGGAGGGCACCCACAAATGACCCTGCACATTAAGAAACACCCAAGTGCAACGACCTTCAACAAAGTCCGTCGCCCCAGAGTGTGTGGCATAAACAAGTCATTGGCCACTGCCACACCTGCGTGACACAGTGAGTCGGTATTTCAGAACAGGCAGATCTACTCACTTTTCTGTTCTGAGCTGTATCACACCTGGCACACGGTGTTGACAATACTTACGCATTACAGTAGGGCTTCTTTTCATAGCCTTTGTAGTTGTTCATGTTCAGAGCCATCTTACAGACCTCACAATGGAAGCATCCTTTATGCCAATACTGAAAAAAAATAAATATTTAAAAGTTTAGCACAATGCCAGTGCTTTCCAGGATGGGTACAGAAAGGAGATATTTTTAGTGCATCGCGGTCCCCACCCTTAGTTGAAAACACTACAACAAAATGATTGTAGGTAACAGTAGACGCGTTTATCTCCTTTCAGTTACGTAAATAAGGCAGGCAGCTATGAAAATTGAGTTTTAAATGAATCCCCATCGCCACATACAGACTCAGACGCCAAGAACTGTCAGGGCTCAATCCAGCCGCAGCCAGAATGGAATCCTAAACTGGTTAATAACGGAGACATGGAAACTGTGTAGTAGCCTCAGAAGGAAAAAGAATCCAGCCCAAAGTGCCTAAACACGGAGTTTGTTGGATCTCCATAAATAGGTGTCCACGGGAAGCCGGGCAACCGTTGCGGGAGGGGAGGGAGGACTATGTAGGTACCCTTGCCCGCCCCCCCCCATCCCTGCCCAGCTTCTGCTAAATTGCAGGAAAGGTGGACCCCGTCCGGGAGGGCTGACGAGAGGACGGGGTGCCCTCGAGACGCATTCGTATCAGCACAGGGACAGCCTCCGGCTGGTCCCAACGCTCAGTCACTCAGGACAGCGCCCGGCTCGCTCTCCCAGGCTGTGCAACTCCATCCACGCCCCGGGAAGGGCAGGGAGCGGGGCTGCGGGGGCCGGGCCTGGAGCCACTTCCTCTGGAATTCCCCAGCCGGGTGGATTAACCCCCCGTGGATCCTGCTCGCCGCGCCGAGCCGGGGATTATTCCGAGCGATGCCGCAGCGGCCGCCGCGCGACATATTAATTATTATTTGCCTCTCCATCTCACCGCCCTCACGGGAGGCGCGGGGGCGGGGGCGAGGTGGGGTGCGGGGCGGGGGGGGGCAGGGGTGGAGGTGGGGAGGGGTCGAGCCCAGGCTCTTCGGACCCCCCGGGGCGCGCCCTCCGCAGCAGCGCCGCCGACGCCGGCGCAGCCCCGCACCGCGACCGAATCCCTTCTCGGTTCCGACACCGCCATCGCCGAGCGTGCTCTCTGGACAGTCCTGCGGCCGTTCGCCTTTGCGTGCCCTCGCCCGGTGCCAACACACACCCAAACACAGAGCCCCGCGCCTCTCCTGGCATCGCAGATGCCAAAACTTCTCGGAGCAGGTGCAGCCCGGCGCCAGGCAGGTCCGGGCTGGCCCGGCGCCCCCTCGCTCACCTTATCCAGGCAGTTGACTTTCTCCGTGGGATACACGACTTTTCCGCAGCGGGCGCACTGGGGGTTCATTGTCGCGGTTCCCAGGGGCGGCGGCTGTGCGGCAGCGGCTGGGGGGCTCCGAGGAGCCGCTGTGACATCCCCCGGCGAGCCCCGCACCGCCTCCGGGCCGGCGGGAGGGCTGCGCGCGGCCGGGCGCCGGGGTCGGGAGTCGGCGCCGGACCCCTGCCGAGCCGGCCGCGCGGCGCGCGGGCAGGGCGGCGGGGCGCGGGTGGGCGCGCGGCGGGGCCTGGCGCCGGGGCGGTGGAGGGGCGCCCGGGCTCGGCTCCGGCTCGGGCTCCGCGCCGCTCGCTCTGCGTCGCGCGCACTCCAGGTACCGGTGACTCACAGACACTGGCTCCCGCCCCTCGCGCTCGCTCGCTCCCCCGCCTCGCCGCCGCCGCGCAGGCCAAACCCACCGGCGCGCCCGGACCCAAGTGGCAGGGAACGAGCACGTCGGGCACCGGGAGGGAGGGCGCAGCGGGGGGGAGGGGGAGGGCGACACCCGGAAAGCTCCGCAGGCAGCCGCGGGCTGCGGCTGCGAGGCCTGGGAGCGAGCCGGGTGCTGCAGCCGCAGCCGGGGGTGGCCAGGCGGGCGGCGGCGGCGGCGGGAAGCGCGGGGGAGGGGGGGGAAGGGGGGGGGCTCAAACCCGCGCACTCCCTGCCCTTCCTGCTCCGGCTTCTGCCCCCGCCGGGTCACCGCGCTCGCAGGCCGCAGGGCTCGAGCCCGCGCTCCTCCTCCAGCCCCGGGACCGCGGGCGGCGGCGCACCGACGCCCCGCGCGGAGCCCGCTCCCCGGGCGGAGGCTGTCCCGGCCGCGCGCAGCCACGCGCTCGGGCCCGGCGGCCGCGACACCCGCGGGGGACCCCGGGGACTCCCGGCCCCGCGGCGCCGCGGGCTGTGTCGCGCCCGCCCGCGGGGGAGTCTGCGGAGAAAGGCGGCCCCCCGCGCGCCTGTGTCAGGTCCCTTGGACCCCTAGCTGGGGAAGCGACTTCTCTCGCTGGCTCCCAACCGCGCACTTTTTTTTCTTTTTTAAATCTGTTCTTGGGCAACGAGTGGTCATTTTAGGCCGGTGTCACGCCTCTCTGGATTAATCAGCGGTCATCATTCATTCTGCTGTGCGTGCATGTGCGCATACACTGTGTATTTTTACGGTTAAACGCCGCCGAATCTAAGAAAAGTTCTTCTCTCGCATTCAGGGAAGCAATTTCCAACTCACGGTCCTAACCAGAAGGTCCAGAAAATCAAGCTGAAGACCGAGGTTAGGATGAAAGCAAACGGAAGAGGAATCCGTGTTTAGTTTTCATCAGATCTCGGGTTATTGGACTCGCTTTCGAAAAGGCAGCAACACGGAGCTACACTGCCTGAGTTCAAAGCCCACCCCTGCCATTTGCTAGTCACAGGGCTTTGTGCGACTACTTAGCGTCCTCTGCGCCTCAATTTTCTAAGCTGCAAAATGGGGATAAAGTAGCGCTGCAAAAACAGCTACCCTCCCACTGTGAGGATTAAATGAGTCAGCAGTTCTGAACTGTTTCCATCTGCTGCCTTGTGGTCAACTCTACATAAGTGTCAGCTAAGATTATCACAGGTTGGGTAGAACAAATAAGCAAACACATTCCGTTGCTAGCACACAGATTAAGTCTCAGTAATGCCACCCAGCCACTACTGTGACAAATATTTCTGCCCTTTTTCAATAATCTGCAGGCTCTTCCTGAAAAAAAAAAAAAAGAAGAAGAAAACTATTGATTTCCGAGCCTCTTAGGCAGCCTGCGTTGATGAAATATCATTTGTAATGATGCTGTGCTGTTTGACTTTTCAAAAGAGATAATTTCTTAAAAGGGACTCACCGATGCAAGAGCCTTTGAACCACTTCCTGGCCCTATTCAGAAATGCCCCTCAAAGGCAAATAAGACAATAATTTGCTGTCAGAGAGGATCAGTTGCCACTTTAAAAGACCTCAGAGCTGGTTACAAGTGTCTGAGACCGTGGATGAACCTGCAGGATTTTATGCCAAGTGAAATAAGCCAGAGAAAGATAAATACCGCATGGTGTCACTTACATGCGGGAATCAGAATCGAAAGGGAAGGAGGGAGGGAGGGAGGGAGGAAAGAGAAAGGAAGGGAGGAAGGAAGGAAGGAAGGAAAGGAAAAAAGAGAAGGAAAGAAAGAAGAAAACAAAGTACAACTCATAGAAACAGTAAAGAACGTGGCTGCCAGCGGCTGGGTGGTAGAGACAGGTTGGTAAAAGACTACCAACTTTCACCTTTAAGATGAATAAGCTCTGAGGATCTAAAATATAACATGGTGCCTGCAGTTGAGACCGCTGTATTGTAGAATTGAAATTTGCTAAGAGAGTAGAACTTAACTGTTCTCATTAAAAACAATGTAAATGTGAGGGGGGCCAACATGGCTCAGGTGGTTAAGCATCCGACTTCGGCTCAGGTCAGGATTTCAGTTTGTCCTCGGGCTCTGTGCTGACAGCTCAGAGCCTGGAGCCTGCTTCAGATTGTGTCTCCTCTGTCCCTCCTCCACTCATACTGTCTCTCTCTCACTCTCTCTCTCTCTCAAAACTAAATAAATATTTTAAAAAAAACAAACAATGTAAATATGAGAGATGATATATGTGTTAATTCAGTTGAGGGAACCCTTTCGCAGGGTATTACATATATCAAATCATCAACACTGTACACTTTAAATATCTTACAATTTTTTTTTGTCAGTGATACTTCAATAAAGCTGAGGGGAGCAGAAAGGACCTACATAGAATCTTTATTTAACAAAAAAGAAAGAAAGAAAGGAAAGAAATGTCCGAGAATGGCATATATGATCATCCGAAAGGGGTTAACCTTTTTGTATTTAGATTTTCATAACTATAAATCATAAAAATAAAATATAAATAATATATACTCATATAAAATATATTTATAAAAAATTAAAATCCTATTCTCTTTCTTAAATGGTATGCAAAGAAGTCTGAAGATTGATGGTGATTGTGACATTTAGAGCTGATTCATCAGATCTCTTAACTACGAATTATATAATATCTGAGCTAACCAGCACCTATCACAATGCCTGACACATAGTAGGTACTAATTCAATGTTTTTTGAAAGAGTATGAATAAAACAAATGAATGTATTAAAATTGGAATTAACTACGATGTTTTGTTCTCTCAAAAGTAAACAATGAATGCTTAGAGTTGTACTTTCCTTTCACATTTGTTTCTCTTACTATTTTCATTTTCTGCATTAGGCCAGCTTTTAAGTTGCTTAGTGTCATTTTACCAATGTAAGAAGAATTTTAATACCATCTGTCTTAAAAAGACTTCTTTATTTCAAAATTCAAAGCACTATAAACAAGAGATTTGGCAGAAATCTGTCATCTGGCCCAGTCTTCCTCCTTCAAGCAGATGAATGATTTAATTATCCGCTAGGGAGAACTGTAGCCCCTCTCATGACTTTCTCACTCGACTGGTCAAGAAATCGTTCCTTATGGTAACTATACCCCAATATCTCTGCTTTAATTAAATCCTTTCCTGCTGGCTTGGACATCCATAGATATAAAGAACGACTAACCATCACAACCCTCAGGAAAACATTTATATACTTATAAAATTGAATTTTTTTCTTTAGCTAAAACTCCCAAATCTATTTACTTTTTCCTCTGGGGCCTATTTACATAGAACCTATTGGAGACTGTATAATCACCTTTGTTATTTCAAGTACATAAACTGAACCTCACATTAAAAGCTTTAACCGAACAGTTAATATTACAAAAGACCCAAAGGCGGCTTTGACAAACATTACCTCAGGCACAGAATGTGATAGATTGTATTACTGGCTCACAACTTTTTGTTCTCTTCCATCCTGGCAACATTTCCTGTAGGCAAAGTGTATTTCTCCCTGGTGGTGACTCTGCACTTGACCATGTGACTTCCTTTGGCCACTGGAGCAGAAGCTTCAAGGTACTTGCATAGTTTACCTCTATTCCCCCACCCCTTGAGCTCTGGTGCCCGGCCAGGAGAAGAGGATATCCCAGGGAGTGGCAGCTTCACTGACTTTGTCCAAGAATGTAAAAACCCGTCTAGCTAGTAGAGCCCAAATGAGTTCCGTAAACCCAGCCATGCCCAGCAGAGCTCCAGCAAGCCCACAAATTTCACACAATGGGAATAAAACATAATTGTTGCAGTGAGCCATTGAAATTTGGGGAGTTCACTGCTAATGCAGCAAGAGCTGACTAATACACCGATGATGAGAATTGTAGAGAAATGCTTTCTACTTCGTCAGCAACGAGGAACTAATGGTTTTACGTACAAGATTCAGAATGTGTTTTGCTTTGTTTTGTTTACTTTCCTAAAAGGCACGCTGTTAAACGTGTAATGTATAATTAATAATAATAGCTCTTATTATTAATTAATTAACTCTTCATCCTCTCATTACACAAAGCTTTATTATGCGCCTTCTACTCGTCAGACATCATGTAAAACTGTATACATTTTTTTTTAATGTTTTATTTATTTCTAGGAGAGAGAGAGACAGTGTGAGCAGGGGAGGGTCAGAGAGAGAGGGAGTCACAGACTGAAACAGGCTCCAGGCTCTGAGCTGGCAGTCAGCACAGAGCCTGACGCGGGGCCCNGAGTCACAGACTGAAACAGGCTCCAGGCTCTGAGCTGGCAGTCAGCACAGAGCCTGACGCGGGGCCCGAACCCACGAACCACGAGATCATGACCTAAGCGAAAGTCGGACGCTTAACCGACTAAGCCACCCAGGCGCCCCAAAACTGTATACATTTTTGCCAGTTGGCTAAAATCCCCCATGGGGGCAAGTTTTCCCAGCCAACAATTTTCATAGGTAAAAAAAAGTTTTAGCTCACAGTTTCATTTGCTAGCTACATATGAGCCTTAGCCTAATGAAGCATTTCTCTGAAGATGTTACCGCATTTTAGAGGAATTATCTCATTTGCCAATATAGTATTCCTGCAAGTCTATGAGAAATATAAAATAAAAACATTAAGGGAAATTCAAGATTCAGAAGCTGTTCTAGAAACGATTCCTTTCATTTATCCATTCAATATACAGTTCTTGGTAGGCAGGTATTAGGCACAAGGGGATGCAGTGGAGAATAAGGCATAATCTCTACTTATAATAAAATCTAGTGGGACAGATCAGCAGGCAATGAATTATAATACAATGTGATAAATGCTCTAAAAGAAAGCTCGGCCCCAGATATCGTGGGAGAAAGAGGAGGAACTTCTAATTCAGTGAGGAAGTCAGGAAATGCTACCAGAGGAAGGGGCTGCTTTCACTTTCTACCAGGAGTAGGAACTAGCTGGCACCCCTCCCCAAGAATACAAGACCCCCTAATGTGGAGGGTTTAGGGTGATCCCCCTTGTTTCCCTGTTTTAGGGCTTGCTCTGCTCTTATACACATGCTGAAAGTGTATTTACATCACTTGGATGCCCCCTCCCAACATGGCATGACAGCAAACTTCGAAGAATAATGAAACATTTCTTAATAGATGACACATCTTATCAAACAAGACCCCCCAAACCCCCAATTTACCAAAAATATTTGCACCTGTATCAACTCATAGTTGTAAATTTGACCCAAAACCTTTCAGGAATTGCAAAAGGGGGAAAGAAAGGCTGGAGGGACAGGATCATCTGTGTTTTGGTCCTTATGGGACTGAGCACCCTAGCATGACGGGGAAGACAGACCCTGTGGTAGGCAAACCATGGCCCTCAAAGGTGTCCCCATGCTCATACCCAGAACCTACGAATATGTCACCTTACAAGGCAAAAGAGGCTTTGCAGATGGGATTAGGATAAGGATCTTGAGATAGAGATTATCCTAGATTATCCCAATGGGCCGATGTAATCACAAGGGTCCTTCGTAAGAGGGAGGCAGGAGGGTAGAGCCAGAAAAGGAGACGGGACAACGGAGGCAGAGCCCAAGCAGATCTGAAGACGCTACCCTGCTGGCCTGGACCACGCGTGAGGGGCCACAAAGCAAAGAATGCAGGCAGTTCTAGAAGCTGGAAAACGTAAGGAAACAGATTCTCTCCTAGACCCTCCTGTGGGAACACAGTCCTGCCAACCTCTTGATTTTAGGACTTTTGACCTGCAGAGCTGGAAGACAATAAATTTGTGTTGTTAAAAACACAACGAGGGGCACCTGGGTGGCTCAGTCGGTTGAGTGTCCGACTTCGGCTCAGGTCATGATCTCATGGATCGTGGGTTTGAGCCCCGCAACGGGCTCTGTGCTGACAGCTCAGAGCCTGGAGCCTGTTTCGGATTCTGTGTCTCCCTCTCTCTCTGACCCTCCCCCACTCATGCTGTGTATCTGTCTCAATAATAACAAATATGAAAAAACACACACACACAACGATAAGTGTTGTCGCAGCAGCAACAGGAAACAAACACACCCGACTATGTGTCAATTCTGTTTTGTCTTTAGGATCTCAGTGAGTTCCAGGACCTTCAAAAGAAGCCCTTGGAAATCAAGATGGCCTTGATCCTTCATCACTGTTGCCCCCGAGGGAGACAGCCCAAGGCAAAGAGGTTGGAAGTACAACATATCTTCACATTCACGCCTAATAAAAGGACTTAACTTTACTTGCACCTTTAGGTAATTGCCTCCCTTCTCCAGTCAGTTTTTCACATGTAATTACAAATAGTATAGGTGGTTCACCAAGTCACCAGATTTGTCTCCAAGTCTTCCTGAATCTTCCTCTCCTCCTCTATAGAGCTACGTGACGAGTAACGTCCACATCTCCACAGCCAGAACCCTAAAAATCAACCCAAACTCTTTCCTCTCCTGAACCAACCCTGTCCAGTTACTCGATCCTGTTTATTTTATCTCCAAAAGTACTCATGAATCTGTCTCCCTACCCACTGCCGCTGCTTTCGCTTAGCAACTTACCGTGTCTTCCTTGGATTGTTCTGTAACAACCCTCTAAGAAGTCTTTTCGACAGACCAGATATGGAAGGAGGCAGGACTTCACTTTCCCAAACAGGATGCGGAGACACTGTAGATAGGAAATCCTGGGACCCCACACTCCATTACTTTAACAAATAAAAATTATTTCACATAAAACATTATACCCAGTGTGTAACATCCAGTAAGAACATAGTAAAATATTTGCTTCACCATTGACCCACTAGAAAATCAGTAAATAAAACTGACCTCCCTGATGTATTTTAATACAAACCAGATAGGAGGTGACAAGGATAATGATAGTTATTATTACCCTACTCGTGTGTTTCAAGACTGCTTTCCGAATGAATCATCTGCCCAAGTTGATAAATATCAAGCTACAAAAATAAAACCTGCATTATATAAAACTTGCAAAGTATCAAAATATACTTCGGGGCATCCATCAGTGGCCGGCCGAGATGGAAGTGGGCTGTGGCAGCAGGGACAACAGTGGCCGGTGGTACCATGGCCAGGGCTCAGGATGTGGGGATCCCAGACTGACAGCCAGAGAGCACAGTGGCCCAGCTCCTGAAGAGGGAGGGTTGGAGAAAGTGGAGGGCAGCCGTCCACGCTGCTGGCTCCCTTCCCATCGGCTCCTACACTCGTGCCTGACAGCTTCAGCAAAGGCCCTGCCCGACAGAGATCTTTAAAAATAATAATAAGGAGGGGTACCTGGGTGGCTCAGTCAGCTAAACATACAACTTCGGCTCAGGTCATGATCTCACGGTTTGTGGGTTCAAGCCCCGTGCTGGGCTCTGTGCTGATAGCCAGCTCAGAGCCTGGAGCTTGTTTCAGATTCTGTGTCTCCCTCTTTCTCTGACCCTACCCTGCTCACACTGTCTCTCTCTCTCTCTCAGAAATAAATAAAATATTTAAAAAAAATTTTTTAATAATAATAAGGAGTACCTGGGTGGCTCAGATGGTTAAGCGTCTGACTGTTGGTTTCAAGTCAGATCATGATCTCACGGTTTGTGGGTTCAAGACCCGCATCAGGTTCAGCACTGATAGTGTGGAACCTGCTTGAGATTCTTTTTCTCTCTCTGCCCCTCCTGCTCTCTGGCTCTCTCTCTCTCTCTCTCTCTTTCGCCCTCCCAAAATAAATAAATACACTTACAAAAATTTTTAAAAATAATAATGATACTTTGCTTAACATACATAAGGGAAAAAATTATTATTAAAATTATAATTTGCCTTTAATACCTGCAACAAACTGAATTACACCACCGCAAAATTCATACATTGAAGCTCTAACCCCCGCTGTGATGGTATTTGGAGACAGGCCTCTGGAGGATCATTAGGTTTAGAGGAGGTTGCCCTCCTGATGGAATTAGCATCCCTAGAAGAAGAGATGCCAGAGCGCTTGTGTTGATGCCCAACCTTGGGAGTTTCCAGGATGAAGCTGGCCCTCCTACGTGGAAGGTTAGGCAAGATGGAAGAGAAAGGCAGACCCTCCAGACTGGCCACAACAAGGGAACTTATGGGCCTCGGCGGGGCTCAGCCACATATATAGTCCAGAGTGACACATTCCCATGTCAAGACCACATCCTTGAAGTGACCCCCTAGCTCCCAGTACAGGAAAGGTGTGGAAACACCCAAACAGAAAAGAGGGGAGGGCATAAGGAGCCTCTCCTTTTGCTGGGGTCCAGCTCATGAGTCAACAAGCAGTCATGTCTTCTCAATGGCCTCCTCCAACTACTTGCTCTCGCTCTCTCTCTCTCTCCTTCCTCCCCCCCTCCTCCCATATATGAGCACACAGCAAGAGCCATGTATAAGCCAGGAAGACAAACTTCACCAGAACCCACCCATGTCGGCACCCTAAGGTCAGACTCCCAGCCTCCAGAACCGTGAGAAACAAATTTCTACTGTTTAACTCCCTCGGTCCATGGCACAGCGTCCACTAACTAATATACTACCTCAACATGGCTTACGGTCAATGAAGAACTAGCTCGAGGAAAATATACTTCTTGCCCGATGACAGTAGGAATAGAAATAAAAATACATTTTTTTTCTATTCCTTGTAGTAAGTTCCTATGCTTTTTACACCAAAGCTCTGACTCATTAATTAGCATCAATTCTGAACCTCAAAAGAAAGTAGATTTGCAACCTGCTTGGCAAGAATTGCAATTTTGTTCAGTGACAAATTAAAGGCTCATCTTCTTCTTAATATACACAAAAGCAAATAAAAATTTAATCGTTTTAAAAAGTTATGTTAGATTATGTGGTTTAGAAGCCGTCAAAAAAGGGTTGTTTCAGGTATTTAAAAAAAAAACTAGGGTTAGATTGGGTTGATTAAAACTTTGTGTGGACCTAACAGAAGGGTAGGTGAGGGAGGGTCTGGAATATACCCGACTATCAAAGCCATTTTAGGGGGAAAAAAGATATTCACTCTCAAATTTGTCCAAAACGAAGACAGTGTTTCCTTTAAACTCTGGTTACAAGAAACAGAGAGCCCAGCCAGTATATTCAGTGAAAACAGAATCATAGGAATGTTCCTTTCATTCAATAACCCAGGAAAAGTTGAACAACCTACCTCCAAAAAAGACGGAATCTTTGTGGAGCGGCAAGAAAAAATAATCAGATCTATAATAGAATCAGTTTAAGAACCTTTACTTTACTGACCTGTGGCTATGGTCTGAACGTTAATGCCTTCCCCAAAATTCACCTATTGAAATCCTACTGCCCCAGGGCAATGGCATTTGGAGGCCAGGCCTTTGGGAGCTGGAAAGGGCCATGAGTCTGGACCCCTCACGAATGGGCTTAGGGCCGTTGTAAGAGATACCTCAGAGCACTCCCCTGTGCCTTCCAGCACGTGAGGGCACAGCAAGAAGATGTCATCTATGAACCAGAGGAAGGGCCCTCCCTAGACATTGACTCTGCCAGTGCCTTCATTTTAGACTTCCCACCCTCCAGAACTGTGAGGAAGAAATTTCTGTTGTGCGTAAGCCGACCAGTCCCTGGTATTTCTGTTACAGCAGCCTGAAGGCACCGACGTCTGTTATTAGGAAAATTCAGCTGATCTCCACTCATCCACTTCCTGCCTTCACAACCAACTTGCTTACTCTCACCCCCATTTGTCTATCTTACATGCGTCTCCATAGACAGGTTTCCCCGTCCACAGATCCTACTTACTCATAATTTCTTCCTTAAAAATTTGGCTGGCCATGACCACACATGGCCCTGGGTGATTCTCTCAGCCCCTTTCCATCTTCACCTTCCATAAATAACAGCCTTATTCTTTTCCAGTTCAGAAAAACACACTGGTCAGCCCAACTCAACTTTTCACATCTCTGGGTCACTGGTGTACTTCTTCATCGTCCTGAAGTCAGGTCTCTGCAGGTCTGGGGGGTGTGGGGAGGGGACATAGATAGCATCACAAGGAACACCCTTCCACAGAGGCTGTGGCCAGGCAGGCATTTGATGGCTTGACCTACGGAGAATATTCAGGGAAGCTCAAAAACAAAAAGGAGGGAAGGGCTATGCTCACCTTTTAAATTCAGATGTCACAGACCAAAACCTGACCATAGAGAAGATGTGGCTATGGGTTGTTTTTTCCCCTTTTATTTTATTTTTTTATATTTTTATTTTATTTCTAGGATAGAGAGAGACAGCGTGAACAGGGGAGGGTCAGAGAGAGAGGGAGACACAGACTCTGAAACAGGCTCCAGGCTCTGAGCTGGCAGTCAGCACAGAGCCTGATGCGGGGCTCGAGCCCACGAACCACGAGATCATGACCTAAGCGAAAGTCGGACGCTTAACCGACTAAGCCACCCAGGTGCCCCTTTTTTCCCCTTTTAAATTAAATTTAAAATAAATTAAAACAGAAGTATACATATATTCTTGTCTTTAAGATATGCTGTTGCCATTACTAAGAAGCAAAAGTAAATAAGGATAAAGAAGCCACAATGGTCTCAAAGAAAGTTCTCAGCTCTTAACAGTTGGAAAACGGTGAGTTCCGAGCAACGGTGCAAAGATTTGTGTATGTGCTGTCCAACAGAAATTTAGCGAGAATTGCATATGGGAGCATAATTTCTACGTGCATAATTTCACACTTTCTGGTAGCTACATTTTATAATAAGGGGGCTATTTTAGTAATATATTTTACTTAACCTAATTTAACTAAAATATTATTATATTTATAAATATGTACAATTACATTTATGACATAATTATTATAAAATAGAAATGTAAGATGTATTTATAATATATAATTAGACCTGTTTATAATCAAACGTTGAAATTAATATAATTATTAAATTCTATAAAAATAATATTACAATTGTAAATATTTGTAATTATAATGATTATATTCTGGATAACCGTAATACATAATATAATCATAATACCATTAGAAATATAATATTATTATGATATTATTATCCTAAACAGCAGATCTGCTCATCTCCAGTGAGAACAGGGTGCGGGCAGCCTGGAGAAGGTGGCGACGCAGGTGGAGATGAATGAGTCATCACAGAGGAAGGGAAGAAGTGGACAGAAGATGGGGAAGGGGGAAAGAAAGCGAAGAAAGAAAGGTGTGAACTTGGAGGGACGGAAGCGGTGAGCGTAGGAACCACAGGGAGAGGGGATTTGAACAGCAACAGAAAGGCCACTGCGGTGCGCAGAAGCGAGCAGGTGGGCAGGGGCCTCTGAGCAGGCCCACAGAAAGCAAAAGGCAAGGGCCTGGGAAATTCACGGAGGCAGGTGTCTGCACGCGCTGGAGCCAGCCAGGCCCAGAAGAGCAGTTCGTAAACATCAAGAGCTGGAAAAATCAACAGAGCAAGGTCAAGGACAAATAGAATATGTGTTGCTTTACATCAACAAATTAATACAGTTGCTTCATCTTCTTGAGCTGCTGGTAATTATTCTGTGTGAAGCCCTCACATCAGGAGGAAATAATTGTTGGGCAGATTTTTCAGGAGTGAAGACAAGACTCACCCTAATGAAAACCGAGCCAGTAGTTCAAGCCACGAACAGTTTTGTGTGTTGTCTTTGTTTTGGGTTGTTTTCACGTGTCCTTGGCCATAATTATCCTTTTTCAGGGGACGGAGGGTTCAAGAGCTTCAGCGGAAGATGTTTCCCTGTTTCAGATGCAGCAACAACAAAAAAAAAAAGTCTTGCAGCAAATCTACCCCACGCTAATGCACTGGCTCCTCGCTCCACAGAGGGGCTGGCAACTCACTGGAGGGGCAGGGAAGTGGTTTTCCCTCCATTTACAATGACTCATCGAACAAGGAGCTGCGCCTTCACCATTTTACAGACATGCGTGGTACAAGTTGTGCCCATTAGCGGGAGCTACCAGGGCAGGGAAGTGCCCTTCAGTATGAGTAACAACAGAAAGGACCTGAAATGAATGGAACTGACTACGCGGAGACGAATGGAAGAAAGAGCCTTCGTTATACAGAAAAGAAATCGGAGCCCCTGCTATTGCTCCATCCAATAAAAACACGCGTGGGAGCTCAAATAAACCCAAACAGAGATGTAATGTTGTAATGGGGTACCTCTTAAAACTTAAAGTGAAAAGGTAAAAACATAACGTTAAAGAGCATTTAATGACATGAAAAGATGTCTCTGATATTTTGTTAAGGGGGGGGCAGGTTGTAAACACAAAGGTTCTCTATTATCTCATTTTTGTTCATTTTACGTAACTAAGTGTGCCCAGAAAACGCTGGACGGGGGCACACTACAGCGTCAACAGAGTTGGGATGACGGTGGGTGTGTATTTTCCTTTCGATCCATATTTTCCACATTCTCTACACTATACATCATCGTAACAAGAAAACTCTTCTATAAAGCAGAAGGGTGCTCTGGTTTTGAGGTGGCCGGCTAATAGCTCGCCCCACGTCACCTCGTCCACGCCATCCGGGCTCCATCTGGCTCAATAACAGCCCTTAAAAGTGGCAGCTGTACTTGTCCCTCCAATGGTCTTTCATTTGCGCCATAGAGAAAGGTGCAAGGAACCGTGGGGAAGCCATGCACAGTTTGTAGGACGAATTTTAGGGTGTGGGTGTTTGTTTTGTTTCCCTCACATTTTAAAGAATGTGCCTGGTAACACCCCACAGCTGTTGAGAAGAGCCTGAGGGTGTGGAGAGGTCGTTCCCAGACTGCTGAGGCCTGCTCGGAGAGAGATAGAGTCCCCCCCACCCCATCCCATGGGACTCTTGTTGGTCAGGAACCAAGGGGGGCAGGGCTCCCCAAAGCTCACCTCCAAGCAAAGCACGGAGAATTTCACCTCTCCCTCCTGTTTCCCTCCTCGCCCCGCCCCCCCCTCCCCATACATACATGGCCTTCATAAAATTCCAGGGGTCTACACAATGGATTTTGCTATTTGGAAAATGCTCATGTCTGACCTTTGTAGACCTTCCATTTTGTCTTTCTTTTGCTTTTCAACATTTCACCTGAAAATGGAGAATTCAATTTTATTCCTGCGGCTGCATGAATGCTCAGCAAAGCTCACTGAAGACATCAGAGATCTGGTCTACAGAGGCTTTCGTTTCTGATAAGACAATTCCCATTTGCATCCCTCGATATTAATTATTTAATAAAAAGTAAAGCAGAAAGTGACTTAAATTTTTAGAACCTCAGGTAAAATTAATGCACACTTTTAAAACTTAAAAATGTATCTATGCATAGAAAGCTGGTACAGATATGTTGAATGGAAACATTTAAAAGGAGATAAAACACAATATGCAAAATGATCCCCTTTAAAAACTTGTGTTATATATACATACATTCAAATGTTTGAAAAGATGTTTACCAAGGTGTCAACAATGGGTTTTGCTGAATGGTAGGACTTTTTTCTTCTTCATCTCTCTCTCTCTCTCTCTCTCTCTCTGTGGCTCATACACACACGCACACACACACACACATACACACACACTCTTGATGTATTTTCTATCTTTTCTATGCACACATGTTGAGTAGTGTTTTTATTTAATAAAATAAACACAATCCAAATTGTATCACCATAGCACCTATACTATACCTAACACATAGAAGACACTTAATAAACATTTAACAAATGTAATAAACATCTAATTCTATTGGAAATTAACACTAGGCAGCATTTATTGAGTGTTTACTGTAGGCCAGATGCTATACTAAAAGTTAAATATATATTATCTCATTTAAATGTTTATTTATTGGGGTGCCTGGGTGGCTCAGTCGGTTAAGCATCTGACTTCAGCTCAGGTTATGATCTCACAGTTTGTGGGTTCGAGCCCCGCATTGGGCTCTGTGCTAACAGCCAGCTCAGAGTCTGGAGCCTGTTTCAGATTCTGTGTCTCCCTGTCTCTCTGACCCTCCCCTGCTCATGCTGTCTCTCTCTCTCTCAGAAGTAAATAAAACATTAAAAATTTTTTTTTTAAATAAATGTTTATTTATTTATTTTGAGACCGAGAGAGAGTTCTTATGTGTGCCTGAGAGGGGGGAAGGGTAGAGAGAGAGGAAGAGAGAGCATCCCAAGCAGGCTCCAGGCTGTCAGCACAGAGCCAGACAAGGGCCTCTGTCCTACATACCATGAGATCATGACCTAAGTCAAAATCAGGAGTCGGACAATTAACCAACTGAACTACCCAGGCACCCCTATATTATCTCATTTAAACCCTACAACAATACTACTAGATTGGTACTATTATTCTCCCCTTTTAAAATTATGATTAAGATGGAGAGCATTTAAAAAACAAATCAAATTCCAGAACACTAGGCAGGGAGTGGTTTTGATTATAAAATCCAGAAAGATTTTTTGATACAGTTAGATTAGGGTCTACCATATTTTTTTTTTTCTAGGAGAGAGAGAGAGAGAGAGAGAGACAGCGTGAGCAGGGGAGGGCCAGGGAGAGGGAGACACAGGCTCTGAAACAGGCTTCAGGCTCTGAGCTGGCAGTCAGCACACAGCCCGACGCGGGGCTCGAACCCACGAACCGCGAGATCATGGCCTAAGCGAAAGTCGGACGCTTAACCGACTAAGCCACCCAGGCGCCCTTAGGGTCTACCATATTTGTAACTATTTCCTATTCATTGCCTTTGTTATTAGTTTCTTTTTTCTCCCACTCTTTTCCACCTTGTGCTTTGAGCATTTTATGATTCCATTTTTTTCTCCTCTCTTAGAATATCAGTTACACTTTTTTTTCTAATTATTTTTTTGGTGGTTGCCCTTGAGTTTGCAACATGCATTTACAACTAATCCAAGCCCTCTTTTACGTAGTGTTATAACACTTCACAGACAATGCAAACAACTTAAAACAGCATTCTCCCAGCTCTTCCCTCCCGTTCCTTATAACTTTGCTATCATTCATTTTACTTATCTATAAACAATGCTCACTGATTACATTCCTGCTATTGTTGTTTTGAACCGTTATCTGCTTAGATCAATCAAGAATGAGAAAAATAAACATAAAAAAAAAAAAGTTAAGGGGCGCCTGGGTGGCTTAGTCGGTTAAGCGTCCGACTTTCGCTTAGGCCATGATCTCGCGGTTCGTGGGTTCGAGCCCCGCGTCGGGCTCTGTGCCGACTGCCAGCTCAGAGCCTGGAGCCTATTTCAGTCTGTGATTCCCTCTCTCTCTGACCCTCCCCTGCTCACACTGTCTCTCTCTCTCTCCTAGAAATAAATGAAACATTAAAAAAAAATGAATGAGAAAAATAGATCTTTTATTTTACCTTCATTTATTCCTTCTCTAATGCTCTTTTTACATAGATCTGAGTTTCTGCTATACATCATTTTCCTTCTCTTTAACAGTCTCTTTTAAATAATTTTGCAAGGCAAATCCCCTAGGAACAATTCCTTCCACATCTGATTGTCTAAGAAAGTCTTGATTTCTCCTTCATTTTTAAAATATAATTTCACCGGATACAGAATCCTCGATTGGTGACTTTTTTTCTTTTAACAACTTAAATATTTCACTCCACTCTCTTCTTTCTTGCATGGTTTCTGAAGAGAAGTCCGATGCAATTCTCTTCTTTGCTCCTCTGTAGGTAAAGGGTTTCTTTCCTCTTGTTTTTTTCAAGATTTCTCTTTGTCTTTGATATCCTGCAGATAAGTGGGATATGTCTACATGTGATTTGGTTTTTTTGTTTTTGTTTTTTATCCTACTTGAGATTTTATGAGCTTCTTGGATCTGTGGTTTGCTGTCTGGCATTAGTTGGGGGAAATTCCCAGTTTTTATTGTTTCAAATATTGCTTCTGTTTCTTTCTCTTTTTCATCTTCTCCTGCTGGTATTCCCATTACATGTATGTTACACCTTTTGTAGCTGTCTCAGAGTTCTTAGATGTTCTATCTTTTTCATTCTTTTTTTCTCCTTGAATTTCAATTTTAGAAGATTCTGTTGACATTTCTTCAAGCCCGTTGATTCTTTCCTCAGCCACATCTAGTCTACTAACCAGCCCATCAAAGGCATTCTTTTTTTTTTTAATATTTATTTATTTTTAAGAGAGAGAGCAGGAGCAGGAGAGGGGCAGAGAGAGAGAGAGAGAGAGTGTGTGAGCAGGGGAGGGTCAGAGAGAGAGGGAGACACAGAATCTGAAGCAGGCTCCAGGCTCTGAGCTGTCAGCACAGAGCCCGACATGGGGCTGGAACCCACGAACCGTGAGATCATGACCTGAGCCGAAATCAGATGCTTAACCGACTTAGCCACCCAGGCACCCCAGTTTTCACTTTTTCCATTAAAGCCTCGGCATATTTCACTCTTTTTTTTTTTTAAGTTTATTTATTTTTGAGAGAGAGAAAGCAAGCGAGAGAGGAGCAGAGAGAGAGAGGGAGAGAGAGAATCTCAAGTAGGCTTCATGGTGTCAGCACAGAGCCCGATGCAGGGCTCAAACTCATGAACCGTGAGATCATGACCTGAGCCAAAGTCAGACGCTTAACTGTCTGAGCCACCCAGGAGGCCAAAAGCCTTAGCATGTTCAGAAGAGCTTTCTAAAGCATTCCATTTCTTCATTCTGATCCTTTGCCCAGAGCCCTTGCCCTGACACAGCTTCTCACCTGCGGCTGATGCAAAATCACAGCTGGAATCCAGTTACCCTTTTGAAATTTCTCAAAATTCTAAACATCATCCNTTTTTTTTTTTTTTTTTTTTTTTTTTTTTTTGCTTTAGGCTAAAAGAAGCATGTCCTCTACTAAATTATAAACTCTTTGAGTGATGGGGTGGTATGGGTGGTTCATGTTGCTAGCCCAGCATGAAGCTTGGCCCATTACAGACACTCAGGACTTGACTGAAAAGACAACAAAAAATCCTGGATCTCATAACCTCTCTGACTAGGTCATAAGAATTTGGAAACCAAGAGCACCCAAGCCTCATTGGGAGTACAGATGATCCATTTGTTGATTATTCAAAGTGGATTATACAGTGTCCTTAATCTCTTCATGCCATTTGGTGTCATAATCTGCTTATAGCAAACACTTAAAAGATCAGTATGAACAGATTCATTAAGAACAAAAAATCTAGTGGTCCGAACTATTCCTAATATTGAAACACACTCAGACAACATTGAATAACCACTATGATACTTACAGAATAAAAGAGAACTTTGCTGTAATCGGCAAGTAAATAAAGCCAAGTAATAGATGTGTCCTTTCTAGGGACCAGCTGTATTTCAGTGTTGGAGGGAAGTGATAACAGCTGAAGGCTTCCAAATTTCCTCCTCAGAATTCAACTCTCCCTGCTCTCTGAGAACTGAAAGTAGGTATATTTTCAGAAAAGAATTGGACACTGCTAACTGATCTTTTTTGTTTGTTTGTTTGTTTGTTTGTTTGCAGTGTTTCTCCCTTTTTTAAAACTTTTTTTCAATGTTTTATTTATTTCTGAGAGAGAGACAGAGACAGCATGAGCCAGGGGAGGGTCAGAGAGAGGGAGACACAGAATCCCAAGCAGGCTGCAGGGTCTGAGCTGGCTGTCAGCACAGAGCCCGATGCAGGGCTCGAACCCACGAACTGTGAGATCAAGAGCCGAAGTTGGATGCTTAACCGACTGAGCCACCCAGGCGCCCCAGTGTTTCCCCCTTTATAACTGATACTGGCTTTAAAATTTTTCTGTAGATGGAGAAAACCTTAAAGCTACTTAGAATAGAGAGATGCAGTTTTTAAACAAGTTCAGTGTTTAGTTCAAGAGCAACCACAAGTGTTGGCATTCAATTTGCCAACTTCCCACCTGTGGCCCCACCCCCGAGTATCCCTAAATCTAGCATAACATCAGCTAATGCTTCGCTTCTCAGATGCCTGTGATACCTCAGGCACTTTGCGTATATTGGCTCATTTACTCCTCACAAGAACACCAGTAGTATTGTGATTAAACCCGTTTCACAGATGAGAAAAATGGGGGATGTGGACCCTCAGTAACCTGTGGAAGAACTTGGACTTCAACCCAGGCCATCTGACTTTGGAATTTGAATTCTTACCCCCTCTTCAATATTGGAAAGGGCTGAAACTTCTTTATTGTAACAGCATACCAGGTTAGGAAATCAGAGCTGATTTCTCCCGCCAATGAAAGCACCTATCTATGGAATAGCCTACCCTATTGCCAGGACAATAGCTGAACGTATTGATCAGATGAAACTTTGGTGGTAGTTATTCTGCATATGTCGGAGAGGCTTGTTCAACAAGAAAAGTACGAACCCAACCCAGCATCTGCTACCGGCTTTTGGAATCCCATTATGTAACCATTTGACCAAATGCCCAAAGCCTTTGACAATAGGTACATTATTAAAACATTTTTGTTTTTAGCTGAAGGCATTCTATACAGTGAGTCATTCTTATCAAAAAAAACAAATCCCATCAACTTCAAGATCATTTTCCCAGCCCCTCCCTTTGAAGGACTGACTTGTTTTCCCACTAAACATTTGATGATAGAAAACTTCCCCAGCCTGTAAAACTGGAAATTGCACAGGAGATCTGGAGTCTGTGGGAGGCCCTGAAAGAAAGACAGTGAAAAGTCTGTACAACCAAGCCTTTAGAGTCTTTCTTTTATAGGCTTAGCAGGCACATCATGGGGAAGAGGGTTATTGATTGCTCTTCTCAAAGAGGTCCCCAGATTTTTATTTTCATAATGACTTATGCAATAGAGGAGGTCTTACAGGTAACTCATCACTCCTGTGTTCTTAACAAATCTACTTCTGAAGAGATGGATTCTTCTAGGCAATGAAGTTACCAGGCACCTCACTGATTCCTCCATTCAACGAATGTGTATTTTTTTTTTAAACACCAGTCATAGTGATAGCCACAGGAATAAAAAGTTAAAAGACAAAACTCCTGACAGCAAGGTGCTCACAGTGTAAAAATAAAACATACAGGGGCGCCTGGGTAGCTCAGTCGGTTAAGCAGTCGACTCTTGATTTTGTCTCAGGTCATGATCTCAGGGTTCATGAGTTGGAGCCCGCGTCAGGCTTGTGCTGATAGTGAGGAGCCTGCTTGGGACTCTCCCCCTCCCTCTCCCTCTGCCCCTCCCCTGCATGTGCACACACACATATTCTCATTCCTTCTCTCTCTCTTGCAAAATGGATACATAAACATTTTTAAATAAATAAACAATAAAACATAAACAGTATACAGACATCTTCAATCCGAAGACACTCTATTAGAGCCCCCAGAGGCACACCTTACTCCGGGGGTGGAAGATCTCCAAGCCTGACTCAGTTGAGCAGCTAAAGTATGAGAAGTTGGCTGGGCAAGTCAAGAGGGGACAGGGTATTCCAGATAGAGGGAAGAACTTGTCCGAATGTGCTGAGGAGGTGTCCGTGATCTCATGAGGCAGCAAGCCAGTCACCAAGATGGGAGTGGAAGGGTGAACTGGGGAAGAGGAACCAGCCAGAAATATGGGGGGTGCAATGGGTCAGCGTCGGCAGACCCGGAAGCTTCAGGAACCTAAAGATTCAAGGAAGTCTGATATCTGAACAAATGCAGCCAGTACCCAGAAGTGGACAGAAAGCTGATTACTGATGACTGCAAAGAATCCGGGGAGCCAGTGCCAAAACCCTAAGACGGCCACAGACTGGCAAGGGGGCACAGGGAAAGCTTCAGTCCCCGTCCCCACTGCAGTCCCCCTCAGCTCCTCCCATCCCCCCAACCTACAGTTCAAGTTTGAAGAAGGGATAAGCTTGCTGTGCAAACACTGTTTCAAGCCAAGTCCTACAAAGCTCTTTCCAACAGATTGCTTTCCAAAGCCCTTCTCTATAGAAATTCGAGAGCAACCATGGAGAGCCAGAATGACAAAAGTAGAAAGATATGGATTCCACAGCCTAAGACTGAGCAATAATTGATAACAATTACAGCTAATATGGATTGAAGGCTTCCTGAAGCACAGTATCATATGTTCCCCCTGCTCTGTGCCCTTAAATCTTTACATGATTCTGTAAGGAACTCCGCATGGGCTATGACTTACACTGTAACACAGTTTATTTGTGGCCTCAGAGATGTCTTTAGTACAAACATGAACTGCTGTTAAAATTTAGCAGCTTTTACATGCACACTATTTTTTTTCTTAATGTTTATTTTTGAGAGAGAGAGTAAGCATGAGTGGGGGCGGGGCTGAGAGAGTAAGGGACAGAGGATCTGAAGTGGGCCCCGCGCTGACAACAGAGAGCCTGATGTGGGGCTCGAAATCCAGGTACTCCGAGTTTGTAACATTTAAAAGTAACATGCACAAGGGGCGCCTAGGTGGCTCCGTCAGTTAAGTGCTGACTTTGGCTCAGGTCATGATCTCACAGTTGGTGGGTTGGAGCCTTGCATCAGGCTCTGTGCTGACAGCTAGCTCAGAGCCTGGAGCCTGCTTCGGATTCTGTGTCTCCCTCTCTCTCTGCCCCTCCCTGACTCGTATGCTCTCTCTCTCAAAAATAAAATAAACATAAAAAATTGTAAATAAATAAATAAATGTTACAAGTTCAAAGTTAAAATAAGCTATTATATTTCTCCCCATTGAAGAATGTAGTATCTCAATACAAAAATGTTTTTAGATATTTTTAAATATTTCGATTCTTCAGTTACATGAAATACCCCAATCTCAAGAATTTGTTTTCTAGAAAACAAATTATTGAAGCAAGTTAACATGGATCCCAAAAGCAAGACACGTAAACTATTTTACAACAAGTCATCAAATCACACAAGTTCCAATTTTCTAGTTACTGATTTGCAAGTAATTACTATTTTTATTATTTCGCGTTCAATCATTTTACTTGTGTAACTTTCCCAAAATGATTTCGTAACCACTGCTCTTATTAGAGAAATAAAGTATACTAACTTAAATGTTGCTTACCTAAGGGAAGGGCACCTTCTTCTAAGGCTCACAGGGCCTATGGAGCTAACAACCCTGGGAGAGGAGCCAAGAAAGGAGGGAAAAAAAGCAAGTCCTGTGTCCACCAGTGGAGGCCACAGCAAGTCTCTCTGGAGATCTACCCCCACACGTTTCAGTTATATAAGCCCACAAATTCCTTTTTTGCATCAGCTACTTTGGTCCGAGTTTTCAGTCATCGGCTACCGAGGAATCCTCAGTGCTACAGAACAGCATGGTCAGATCTACAAGACTCACTTCAGGGAAATCAGATCAAAAGCTAAGGACTTAGTCCAAGAAAAACAACGGGGTTGATCTGCGTAAGGCACCGAGGTGGGCACAGGATGGATTCCACGGGTGGTCAACGGCTCCACTGGATAAATGGGACTTGGCTAGACTGGTGGAACACAGGCAAGGAGGGAAAGGGAAAAATCTAAACCGACTTGTATTTCTAAGCACCTTCTAGAATATCACAAATTATTAGCTGATAAAATTAGAAATCTCCTACGCTTGGCTCCCTTCTTTCCTCCTGTGACTATTGGTGTCAGATCACTCCCAGTCACTCTGGAGTGTCAGATAGGGACAGCCATCTTGATGAGAGGAAGATCTTCGCATTTTTGGAAAGATAACACCCAGCAGGATTAAACCACAAGGAAGAAAAGCAGATGACAACAAATCAGGAAATGTACCTGGCTCAACTTGAGCGACAGCCATAAAATTAACTTGACTTTGGAGGTTTTCTAAAAACATAAATCTTCCAAGTTGTCAGAGTGATAGTCAGCTTAAAAATCACAACATATCCAAACATACAATATAGTCTAGTAATTAAGTCAATTCTCTGTCACCAGAAAGGACTTTTATTCCCTCTGAATATATTCCATCTGTGAAACTGCCAGGCCACCTAGACATGAGACAGGTGCTTTCAGTGACTTAACTAAATGCTGGATGTCAGCCATTTAATTGTGGAACAATAATTCCAAGAGTATTTGGAATCATTTTGTATCATGTAACGTACCTCCCTCCCACTATCCCTGGAGTTTAAAATATACATGTTATTAGTCCATTAGCTCTACTAATTTACATCACCAAAATATGTCGTAATCAAATAGAAATTGTGGTGGTGTTTGATATCAATTACAAGGATTCTGCAAAAATCTTTTGGAAATTGATTTCACAAGGGCTATATCCATACGTAGCCAAAATTAAAGCAATCAGTTGAAGTTATACCTATATAAAACCCTGCTAAGAGTTTTTTTGTTTGTTTCATTGATTCTAACACTATGAATTCTGGTGAAAGCTCTTTATTTTTGGATCTCTCTTCTCCACTGGCTTCAAGGACACCGCTTGGCTTCTCTCCTTCAAACAACTGATTTGAGAAGGATTTTTTTTCTTAAACCACACGTTAGTGTCACCTGGACCCAGTCTTATCGTGGACCATTCTGTGAGTAACACCACTGGGCGTAAAAAGCTCAGAGCCATGGTCTAAATTTTGTCTTTATTCCTTAAACTCAAGCTTTGCCGGGGAAGGAAATGCACAGCATCATTTCCACGAAGTGCGATTCGCTAGGATGTTATTTCATGTTCTCACATTGCTAGCTCGCAGTGATGATGGATCTCATACTTACAAACTAAAAACACGATGAGGATACACTGGCATAGATTCCTCTAAAAATAATGACATATTTAATTTTGATCTTCAACTTGCAAAAAATGGTTATTTCTCTTCTGGTGAATTTTATCAAATGGTTTTCTACAGCCGTGGCGCCCAGCCCTGGCTATGCATCAGAATCCCTGTGAGGTTGTTTAAACATACAGATGCCCAAGGCCCTGCTGCCAGAAATTCTCAATCTGCAGCTAGCATTTGTATGTTTCAAAGCTCCACAGGTAATGCTGATGGGCAGCCAGCACTGAGAGCTGCTGTTGTACAATGCGTCTAAAGGCTTTTCTTCTTAGGGAATGGGGCCTCCCGATGAATTAATGCCTATGTCTTGAAAGCAGCAATTCAACATTGACCCATGTGTTTATGCAGCGACCCAAATGGAGAAGGGGCAGTGTAAGATACAGACAGCGAGGAATATAACCTTGTTCTTCTGTAGAGTCTGACATCCGGTTGTCACCCCCTTCACCAACCTGCCCTGAATACCAGCTTCTCCACTCTGATCCACAGCTGTCTGCACCTGGATGCCCCCAAGTCCTTCAGCCTGCTGGGGTCTCCTTATTCTCTGAGATCCTGATACAACTAACCTAGATCTCATTTTTAATGGGGGAGAAGTTCAGAGATCTTTCCCTTATCTTTGGGTCTTATTGGGAGGGGAAATGGTGATAGAATTTTACATTTGCCCCTAAGTCCGCTCAGGCTGCTACAATAAAAATACCACAGATGGAGGGTGTTAAACAACAAACATCTATGTCTCACGGTTCTGGAGGCTGGGATGTCCAAGATCAAGGTGCTAGCAGATGCTAGGGAGAGCCCTCTTCCTGGTTCATAGGCAACCATCTTTTCACTGTGTCCTAACTCGCTAGAGGGGCAAGAATCTCTCTGGGCTCTCTTTTACAAGGACACTAATCCCATTCAGGACCCGATCGTTTCCCAAAGGCCCTCAACCTCCAAATACCACCACGCTGCGGATTAGGCTTCAGCAAATGAGTTCGAGAGGGGACACACTCAGTCCAAATTCTCCACTCTTCTGGATTCCTTTCCCCGCTCTCCTGGTTTGGCCTCTTTCGTACGGCCCTCTCCTGTACTACCCCACCCCCCAGGTGCTGTGGTGACACCCTACAGCACCACCAGTCACAACAGGGCTGGTAGCAAATGGAGAGCACAAGTTTAGAGCTACAGAGTTTACTTCAAATTCCAATCTGAATTCTAGGAATCTGTTCTAAAAATATCTTGGCCATTCTTTTTTCTTTTTTTTTTTAACGTTTATTTATTTTTAAGAGAGAGGGAGACAGAGGGAAAGTAGGGAAGGGGCAAAGAGACATGGACACAGAATCTGAAGCAGGCTCCAGGCTCTGAGCTGTCAGCACAGAGCCCAACTTGGGGCTTGAACTCAAAAACCATGAGATCATGACCTGAGCCGAAGTCCAACCCCTAACCGACTGAGCCACCCAGGTGTCCCTTCTTTTTTTTTTTTTTTAAAGTTTATTTATTTATCTTGAGACAGAGAGAGAGAGAAAGTGGGAGAGGGGTAAAGAGAGAAAGATGAAGAATCCCAAGCAGGCTCTGCACTGTCAGCACAGAGCCCAACGTAAGGCTCGAACTCTCAAACCATGAGATCATGACCTAAGCGGAAACCAAGAGTCAGATGCTTAACCAACTAAGCCACCCAGGTACCCCTTGGCCATTCTTATTCCAAGACCCCCTCTGTATTCCTCCATGCAGGGCCCTGCCCACTGTCAGGTTGCCACCAGGTTCCCCCTCCAATCCACTTCCAACTGCCAGCCCAGCTGCCTACCCACACTCCCCCCACTTTTCAGGTGTGGAGTGATTTAGCTCCTCCTCTATAAGCACATCATTCAGAGGCTACTTCACCATGGGCCCTACCCCATTAGTCCCTAAAAATCTATCCAGCTATTTGGTAATCCAAGGCAGCTATTTTCTTTCAGGGCCTTTACCACTCACTATTAAACAAATGCTTTCTTTCCATTAAATATGTTCCCAAACACCGAACAGAGATCAGTCTGAATTAATCATTAAAATGTTAAAACCCTGTAAGCTTCCTTGAACTCTTGGAAGACTTTATAAATGCAAAGAAGGCCTTCTACAAACCCTTTGAAAACTCCCAACACCCTACTAACTAACTGCACGTTAGAATCTTCCATTTTCTCACACCACCATGGTGTGTTGGTACATTTTTGACAACTGGCTGGGGGTTGGAGGAAGCCTGATTTTGTAGCTTTTTGAGGTATCTGAAATTCCCACCAAGGCAGATTTCAAGCTACAAGACAGGGATGCTGAACATCTAGGTGGGAAGGGCCGGGACTATGGGCTCTGGGAGGTGTGGCCCCGGCACACCCACCTCCGCCCCAGGCTTGGCCCACAGCCAAAGGCTGTTCAAGCAGAAGAACAGAGGCCCATGGAATCGGCTGCAACTTCATCACATTTCCATTTCTGCCTGGACCCCACCTGTCATCCCCTGCGGCTCTACAGGTGCTTTTCCTGGGGTGGGGGGAGGGGGGCACCGGGGAGGGGGTACGGGGGGGGCTCCCCTCAACTAGCTGCCCAGAGATTCAAGGTCTCTGAGTCTCTTTCCCAGGAAACCAGACCGAAGACAACTGGCTACATGTATTGACTGGATGAGTCACAATTGATTCTGTGAAGTAACGGGTCCCCAAAGCATAAGTACATAATGCCCATGACTCCAGAGATGTTCGCAGGATGGTATGCAAAATATTAAACACCTGGAAGGGCGTGGGCATCCACGAATCAGAACAGGGGCCACGTGTGGGCCACCAGCACACCTGGACGGCCATAGGCAGGCTGACTGTCATCCTGGATTTTAGTGGCTGAGCTTACGGTCAGGAAGGTATAAAAAAGCAGATTTTCAGCAGCTGGCCAGTTCTCTGCTTCTGCAGAATTTTGTTTGCCACGCCCCAAGGGATTCGTGCTAAGGGCAGGGCACCGAAACAAGTGCCTTGACTTCAACTATCTGCCTAATTCACAATAAAAGGATAAAATTTCCACTTCTTCTCAGAAAGGGCCCTGATCTCCTCAACTGTGTTGGGCTCTGTCCCTAAGTATGTTGTAAAAAAAAAAAAAAAAAGAGTTGAGAGGCCGAATTCTAAAGACCTTGTCTGAAGACAATCTCCCGTGGGTGCATCAGGATTTATCTTGAGGATAACTAGCACATTTCTATTCGTGGATGGGAAGACCCAGGTTTTGTGAGTCCTAATGGAGCACTTCTTCAAGGAAAAGAATAAAAAATTCTAAATACAAAAGTCGATGTTAACGTATTTATGCTCAATAAGAAAAAATTACAAAAAATTACCAATTTCAAAAGGTGACAAACGCCGCAAACATCTTACAAGCTAGAAAGTGTAATAATATCCTTATTAGTTAGCTGTCTGCCACACCTCTTTAAGGCTTTTTTCCCCCTACATTTTTTGGTTACATCTTTTTTGATAGCATCAATTGGCACTATTTCCGCAGAGATGGTATGAAGATAATTCGGCCTTTTTTCTTGTATCGTTGATCGAAATTTGTGTCTTATCATTGGTAGTTTAGAAAAGTATCAGCTTCATGAATTGTTTCTGGAAATGTCATGTAAATTTCTAGGATTGTTGTCAAAGTTGGGAAAATGAACTCTATCAGATTTTTTTTTTCATATAGATTTGAAAGAGCAGAGTCGCTTGTGGCTCTGTGCATTTCTAACTCCTTCCTCTGTCTGCATCCTTCTAGAACCCTGCTCTGTCCTTTGATTTCCCGTCAGGATTCTACATCCTTCCCTGCATCTTTATGACACCATGTCATCAACAATGTCAATGTTGGCAATAAAAGAGAGTCTGTGAAGGTCACAAAGACCTGCCCTGTCTGTGAACATCACAGTCATTTTGGGTTTGTTTTCTTTCCTTAATGTAAGGATTAAATATAAATAGTACTTCATAAATGGCAGTTCATTATACTATGTTTACAAAAGTGTCATATAAATGTAAGTGATTTTGGGGGCGCCTGGGTGGCTCAGTCGGTTGAGCATATGATTTCGGCTCAGGTCATGATCTCTCAGTTAGTGGGTTCGAGCCCTGCATCTGGCTCTGTGCTGACAGCTCAGAGCCTGGAGCCTGCTTCAGATTCTGTGTCTCCCTCTCTCTCTGCCCCTCCCGCGTTCATGCCCTCACTCTCTCTCTCTCTCTCTCTCTCTCTCTCTCTCAAAAATAAACATTTTAAAAATTTAATGTAAGAGATTTTTATCATGATTGTTATTTTTCTGAGGTAAAAAGGATCCCCTGAGAATTTCTGTTGCATTGTCTGTGATGTTTTCTCAATTAACTCACATTCTAGAAATACATATCTCAAAGCAATTGGCAAAAGTTTGGACAGAATAGAATCGATTAACCTTTTTTTCCAGTATACATTAAAATGTTGAAAAAGTTTTCTTTAACAAGTCATTTGTATCATTGGCAAATGTACATCTAGGGCAATTTATCCAGCTCCTGGAGAATTTCTGTTCATACCACAGAAAACTCCCTACAGATGAGGAATGAGGAGTGTTGTATCAGAGTTAGTAGGTTTGACAGTGCACTTACTGAAAGCGTATTTTCATATTCACTTTAAAAATTAGGACTGTAGGGGCACCTGGGTGGTTAATCAGTTGAGTGTCCGACCTCAGCTCAGGTTATGATCTCATGGTTTGTGAGTTTGAGCCCCGCGTCTGGCCAATGACAGCTCAGAGCCTGGAACCTGCTTCAGATTCTGTGTATCCCTGTCTCTCTGTCCCTCCCTGGCTCGCACTCTCTCTCTCTCTCTCTCTCTCTCAAAAATAAGTAAATACTAAAAAAATTTTTTTTTAATTAGCACTGCAAGGACACCTGGGTGGCTCAGTCAGTTAAACATCTGACTCTTGGTTTCAGCTCAGGTGATGATCCCAGGCTCAGGGAGATCAAACCCCATGTCTACTGGGGATTCTCTCTCCCTCTGTCTCTCCCCTGCTCATGTGCATGCTCGCTCTCTCGCTCTCTCTCTCCCTCCCCTTTCTCTCTAAAATAAAAAAATAAAATAAAATAAAAAAGAAATTAACACTGCAAGATTGGAGATAAAGTGTTCTTGGAGTATCATGATTCAACTCATTGCTGTTGGTACTTTTTTTTTTTTATTTCTAGGAGAGAGAGAGAGAGAGACAGCATGAGCAGGGGAGGGTCAGAGAGAGAGGGAGTCACAGACTGAAACAGGCTCCAGGCTCTGAGCTGGCAGTCAGCACAGAGCCCAACACGGGACTGGAACCCACGAACCGCGAGATCATGACCTAAGCGAAAGTCGGACGCTCAATCAACTAAGTCACCCAGGCGCCCCTGCTGTTGGTACTTTTAAAACTCTGCATCAATTAGGGGTGCCCGGGTGGCTCAGTCGGTTAAGCATCCAACTTTGGCTCAGGTCATGATCTCACAGTTTGTGGAGTCAAGCACCATGTCAGGCTCTGCGCTATCAGCTGATAGCACAGAGCCTGGATCCTGCTTCAGATTCTGTGCTTCCCTCTCTGTCTGCCCCTCCCCCATACACACTCTGTCTCTCAAAAATGAATAAACATTTAAAAAGTATATTTTTTAAAACTCTGCATTGATTAATATACTGCTGATTCTTTTGCATCAAAGATTCTCAACAAGGGAGAAAGATGGTACCATGCTGTTCCTCATTACCAATAAATCATCTGTCCCTTCCAAGACATTCTCTGTGCAGTCACTACCCAGGGCCAGATGGCCAAGAGCTCTCACATCAGAACTTCAGAAATCCTGCGCTAAGTATTTTCCCTAGAGGATCCACAATCATCTATATAAGTTAGTGTAAAAGGAACTGAGAAATTGCTTTCCTAAAAAAGTTCTCCAACTTGTGGACTGAAACCCCATGGGTGTTTATCTGGGTAGAAGAATTTCTCACTTCATTTCTCTTTTAGCCTATGAGTGGCCAGTAGATAATTTTCTATTTTTGTGGAACTGTAGCAAATGCTTTATTACTGCCTCTGTAATTGAAACAGAGGAGTGGAGCTGAATGATACAGAAGCGTAAAAGGAGAAAATAATATCAGCGTCTTCTTTGCTAACAGTGGCTCTCACAACAGGCCTGAATGCAACCTGTTTCCATAATGGGAAAATAGAGGAACCCAGAAAAATACACAGACGACCCATCCTAAAGAACATTATTATTCTTTAAAAGAAGATGAAGAAAGAAGAAAGAAGGAGGAGGAGGAGGAGGAGGAGGAGAACGTGGGGCACCTGGGTGGTTCAGTCGGTTGAGCATCCAACTTCGGCTTAGGTCATAATCTCTCAGTTTGTGGGTTCAAGCCCCACGTCGGGCTCTGTGCTGACAGCTCAGAGCCTAGAGCCTGCTTCGGATTGTGTCTCCCTCTCTCTCTGCTCCTCTCCCACTCGTGCTCTGTCTCTCTCTCTCTCTCAAAAATAAACAAACATTAAAAACAAAAACTAAAAAAAAAAAAAAGAAAAGAAAAGAACATTTATTATTCTTTTGATAGCCGATGTTTGAATCTCCTTCCTGAGAAACTCCACTGACTATGTCAGACACCTGCTCTCCCAGACTCCCGTGCAGCCAGCGTGCTGTCCATCACCCTGTGCCCCCTCCCCGATGCTGCCCGAACACAAGAGGCAGAAACAGTGTGGCAGCTCTTTCCCCTGTCAGGGGCATTATTTCAGGAATACATACTTTGGCCCAAACTATCAAGCTGGATGCCTCCTGGAAGCAGACACTGCGATGAGAATTTGAAGACTGAGGGCATCTGGGTGGTTCAGTTCATTGAGCCTCCAACTCTTGATTTCAGTTGGGGTCATGATCTCGAGGTTCATGAGTTCCAGCCCCACATCGGGGTCTAGGCTGACTGTGCAGAGCCTGCTTAGGATTTGGAATCTCCCTCTATCTCTGCCTCTCCTGTGCTCATGCTTTCTCTCTCTCAAAAAAAAAAAAAAAGAATTTGAAGACAAGTGGTTTATATGGACCATGATCTCAGGAAGCTCCTCTGGTCAGGAAGTTGGAGAACAGAAGAAAGCCAAACAGGGTGCCTCAGTGAACAGGCTACCCCTGCGAGCACAAGAGGTGCAGTCTAGCTGGGGACCTCAAGGAGATGGTGAGACACCTGGAGTACTTCTCTTAATGGTCTCAATGTTTGAATCCTCCACAAAATTCATATGTTGAAGCCCTAACCCCCATTCTGGCTCTACTTGGAATAAGGAAGTAATTAAAGTTAAAGGTCATAAGGGTGAGGACCTTATGCATAAGATTAGTGTCTGTTTAAGAAGAGACACCAGAGCTCATTCTCTCTCTCTCTCTCTCTCTCTCTCTCTCTCTCCATGCATACTTAAGAAAAGGCCATGTGACCACAGCATAAAGGCAGCTGTCTTCAAGTCAAGAATGTGGCTCTCACCAAGAATTAAATCAGCCGGAGCCTTGATCTGGGACACCACAGCCTCCAAAACTGTGAGGAAATCCATTTCTCTTAAGCCCCCCACTCCATGGTATTTTGTGTTGGCAGTGCACGCAGATTTATACGACCTTCAATTCTCATTGGTCCTGAGATCATTTACACTCGGTAACATCCAGCCTGCCCCACCTCGGCTGGGCGGAGCATGGCCAGAGGCAGCCTGCATGTGGAGAATCTCGAGGACTTTCAGAAACCATGGCCTTGGAAGGAGTAACGGACGCCAACAGGCTTAAGGGCTTAAGGTACAGGGTCTGCTGCAGGAGCAGAACGAAACTGTGACATTTAGTGTTTTATGCAGACCAGCTCCATGTCATCGTTTCCATTACTCTTCCGGCTCCCTAGCTTCGGACCAGGGTTCCGCCAGCCCCGCCCTGCCCAAGATCTACCTTTTCATCAATTATTTTTCTGCTTCAATCAGTCCATTCCATTTCTGTTGCTTGGAACTAAGAACGTTCACTGTAGACTCCAAGTTAATGCTACACATGACAACAAGAATTTATCAGTGTCATCTGCATCTTACTACCGAAATCACAAAAGCAAAACTAATTCATGACTGAAACAAGGCAGATTAGTAGATGACCCTGAAGAGATAGTTTTTGCAAAACACGATGACAGTATCTGCTCCAATATGTATCAAGAGCTTTAACATTTTGTTTAACATGTGTTCCAGGATTTTATTTTTAGCAATTGCCCAAAGAAAATAATTGGACAAGAACTCAAAGATGAATACACAGTATTTTTTTTTTCAAAGTCCTGTGGATAATTGCAAAAAATTACCAAAAAATCAAAAATCAAAATTAAGGGAATATTAAACAAATTATAATATATCTGCAGTGGGATAGTTCACTGCTATTAAGAGTGACATTGCTGGGGTGCCTGGGTGGCTCAGTCAGTTAAGCATCTGACTTCGGCTCAGGTCATGATCTTGTGGTTAATGGGTTTGAGCCCCATGTCAGGCTCTGTGCTGACAGCCAGCTCAGAACCTGGAGCCTGCTTCCGATTCTGTATCCTCCTCTCTCTCAGACCCTCCCCTGTAGGCGCTGTCTCTTTCTCTCTCTCTCTTTCTCTCTTTCTCTGTCTCTCAGAAAAAAAATAAAACATTTAAAAAAGAAAAAAGAAAAAGAGTGACATTGCTGAAGTACAGGGTGTTTTTTTATTTTTTTAATGTTTATTTATTTTTGAGAGAGACAGAGACAGAGCCCGAGCAGGGGAGGGACAGAGAGAGAGGGAGACAGAAACTCTGAAGCAGGCTCTGGGCTCTGAGCTGTCAGCACAGAGCCCAATGCGGAGCCCATCTCACAAACCATGAGATCATGACCTGAGCTGAAATCAGATGCTTAACTGACTGAGTCACCGAGACACCCTTGAAGTTCTTTTTTAACATGAAAAAGTGTTAATGATGTAAGTTAAAAAAAAATCAGAAAAACAATGTCTCAGTGGGATCCCATCTTTGTAAGAAGAAAAATGTATAAATCTTGGTGAAAATTCTGAAATTATATAGACCAATATATTAATCCAAGTTATATTTGACTGGTAGAACAAAGATGATATTTATTTTCACCTTATATTTAGATATACTTAGGACTGTTTTTTTTTTTCTTTTTTTGAGAAAGAGAGAGAGAAAGATCAGAGGAGGGGCAGAGAGAGAGATGGAGAGAGAGAATTTTAAGCATGATCCCACAATCCTGAGATCATGACCGGAGCCAAAAATCAAGAGACTGACAACCAACTGAATCACCAGGGCCCCCGTGACTGTTCTATAAAAAGAATTACCAAAATTTTATGTAATAATCATACCTGCTCAACCTAACTCACAGGGATAGTATAGTGTAGGAAAGCATGACTGTAAAAATTTCATAAGCATGCGGTTAAGGAAAGCTTCCATAGGAGACGTATGAAAATCTTCAAGACCATTTAACATAATTTAACAACGCATTACAACGGCTGCTCTGATTAATATCAGCAGGCACAAAAGTCACGCTTAGATTATGCACAAACAATTAGCCATCAAGTGTGAATCAATATGAGAATTCATTCAGTACTAAAAGTACAAACCTAAGATTGTCTTCAGCATCAGCTGCAGCAAGATGTCCTGGAATAAAACCAATTACAAGAGATCAAAAAGTCCTGGCCAATAAAGCAGGCACTGGATTATATAAAAATATTAATAAAGCAGTGGATATTACTGATATTATAATTGCTCTTAGCAGGAACACTTTCCAAACCAAAGGAGACAGAATTAAACAAGTGTCTCTGGCAGAAGAATTAGAGCAATGTGTAAACCGAACACCACTAAATTAAATTCTGTTGTCCTGGCAACTCTAATGCCTTGATAAATAAGTTATTCGACATCTTCCAGAACTTGGAATTTATCATGTGCGTGAAAATTCAAAAGCCATCCCTTCTATGTACTTGTCATATGCCCAAAAGATTTCTATCTAAAAAAATAGGTTATCATCGTGTACTTAGTACCCAGGCCCTGCAATGTAACCAGCAAGGTAGAAACTATAGGTTGTTCCCCACCATTACTTACTCTCTTTCGCCATCCCAACAGATCCCAGATTTGGTTTGGGTGTGGACTCTTTGCACACACACAGCCTGCACTGCATGTCCCCTCTGGGTCTACTTTCCCCCTCTCCACCCTCCTTTCTCCTAGGAACCTGACCTATAGAGACTGCATTTTGGGCACTCATGACCTTGGGCTTCTGGCTTGGATTGGTCAATGGAGAGCCCTGAAGGAGATCAAAAGCAGGAAAGTAAAGCTAGAGTAGTTCTTCCCTCTGGTTCTACCATGCAGACTGGCTGCTTCCCCGAGCCTAACGTCATGAGCCGGGACAAGCAGCCTGCTCCCCACTAGCTATCTGTATCTATGGTATTGTCACTAGGCTCTGGGAACCATTTACCAACCCACGCTTCAGGCCTGGTGGTGCTGAGGTGCTGACATTACCAGCTACACTTTTGTTGCTTGTACCACACTCTTTTGTGGATTCCCTACACATCTCCATCTTTGCAGATAGTCATTTTATTCAACTCTCCTCAAGTTCTTCTGTTTCCTGCTGGGACCCTGACTGGCCATGGGTCTCAGGGAAAAGTTGGCCCCAGCCCCAGCTCCAGGATGCATCAGGATTCGTTTAACCCAATTCGTTTAACATTCCATTGCACTGATGAAGGGGTGGACAGCTGTGTAATCCATTGAAAGTAAATCTCTGGATTCTTGCTTGGAATTCTAGGCCTGAAGCAGTCTCTCCTAGGCCAGATGTTGTTGACATGGCAAGGAACCCAACATCTCAGTGGCTTATCCCAAGAAGAGTTTATCTATTGCTCCCATTACAATACAATGAGGGCCAGCATGAGGTAGAAGGAGTCTAGCCCACAGAGTCATCACAATCCAGGCTCCTTTCTTCCAGTGTCTCCACTATTCCCTGAAGACCTTTGCTCCTGACGTGGATATGTAGGAGCATGAGTCAGTCCTGGAAGTTATGTACAAGACCCGAACTCACTTTCCATTAGCCAGAATTCAGTCATACAGCCCCACCTAACCACAGGGGGCTGGGAATGTAGTCTAGGTGTGTAGGAAGGAAGAAAACAAAGTAGTTTGGTGAACCACTAGCCAGCCCCTTCCTCACTCTTCTTGCAAGGGGTGGCTGATACCAGTTAGGATTGCATTTGGAAGCACGCAGCCAAAACTGATGTATGCTGACTTCACCAAATGAGGGCTTTATTTGTTCTTATATAATAAAGAATCTGGGGATAGAATCAAAGATGCTCAAGGAACCAGTCTTCTTTCCCTTATTTTCTCTGCAATCCTCTGAAAGTCATATTCTCTGGCCACAAAACAGTTCAGGATATTCTGCCCAAAGTCCAGGCAGGATGAAGCAGGGAGGGCAAAATGCAAAGGACGAAAGGATCGTGTTTGACAAGCTTAGTCCCTTTTTAGAAAGCTTTTCTGGAAGCCCATCTAGCAGACTGTCTCTTTCACGGCCATGCTATCTTCAAGGAAAACTAGGGTGGGATTGCCAGAAAAAATATAGGACATTCAGCAAAACTTGAATTGCAGATAAACAAATAATTTTTTGTAGAAGTATGTATGTCCCATGCTGGGTATCCTGTTTTTGTTTGTTTTTGCTAAATCTGGAAAGTCTAGCCTGAGGATGTGTTTTTTTTTTTTCAGCAATAGAATTTAGTGATTCATCACTTAGGTATAACACCCAGGGCTCATCCCAACAATACCCTCCTTCATGTCCTTCACCCATGTAGCCCGTTCCCACCCAACTCCCCACTAGCAACCCTCAGTTTTTTCCTCTGTATTTAAGAGTCGCTTAGGGTTTGCCTGTCTCTCTGTTTTTATCTTATTTTTCCTTCCCTTCCCTTATGTTCATCTGTTTTTTTCTCTTAAACTCCACATATGAGTGAAATCATATGATATTTGTCTTTCTCTGACTGACTTATTTTGCTTAGCATAATGCCCTCTCGTTCCATCCATGTTGTTGCAAATGGCAAGATTTCATTCTTTTTAGTTTCTGTGTAATATTCCCATGTGTGTGTGTGCGTGCACACGTACGTGCACCACATCTTCTTTATCCATTCATCAGTCAATGGACATTTGGGCTCTTTCCATAATTTGGCTAGTGTCCATAGGGTTGCTAGCCCGGGGACATGTGTGTTTGTTAATGGCCACAGTGCCCCTCTGAAAAAAAGCCCAGGTTCTGATGATAAGGAAGAAGGAAAAATGGACATTGGGTAACAATCCAACACTTTCCAGTAGCACAGAAGTGGAGTTCTGTTGGGTGTGGCTTTCAGGAAAGTTTTACCTTCCTCCTTAAACGAAAGAACAGATTTGACTTCTTTCTAAATTGTAGATGTGAGTCTCAGAGGGCTGGCCACAGAAAGATGGAAAGAACGTGGGTCCAAGAGGGATCACTGTGCTGCTATGCCAACCCGATGGGTTGCCTCAGCCCAGGCTTCTTAAGACCCACAACAAAGTGCCATCTCTGCAGGCAGTCTCTATGTAGCTCATTCTTTGTTTCTTTCTTTCCCTCTCTCTCTCCCTCCCTGCCCCTTCTTCCTCTTCCCCCTATTTCTTCTTTCTTCTTTCCTTCTTTTTAACAGAACATATTCCCAACTGGTACCTCTCTCCTTGCTCTCCATGATTATATGTGCACAACCAGGAGCACTACTGGCCCTCTTTGTCAGGATGAGTGAAGCAGCCTGAGAATTAAATCAAGACCCAAATGAGGGCGCAACTGATGAATTTCCCCAAACAAAACCAGCCCCTGGACCACCTGGATGGTTCATTGGTTTAGCAACCGACTTTGGCTCAGGTCATGATCTCGCATTCAGGAGTTCAAGGCCCATGTCTGACTCTGTGCTGACGGCTCAAAGCCTGGAACCTGTTTTAGATTCTGTGTCTCCCCTTCTCTCTGCCCTTCCCCTGCTCATGCTTTCTCTCTCTCTCAAAAATAAATAAACATTAAAAAAAAAAAAAAAGCCCTACCAGGCTAAGTGACCCTAAAGCTCACCATCCCTCTAGTTACATGAACCAATAAATGTCTTTATTGGTTAAGATCATTTGAGTTGGACCTGAGTGTTTCCTTGTAGGGAAGACATCCTAACCGATAAAACCAGATTCTCCTGCGCAGTACATGCACTTCCAATGGATTTGACAACAGTTCTCTCATTAGGCCAAGGCATAGCAATAAAATTAACATCAGGTGACACAAGACGGCCAGCATTGTTTGGTAGGAATACATACGTTTTTGTAAACAAAAGTTCAAAGTAAAAATTGTACAATTACGTGCCTTTGTTGAGCATGTTTTTTTCCCTATCACTCTAAGTGTTTTGTGAGGCCTGTAAATAGATTACAGTTCTTAGTATTAATTATTCCCACTGGCTCTGTAGTTCATGCACTGAAATGCTGCATTTTTAAGTTTCGATAATTGGACTCGGGAGACTCACGGAGAAGAGGAACAGACGTCAGGATGTCATATTCCATTCTCAACATGTGACTGTCATTATCTTCCAACTCAATAATGCTTATAAATGTACAAGCTATGTAGGAGCTACTGTGAGGCTTTAAAATCTTGTAGCTTGACATTTATAGCTATCTTCGCCAGCAGGAGTGCATTTTAGCTGGGCTGCACTTACTGTTTCCAGCGTGCCCTCTAGGTTCTGTGGAGACACCGTAAAATATTGTGGCAAACAAGGGGGGAAAAGTGGTCCATACCCTCAGCCGGGTTCTCTGTGACATGAGCTGTGTGCTATAGAATGAGTCGGAATAAAGGCCACAAGAGGAAGCGAGTGATAGACTGTCTCAAGTCTATGACTGCACAAAGTGCTTTGATCGTTCTTATCGATGCCGTGGCAGGAGGGAAGGTGCTGGAGTGAAAAACCAGTCAAAATAGTTACTTCACTGGCTTGATCCAGTCTGACCTTGATGAGGCTTCCCTGGAGAGGAGAGCGAGCCAGCTGTGGTCTCCTCACACAGAGATGCCAAACGCCCTTACAGCAACTTCAGAAACCTGTCCGAGTCCTTTGGCTCAAGTAAAACGTTGTTGTATCAGATGTCTCTTGGGTCAACTAAGTTGGCCATTGCCACCTCTCTTTTTGCCAGAGGAGGATTTTCACACAGAGTCCTTGTGTTGATGGACACTGAGCTGAAGCCATGGCTTCATTCATTCCCTGATTGCAGTTGGGGAGGCAGAGGTGTGTCACTGATGCTCACGTCAGACACCGCTCTGAAATGGCCTGCCAGGTTAACATCGAGTGCAATTGCTCTGACGTAAGGTTAGCCACGCTAGTAAATGGTTTAGAGGTAAAATTACTCAATTCTTGGATGGCTCAGTCATTTAGGCATCTGACTTTGGCGCAGGTCAGGACCTCGCCGTTTGTGAGTTCAAGCCTCACGTCGGGCTCTGTGTTGACAGCTCAGAGCCTGGAGCCTGCTTCTGATTCTGTGTGTGTGTGTGTCTCTCTCTCTCTCTCTCTCTCTCTTTCTGCCCTATCCCTCGCTCACCCTTGGTCTCTCTCTGTCTCTCTCAAAAATGAACATTAAAAATACTAATAACAAATAAAGAAATAAAACTACTCAATTCTCTCTCCCTGCCCCATATATTATGTATTATCTGTGTATAATTACAATTATACATACAATACATGCAATATTTTATATATGACATATATGCTATGTTATCTCACTGCACATCTGAGAAAGAACACTGAATATGTACTGTATATATAATACTGTATATGCTATATGTATAACAGAACAGAGAGATAATACTAAATATATTATTGACTATATAGTATTCATGATATGCCTATGTAACAACATACAGATTCACATACACCTGTAAAACACAATATTTTAATCTTTAAAAAAATTCATTGAAGATTGAACTGCAGAACAAATATTTCCCGAGCAAAGATTTCCTACCCCCAGCACGTCGGTGGGCTGCCAGCACTAAGGAACATGACACCCTTCCTCAGGGCCGTCAGATGAAGGGAACTCAAGGCAGACAGTGGCTGGAAGGGACAGAAGGCATAAGCAAACCATCACTCATCATTTCTCAAACATTTGCGAAAACTTTCCATTTTCTGCTTCTGTTCCTTCGGGGTCAATTAGAGGCTTTGGTAAAAGGGGTGAGACTGTGTGGTCTCTGCTTGTCGGGTGAGCCAGGGACATCTTCAGACTTCCACTTCCCTGTCTGTCCCCTAAGCCGGGCCGTTTGGCAAGTGCTTCCTGGTGGCCCTGTGGCTACTTAATATCCACTGGCTTCTTCTGTTCTTATGTTAGTTTTGCTCTTGAAATGGTTGCCGTTTTGCATCATACCAAATAGCTGGCTTGACTACATTTCTCACTCCTTTAGCTGCTGTGTCAATACTTCAAAACATTCAGTCAGTTAACTCAATTCAGTCAAAAATTGTCACAATGTTTAGCATTGTGTTGACACAGCCCATGGCATTGGAGGAAAGACAGCTCATTAAGTTCTTAGTGATTCTTTATGGAGCAGAGCGACACTGTCGCAGGGCTACAAATGTAACCGGACCACCGTGACAAAAGGAAGAAAATGAAATACTGCTGGAGTGCCAACCACGTGCCAGGCACTGTGTGACAATTTATCCACGTCTTAGCTCATTTAGTCGCACATTCATGCAAGCCCCCCCTTGCTGACCATCACCTGGAGATAGCTTGTCAGTGCTAGTTTAAAATCGAAACAAATGAACAGACAAACAGCCTCTCCAAAGGGGAGGTGGGTGGAGAGATGGGCATAATAGCTGAAGGGGATTAGAGGCACCAATTTCCAGGTTTAAAATCTATAAGTCGCAGAATGAGAAGTACGGCATAGTCATAAGACGGGAACAACATTGCTCGGTGACAGATGGTGACCGCAGCAAACGTCTCAAGCACCGAGTACTGTATAGAACTATAACATCACCATGTCGTACACCTGAAACTAACCTAACATTGTGGGCCAAGTGCATTTCAATAATAAATAAATAAATAAATAAATAAATAAATAAATAAGAAAATGATGGCTCCTTATGGAGCTCCTATTCACACACTAATGCTCAAAGAATGTAGAAAAGGGGCATCTGGGTGGCTCAGTCAGTTAAGACCCGGCTTCGGCTCAGGTCATGATCTCGTAGTTTGTGAGTTCGAGCGCAGCATCTGACTCTGCTGACAGCTCGGAGCCTGGAGCCTGCTTCAGATTCTGTGTCTCCCTCTCTCTCTGCCCCTCCCCTGCTCACACTCTGTCTCTCTGTGTCTCAAAAATAAATAAACGTTAATAATAAAATGTTTTAAGAAGAATATAGGCTTCACAGTCAAGTTTTGCCTAAAGGTTTACCTGCCTGTAGTTTATATTTGGTTTTGTCGCAAACTGGCGTGGCTCCTTTCAGAAATCCTCATGCATAGTGCCCTGTCTCGAAGCATCAGCACCCAGAGAAAGTGAGTGGACCTGGGAGGGGATCAGACACAGGTGAAGAGGTGGGGTTGGTTGAAGGTGGGGGAGGGGAGGGTGAGGCCATGGAGGAGAGTCCCGTGTCCAGCCTGGAGGACTTTACCTTTGCAATGCATATTTTTAAAAAGTCGGTATGAATGCCTACTGTGTGCAGGTACAGGGCTATGTCTACTGTGTGCAGTTACAGGGCTAACCCAGAGACTTTAAGGAAACCAGAGGAGACACTAACAAGTAGCCGGGGAGTGTTAATGAGCCATTTCTCAAGGGCTCTGAAGACCTTGCAATGAGAATGTCCTGAGGCACAAAGCGAGGGCAGAAGAAGGCCTGGGGCAGCCCAAAATGCAGAGTAAATAAAGAAAACCTTAGAACCAGTCCAATGGCAGCCATTAACTGTAATATGGATTCAGCTTATGTTCTAAATAAATCATTCCATTTTTGCTCTAAATATTTTGGTCTGGCAAAGAACTACTGAAATATCTACACATTGTGCACCTGCTTGGCGCCTAAGTTCTGTACCCAGAGGACATGGGCTGGCACCTGCCTGACGTGCCCTCGTCATTTGTGAAACAGAGGCAGAGTGCGTCCTTGAAGGCAACCCAACTGCGCCTCATGGACTTCCATAAAAATCTCAACGTGCTGAGGGAATAGATTCTCCCCACAATTATAAAGCTCAGCAGTTTCATGTCTCGAATGACAATATATAGACAGGTAATTAGATCCTAATTTCGGTTTCCATGTTCTTTGATTCTCAACAACGAATGGGTCATTTCCTCATGGACCTCCCCTTTACAGACATCTCACGTGCACACACGAAAAATCTCAAAGAAAATTGCCTTCTATCCTCTGTTTCTTCAAATTAAAAATTATGTCTTGCACACAGTTTTAAAAGGTATGAAATAAGGCATTCTTTGGAGTTTCCAGAGAGTGGCGTCTCAGAGACGCCAGCAAGCCTTTATGCATTTATTCTAAGGAAAAGAGAGAGAAGAGTAGGGAGGGAAGGAAGGAAAATGATTTCCACAGTAAAATCACACACACACACACACACACAAACACACCTACAGACACACACAGGGTTGTGGGGGAGGTGGGGGAAGGGGCCTCGCATGCTTCTTTTTCTTACTGCTGATGCATTTCTATGTACAGAGAGATCAGAGAGTATACAGTAAAACCTTGGGGTGTGAGTAACTTGTTCTGTGAGTGTTCCACAGGATGAGCAAACATTTCTAATAAATTGTAGTCTTGATAAGTGGGCAACGTCTTCCAATATGAGTAGTACAGGATGCTGAAAGTCACATGATCACAACTGAGCCAATGGTTTTTGAAATTGAACAGGGAAAGGAAAGGAAGGGAGGGGAAGGGAGAATTTAAAGGAGGAACCCACTACCCCCTGCCCATCTCCTCAGACAGATCTACTTCCCGTATCCAGGCATGAGTGACACGAAGCTGGTCCCCACACCCACATTCACTCTTCTGGGCCACCTCTCCCCATACCTCCAAACCCCAACCTCCAACACCTGCCCCTTGGACAAACTCCTAATCGCCATAACTTGAAAATGAGATCTAAATAATTAAAATGAAGTTGCAATTTCTCTGCTATTATTTCACACAATATTTGGTAAGATCTTCACACAATATTTGGTCAGTGTGTATGGGTGTTGAATTGTTTTAGGCATACAGGCATTTTGTAGTGTTCACGAAGTTCACTTTGAGAGGCTCTGGGGCAGCTGCCTCTGGAAAAGAAGGTCCACCAAGTTAAAGGGACAGGACTTAATTTTTAGGGGTCCTAAAGCTTATACAACTTGGGGAGGGGAGTTTCTTTAAGAAAAAGAATACAAAATCATGAATGCAAAATGTAGCACAAACAAGTAAATACCTATTTAGAATAAGAAATGAATTCACAACTGGTAACAAATCCTTAAAAGTTGACAAATACATGGGGAGACGGGTAGCTCGGGAGGTTAAGTATCCGAGTTCAGCTCAGGTCACAACTTCGAGGTGCATGAGTTTGGGCCCCGCATCGGGCTCTGCTGATAGCTCAGAGCCTGGAGCTGCTTCGGGTTCTGTATCTCCCTCTCCCTCTCTGCCCCGCCCCCCTCACTCTCTGTCTCTCTATTTCTCAAAAATAAATAGTAAACATAAAAAAATTATAAGTTGAGAAATACACAAAATCCAGGAAAATGAAAGCATCTGTTAATGAGCCAGCTGACCCACCACAGATCAGCTGCTGGCTCACGGCTTCCCCTCCACTCCCGTCTCCTGGAGGTGCCCGCCCCACAGGACAGACTCAGTCAGGGCCAGCTGCTGGCCTCACACTTTCACTTCCCAACTCCAGACAAGTTGCCGGAGTGGGCAGAGGGTGTTCCTGAGGTGCGTTCCTCCCCTGGACAGCCGGCAGCCATGGGTCTACAGAACGACTCCGGACCACATAACGATATCTCGCTAAGCCCCACCTAAACGTACCCCCAACTCAACTTCTGTGAACCAGATCTCCAAAACTGTCTGTGGCCACTCCAGCTTGAGGGGAAGCGTGACAAGACATCAGAAGAGAAACAACAGGGACACGTGAGTGGCTCAGTCGGTTAAGCGTCAGACTCCTGATCTAGGCTCGGGTCATAGTCTCACGGTTCTTGAGTTCAAGCCTCACGACAGGCTCTGCGCTGACAGCTCAGAGCCTGCTTGGGATTCTTTCTCTCCCCACTCTCTCTCTACGCCTACCCCTCACGCTCTCTCTCAAAATAAATAAATAAATAAAACAAAAAAACAAAAAAAGACACAATAGTCCTAATCACCTGCAATTGAAATATCCTTTGCTAATTTTTCTAAAACTTCTATGATATGAATACAGTGCCCCTGGGAAGGGGTCATTCATGCTGGGTTCCTGATGAAGCCTCATTAGCTTCCGGTTAATCTACGTCTGGCTCACATCTGTCAAGTTGTACTTTGTACAGCACCCAGAGCAGCTAGCATCCCCCTCAAAAATGCTCAACACCGGTGATGAGGGTGCTCACCAAATTAGATGAAATACAAACTTTACTTGAGGGGTCCTGGAAAGGAGTTCTAGAAGACCCTCCCAAATTGAGAGCTAAGAGGCCAGCCACAGCCAGGGATTGAGAAAACAAGCCAAACGTGAGCCCCCAGTGAAAAGCCACCAGGACCACTTCCAAATTACAGGCTGGATTTGCCAAGGAGCTGCTCCTCTCAGTAACTCTATATGGTCTGCTCTGACGTGGGGAGTGGCGACTATTTATTTATTTAAGGCTGGTGAGCAGCTCTCCTAGGTATTGCCAGGGAGGCCAGCAGGTTCTAAATGCAAACTGCCTTCCCTTCACCCGAACCCCTGAAGCCTGGTAGAGCCCAGCTGTTGGAAAGATGCAAAGTCTCATATAAATATAACTGAGGCTTCAAATCCGGGCTCTACTACTTACAGGCTATACAACCTCAAATAAAGAACTTAGCTGCTCCCAACCTCAGTTTCCTCACCTATAAAATGACTGTAATAATACCTACTTTAGGGGTCGGTTGGTGGCTCAGTCAGTTGAGTGTCCAACTCTTGATTTCCGCTCAGGTCATGATCCCAGGGCTGTGGGACTGAGCCCCACATAGGGCTCCGTGCTGAGCGTGGAGCCTGCTTAAGATTCTTTCTCTGACTCCTTCAGCCTCTCTCTCTTGCTTGAGCCCTCTCTCTCTCTCTCTTTTCCTAAAACTAAAAAAAATTCATAATGCCCACTCTATAGGATTGTTGAGGGTTCATGAGATTTGTGACAATTCTGCCACCAATGAAATTTTCAGCAAAGAGTAGCCATTACTATAAAGCTGTCTTTTCCATTTACTTTGCCATGACACTAAGAAAACACCTAAATGTTTGATGACCTTGCCTGTCACCAAGCAAATAAATGCCGTCTTGTTAAGTAGGGATTAAAACCCCACTGAAAATTGGGAGTGTGCGGTCAAGTTAAGAGCTGATATTTGCTGGGATCCTGGGTGGTTCAGTTGGTTAAGCATCTGACTCGTGGCTTCAACTTAGGTTGAATCTGTCTGTTTCATGAGTTCGAGCCCGGCATCAGTCTCTGCAATGGCAGCGTGGCGCCTGCTTGGGATCCTCTGTCTCCCTCGCTCTCTGCCCCTCCCCCACTAGTGCTGCCTCTGTCACTCTCAGGATAAATAAATAAACTTTAAAAAGTTAATATTTGCAAAAAAATAAAGTAAATAAATAAATAAAAAGTTAATATTTGCATCAGTCTTTGGTTGTTAAAAAGAACAACTTTCTAAGGAAGTATGATGTGATGTGAATTTGGTGAGGGCAGGAATGCAGTGAGAGGAGAAAGTATTCCTTACAAGTAATAAATTTATATGTTTTGATAACCAAGGACTATGCGAATTACAAAGTAGTCAGGACTGATTTAAGAACTAGAACTTCTGCTACTAAAACACGTCTGGTAGGAGTTAAAACCCAGTGACATTCAGGAGCATTAAAGTAGGTAAACATATCGGTACTGCTAGACTCTTATCATTTTGTTTTTGTCTCAAATATCCTCATTTTGGCATTAAAAAAAATAACTGATATAAATGTGCTCACCTACCCTCGTGAGAAGTGAGGCCGCAGCATGCCGCAGCGTGCCAAACCATAGATGCCTGTCAGCCTTCATTTCTCTAGAACTTACCAGGCCTTTCGTTCAAAGCAGTGCCTATTTTACGGGGAGAACAGATGCCCAATTTCTTTTTACGTTTTAAACAAAATGGCAGCACGTTTTATCAGAGAATTGAGCGTTTGCATTTCAGGATACTGTGGATTTCCTGGTTTCTGTCCTCTCTTACTGGACTTCGGGCTGTACACCTTTGAACGTACACATTCAGATCTCGGAACCCCTGGCCACAGTCACAGTGACAGATGAGGCCCTGGGGAAGAAGGTGGCTGGCGTGGGATGTGGGAAACTCTGCCCTGCTCACCTCAATGGGTTTTAGACCCGTATCTTATTTTGAAGTTTACCTTCTCAAGGTGAGGCATATGCAACATAGACAAAGGCTTTTGCATTGTTTAATGATTTGGTTGAAGTTTCGCTTCCACTGTTTTTGAAATCTTAAAGAATAATTCATTCCAATAGCAGCTTTTGCTTTGTTTTGTTTGTTTTATCTTGACTCTTCGAGTCTCATTTTCTTCTACGAAATCTACTGGTTAATTGCTGTCACTGGTTGATAGAACTTGGAAAAATATTTTTTGCTACTAATACCTTCTTGCTGCAAAACCTAAAATTTGTAATCCTGCTAAATCACCACTATTTTCTTAAAATATGCATTCCTCGCCCTCCCCCAGCCCAGAATCTCACAGATAAGATTTCACCAGTTTAATTCTTTTTTTTTTTTAACGTTTATTCATTTCTGAGAGACAAAGCATCAGCAGGGGAGGGGCAGAGACAGAGGGAGATACAGAATCCGAAGCAGGCTCCAGACTCCACACTGTCAGCACAGAGCCCGACACAGGACTTGAACTCACAAACCGTGAGATCATGACCTGAGCTAAGGTCAGACGCTTAACCAGCTGAGCCACCCAGGCACCCCTTCACCCAATTTAACTCTTAATATACTTCCCTACAAAGCAGCTGAAATTTCAAATCAGTGACAATTTTTTGCTGTTTGCTGGGTGGCTAGATTTAAGCTTTTTTTTTTTCCCAATTGGAAATGTTCTGATCTGTGAACTTAAAAACCCACCTATGGGATGGTTTCCTCATCTCCTTACATCCTCCCTCGCCCAGAGACCTCCTCCCTACCTCCATTCAGCTAATTCCTTATTTCAGGGCTATTGTTCTTTCCTTATTGAAAGAACTCTCAAACCTTTAGGGGTTTTGGCATTAGATCATTATTTATTTATATATCCTCTCCTTTAAAAAAATGCCATATGGCACATTGCTAATCTAAAAGTGGTGAACATGAACTTTGTGTTGAAAATGCTGATTCTCCTTGTGATCTTTGGAAATGGTCTCCAAACAGAAGGAAACATTTCTCTTGGAGGTGTTTGGCTTTCCACCTTTTCTGGCTATAAAGCATCTCCCCCAGGTCATAGAAAAGCGATAAGCTTGGAAGAAACACTGGTTCTTAAAGTAGATATTCAAGTTTTTCAAAGGTGGTTCTGGAATGTTCAGATCTTGTGAATTGGAAGTAGAAAAGCCCAGAATGGTAGCATTCTCATTTGGAAAGGATATTCTTTTTACTCTGCTTACTTGAAGTTAGAACTAATAATCCAAAGTTTTCAATGAATGTTTCTTTGAATTGGCCAAAGACAACCAGGTACCATCTTGCTGATTCTCAGACCTATCTTCCATGTGGGTTACTCTCTACAGATAGGAATAGAGCTGGTACAGTTTTAAAAATTAGAATCAAGTGAAAAACAAAATGACTTTTTTAAAGTTTGTTTATTATTTTGAGAGACAGAGAGAGAGCACAAGAAGGCAGAGACAGAGGGAGAGAGAGTGAATCCCAAGCAGGATCCACACTGTCATCACAGAGCCCAATGCGGGACTCAAACTCACAAACTGTGAGATCATGACCTGAGCCAAAACCAAGACTCAGACGTTTAACTGACCGAGCCACCCAGGAGACCCAAAAAGCAAAATGATTTTTAAGAACCACTCTAAATGATGAATGAAAAACAAAATAATCTTTAAAAATTAACTACAGTCATCACACATTTAACCTGGTTCTTAGCCTATTTTCCATAAGGATAATGTCCAAACTATAATCATGCTAGATATTTTGATATTCAAGATACACAGTAAGTTCATGTCATGAAACTTCCCCTTAACTTCAGGCCTGTGGCAGTGATTCTTTTTCCCCACGGAATATTTCTTAAAAAAATTTTTTTAACGTTTTATTTATTTCTGAGAGAGAGAGAGAGACAGCGTGAGCAGGGGAGGGTCAGAGAGAGAGGGAGACACAAAATCTGAAACTGGTTCCAGGCTCTGAGCTAGCTGTCAGCACAGAGCCCATTGCAGGGCTCGAACCCACAAACCGTGAGATCTTGATCTGAGCAAAGTCAGACACTTAACCAACTGAGCCACCCAGGCACCCTTCCCCACAGAATATTTCTAGCTGTCTGCACTTCCTATGGCCCTTGTGTTCGGTGGGACCCAATAGTTTGTAACGGCCCATGGAAATGACATGTGAAAACCTCCAAGAGGTCTCTTTTCCCTCTGTAAGGGCCTGTGTCCCAGAGTGAGGACAGTGACGACATGAAGCAGAGCTCCCCAACTAACCCATGTTTGTTTTCTCAGGGAGAAAAGCAACCTCATGTTGCTTTGGACCACTAAGATTTGGGACTGTTTGTTACCACATACAGCCTACAATGTCCTGACTTGGCCATTCCATATAATAATATAATAAAGTTTCACCAATTTGGAATACCGTAAAATAATAATAATAATAATAATAATAATAATAATAAACCAGAATGAATTAGTAATTTCTCCAAATTACAGGCCTTTTAAGAAAACAAAGCTACTTTTGACAACTGTCTGCTCTAGAACTAACCACTGCTGGTGTCCCCATTTACGGGAGCTCTCTCAGCTCTCCTGTTACTCCTGGAGGGTGAGGGGTCTTATTTTATGTGGTTTTATTCCCAATTGTTTCATTTCTATTCTTTGTCTCTCAAGTACGTCGGAGGGGATCTATCTAAGTGGAAAAGGTGTAGACAGGGGCAGATGGACCTGGCTTTCAGTCACATCTCTGTGACACACCAGCTAACAACCTTAAACACATCATGTACCGTCACATGTAAAATGGGGCTAATACGTGCGAGCGCTGAGCCTGGTGGGTGGTAAACCTAACTGATGCATGGTGAACCTCATATGGGGGCCTGACATTATCAGCAATTGTTAGGAGCAAGAGCCTTCCCTTTACCATCCAACCCGCTCTACGGAGCCCGGTGTTCTGCATGGGACAGTTTCTCTGCAAATGCGGTCAGCAGACAATATTTTTCAGAATGAATCGACTCTTCTTTCTCCAGTTCATGGCTCATCAGCTAATTCTATCTCTTGGGTTAGAGATCCCTGCTGTGGCGTTTTTAGATGCAAACATTCAATTTCATTTTTAAATTGGAATTTTGATAGCCCATAAAAATAATTCAGATATACCTATGAGAGTCTCGCTCTGGCTTTCCCCATGGGAGGCAGTGGGAGGAGATATAAAGAACATGGGTTTGGGAGTCAGTGAAGCCACTCCCAGACCCGTTCTGCCTTTTACTGTGACCTGTGGCAAGCACATAATTCTCTAATTCTCAATTTCCCTATCTTGACAAGGGGTAATAGTACTCATTCTAGAACACAGTCGTAATAATGAACTAAGTATGCGTATCAAAGAGTGTCACCTGGAGTAGAGTAACTGCTCACTTTAAAAAAAAGAAAAACAAAGAAAAATGTCGGTTTCCTTGCATGCTGTGCTTCTGAGTTTTTGACATGGCTTATTAAAACTTAAATTATGGTGTAGAGAGTGATGGCTTCAGGGCTGAAGGTGTCAACAACCTCACTTTCTTAGATCCCCTCCTATTCCCCTTGGTACCAGGAGAAGCCACTTCGAATCCATTTGAGTTTTAAGCTTGAGATCATCTGAAAGCCGGAAACCAACAGTCACTAGTGTTAAGAAACGAAGGCCAACCTCCAGGAGAGCTGACTTCTTAATAACTCAAATCACTGGAAGTATTACAATTCTGCTTTATTTTATGTCATCTGTCCACACGAAGCAGGATCCACTGAACAAAGGGAAGTCCGTTGATTCCCAAGAATGCACCATGAAAGGCATAAAGACACAGGGGATTTTATTCATTCATTCGTTTTTCGGGAGACCTCGCACTGCAGCCGCCACATCTTGGTGGATGCGGAGATGAGCAAGAAAGACCAAACAGCTGCCTTCACGGAACTCACATTCTATTGGAGGGCACAGGCACATAAACAAATAACAGAAAGTATTACTTATTGCAGAGGTATTTGCTGTGAAGAACAGTAAGAGGAGAAGAGGGGAGAAGAGGGTTAGGGTACGGGTTAAACAGGTGATGGAGATTAAGGAGTGCGCTTGTCCTGATGCTGCACTCGATACAACCGGGTGTTGTACGGATGTGTTGAATCACTACATTGTACACCTGAAACTAATATTACACTGTTAACTATAGTGGAATTTAATTCTTTTTAAGTTTATTTACTTATTTTTGAGAGAGAGACAGAGAGAGGGAGCAGGAGAGGGGCAGAGAGAGAGAGAGAGAGAGAGAATCCCAAGCAGGCCCACACTGTCAGCACAGAGCCGGATGCAGGGTTCGAACTCACAAACCGTGAGATCATGACCTTAGCCAAAATCAAGAGTCGGATGCTTAACTGACTGAGCCACTCAGGCACCGCAAAAATAGCGGATTTGAAATAAAGGCTTAAAAAATAAGAAGAATGAGAAAAGAAACTAGAGTGCATGGTGGGGGAAAGCGAGATTAGAGTGGAGACAGGGTGCGGGAGGAGGTGCCCTGAGTTCCATGAAGCCAGCAAGCAAGCTAGTGAGGGCCTGGAGAAAGACTTCCTTGAAGAGAAAGGAAAGGCCTTGAGGCAAAACGAATTTGCCAGGTTCGAGGAAGAGAAAGCCAGCCAGTGTGACCAGCAGCAGACAAGAAAATGGTAGGAAACGTGGTTCACAGAGCAAAGCAGCAACCAGACCGTGTGGGCCTCTAACCCTTAGTATCCAACTTGGATTTGATGTTGTGTTCTAGGAAACCTTGAAAGGCTTTTGATCAAGAGGGTGACTCAGTCTTGACTCACAGCTTTAAACAGTCACTGAAGTCTCTGTGTGAGAACAATGACAAAAGGGCAAGAATGGAAGCAGGAGACCTGAAAGGAAGGAGTAGCCGTTGAGGGAAGAGACCAGATGGTGGAAGAGAGAAAGCGAAAAGTGGCCCCACGTTCAGGGTGTATTTTGAAGATGAAGCCAATAGTACTTGCTGAACAATTGAACATGGGAACGTGGGATATGAAGGCAAAACAGGAGTGAAGAGTAACCCCTAGATTTTAGGCCTGACCAACTACATGAAATGAGGTGCCATTTGCTGAGAAAGACAAAATGAGGGGGTCAATAGTTGTAGGTGAGAAAGTCAATGATTCCATTTTAGACAATTAAGTGTGAGATGCTTAGTTGACTTCCAGGAGATGGTGAGCGGGCAGTGGGCTATTTAAATCTAGAGTTCAGAGAAGGACTATGGATTGGAGAAAAGTTTGAGATTCACCAGACTGTGAGGCCACTTACAGCACTGAGGCCAGAAAAGACCTTCCAGAGAGAAAATAAATAATAATAAATAAAGAGAGAAGAGAAAGGCCTGAAGAATAAGGATCAACTGTAAGATACAAGAAGAGGAAGGTCTATCAAAGACAGATAGGCCAACAGGTGGGGTAGGAGGAACCCAGGAGGGCATGGGATCTCCGGAGCCTACCCTCCCCCCAAAAGTGCTTGAAGAGTCTGGTCTGCCAAGGAGAGCAGAAAATTTGGTACAGAATCTGAAATTTGATATAAGATAAAAGCGGGGTTGATGTCCTACAGAGGGGCTGAAAGAATCTGCAGGAAAGTGCTGTCCCTGATGGAAAATCTAAAGTCGACAGCCAGGAAAGTGGGAACATGGTGGGGGCTGGGAGACAATGGATAATTTAAAAGTGGTAGCACTGGGGATCTGGTAATGATTCAGAGCTCCCAGACTCAGAAGAAACAAGCAAAGGGCAGATGTTAAAGACACCCACTTTCAGCTATTTGCCTTCTTGATATCTATCCAGAAGAACTGAGAGCAAATTCTCAGAAAGATATTGGGTGCACCCCTGTTCACAGCAACATTATTCACAATAGCTGAAAGAAGGAAGCCCAAGCTCTGATGGACAAATGGATAAACAAACTGTGTCACATACATACAATGGAATAATATTCAGTCTTCAAATGGGAGAAAATTCTGGTGCATGCTACAACATGGATGAAACTTCAGAACGTGATGCTGAGTGCAATGAGTCAGTGCAATGACCGACCCACACTGCACAATTCCAGTCACATGAGGTATGTATAGTAGTCAGATTCAGAGAGAAAAAGCAGAATGGTGGGTGCCAGGGTCTAGTGGAGGGGAAATGGGGAGTTAATGATTCATGAGTAGAGTTTCAGTTTTACCAGATGAAAGGCTTCTAGAGTCAAATGATTGTACAACAATATGAATGTACTTGAGGTCACTGAACTGTATACTTCCAAATGGTCAACATGGTAAATTTCATGTGCATTTTACTACAATTTAAGAAAATGGAAGAAAGAAGTGTCACCTACTACATTTATTTGTTAGATACTCTACTACAATTAAATAAGATGTCACATTGGAGTAAACTGGATGAAGAGCACAGGTAAGTAACTCCATGTACTATTTTTGCAACTTCCTGTGAACCTATCATTGTTTAAAAATTTTAAAAAGTCACCTGTTAGGGCTGTCGAAAGAAAACTTTCATCCAGATGTTCCTGTGGCCCAGCTAACAAAAACCGCCTCTCTGTGCTGCCAGGCTCAGTGCTTTCCAACAGCAAAGGCACCATTTGCCCATATATATCTAAGCTTGCTCCATACTCCAGACACACTGCTCAGAATTTTAAGAGTACGTTTGGTCCTTTGACCTTTACTGCTTATAACCTAAGTTCTCGGGGAGCCTGAGTGGCTCAGTCGGTTGAGTGTCCAGCTTTTGATTTTGGCTCAGGTCATGATCCCAGGGTTGTGGGATCGAGCCCCACACCAGGCTCCAAACTCCCTCCTTAAATAGTCCCTCTCTCTCCCTCTACCCCTAGCCCCTGCTTGCTCTCTCTCTCTAAAAAATAATAAGAAGAAGAAGGACTCTTCCATCCTAACATACATCCGGCATAAGCATACAGTTGCAAAAAAGCTAAACAATCTGGGAAAATATTCATTTTAGGGTTGAAAATACAAAGAAAGACCTATTGATGGGGGTGAATGGATTTGACTTTCCAATGCCTTAGTGGTTTGGATTCAGAAAAGTCAAACCATTATCATTAATGGGGTTCAGGACACACCACACCAAAGTAGGATACCCAGACATATTGAATATATATAAGCTGCAGGACTTTGAGAAATGGAAGATGCAGGGAGGACTCTCTAATCTTTCCTTGAAGCAGGACATAATACCCCCCTAGAAGGTCTTACAGCACCTAGAAGGTACCCTCCCTGTACCAAAGGAAAGGAACATCCTTCTCTCTGAGACGGAAGGATGCCCAGAGGAATCCAAACATACAAGTCTTGCTCATTTTCTCCAGTTCACTACACTTAGCTCATCTCCTTTGTCCTTTCATGTTTTTCCACAATATTCCACTCTTCGTCAAACCTAGGGTAAAGACACGCAGAGGTAACCATTTTGGGGGGGTCTTTATTTCTTTGCAAAGGCCCCCGTGTCCTGTAAAATTTACATTAAGTAAATTTGTGTGCTTTCCTCTTGCTCATTTGTCTTTCATTCCAGAGACCCAGTTGAGCATCTAGAAGATGAAAAGGAAAAAGATATTGTTCCCTTCTTCCACAATTAAGTATTAACATGTTCATTATCCCCTTCTCCCTTCTCCGGCCCACCTTTTTGTCCAGCTCCAAAAAACCTCAGCGGACATGGATCACGAGTCTACTGAACTTCCTTAACGGAAACCAAATCAACTTTCACGGCTCCAGAGAAAACAGCTGCATCCACAGGACCCGCCCCCCTACTCCCTCACAGTGACCTGTCGCTCACAGCATTTTCCCTTCATTTCAGAACACTTGAAGGCCATTGATTTGTCTGAAGGGACGTGACGTGGGGCAGCTGGCTTCCTCTGGCACTGGACAAAACAGGCTTAGCAGTGAGATACGACCAGCACCGGAGGCCTCCCAATCAGAGAAAGGAATGGACCTACAGAGATCAAAGAAGGGCCAGGGAGAGGTCACAAAAATACTACCCAGAGGTCAGAAGAACCGGAAGCAGCAATGTTCTTAGACCTCAACTAATTGTTCTCCAAAAAGTGAATGTGAGAGAGTGTTGGCAATCCGAGGCAATAGAGTAACTAGCATCTATGAACTGAGAATGGCAAATAAAAACATTTTGAGTTAATAAAATAATTCCAGATAGCTAGCTGTTAAAAAAATATTTATCTTGTTCTCACCTATAATTAGGGATCAAGGCTGTGTCAAGGCAGATAAAAAGTGTTTTACTACCTCACGTATTGATTTATGACATACCTATCTCATCTGAGATGTGGAAATCATTCATGCTTCCTGAAATATAGGTCATCAGTCAAATCTCCCAGAACATATTACAAAATGGAAAAGAAATGACTTGTTTTTTTAATGATATATTGCACGGTCTTGTAGCCCTTTATGGTAGAGACGGGTTCAAGGCCACCAGTTTTGACGTTCATAACCACCATAGTTTTTATTTATATGAGAAAATAGAAGTTGCTCCTCTCTGAATCGATTTTTCTCTTCACCTGGACAAGATTAGCATTCAGTAATTCTTTCTACAAGTGTTTTGTATCAAATTAATTCACACTCTCAGCCACTGAAGGGAAAAGGTAAGTAACATGGCTAGCACTTTGGGGCTATGGCTGGAAATATGACAACCACAAAAAATGACACCACACATTTAACAACTGAATTTTACAATGCTGGTGCCTCCTGATGTTTGCTGTTACTTACCTACTTTAATTAATTTTAAAACATTAAAAATTTTTTAAAAATCTGAGGATAATTTTCCTACTGCATATCAAATTAAATAAAACTTGATATGTGTTAGGCCACAAAACCAGCCCCAAATCACTCTGGTCTCCTAAGCGCCACACCTCTTACCAAATTCCCCTCACAACAAAAGCAATCGTGCTAACTACCACTTTTAAAGCGCTTACTGTAAATCCGGAACAGTTCCAAGAGTTCACACATTTTAAATAATTTCTCACAACTACCCAGTGAGGCGTTATTGTTCTCCCTCCCGTTTACAGATAAAGGACTGAGGCCCAGAGAGGTTCAGGACGTGCTCAAGGTCACACACAGAACACAGTGGAGCTCCATTTAAACCCAGGTGGCCTGGAGCCTGAGCCTATACACCTCACCATTTACATCTTTGAACTTGCCTGTTTTATGTGTCCTTTTTTTTTTTAATATTTATTTGTTTTTAAATATTTATTTGTTTTTGAGAGAAAGAGAGTGCAAGAAAGGGAGGGACAGAGAGTCACAGAATCAGAAGCAGGTTCCAGGCTCTGAGCTGTCAGCCCAGAGCCCGAGGTGGGTCTGGAATCCACCAATCGTGAGATCATGACCTGAGCTGAAGTCTGACGCCCAACCCACTAAGCCACCCAGGCACCCCTGTGAGTCCTTCTTTACTGGGCTTTTTGACTGCCCTTCTCAAAAAAAATCCATTATATAAATTCTGTCAAAGCCCATTTCAAATACCACATCTTCCACAAAGCCTCCTTGGCTACGTGCGTCCAATTCATGTCTCGTCTTCCTAGGAGCACGTACAGCATTTTCTTCATGCCTTCATATCTCCCTGATGACTCTAATTCCACCCCACCTTTATCTATGGTTTTGTTTGTTTGTTTGCTTGCTTGCTTTGTCTTAGACTCTGCCTTGTTCTCTAAACCCAGAACACAGAGACTAACTCATCTTCAAGGTCCTGTGTCCTGTGCAGGAATCCAGCAGACTCCCTGAACACGGGGGGCTCTGGATAAATGTGTTCACCTAATGAACATTCTTTTGTTTCGATCTGAATTATCACGAGGTGCAAAACAAAACCAGAGTCTCGGCGCTCAGGTGTAATACCACATGACCTGGCCTTGCTTTATGTCAACTTCTATAGCAGTTGGGAGGAAGCCAAAAAAGTATTCCCACATTTTTTTTCTAAAGTCCTTAAAGTCCTTTCAGGGCAAAGGGTAAGTGTACTGACTGGCACTTGCCACATGGCCACGGCGAACATCTTAAACACTTGTACTTTTTCCAAAGAGCTTAAAGAGATGGTCCCACGTGGCAATTTCATGAAAGTGCCTATGGAGTATTCTCTCTAAACTCAGGCCAGACCAGAGAAGGTTGGAAGGTAGAGAAGACGAGGGAAAACTCAACTCACAGAAAACTGTATAACTCGGTGGTAGGCGGCTGACAAGCTAACACACGAGGTGTCTGGTGCTGGTTTGGTAGGTTCAAGTTACCAAGAGAAAGAAGGCTCTGGTTACCTTGACAACACAGGAAACCCAGGGCTACGTACGTTTGACTCTAAATTCCCTTTCAAAGCCTTCGTAGGTGTAGTCCATTTTATCAGAACTACACGCCTGAAACTCTTCTTTCTGTGATATATTAAAACTGCACCAGAAATGGTCTTTCGGGTAAAGAGATCTTTTGTTTCATGGGTAAAGTTACACAGCTTTAATAATTCTGATACACCAAACCTCCTATCTTGACGTGCCTGGGTGGGTTATCTCTAGTGCCCCAAATTCTTGAATAATAGTCTCTATTTTGTTCCAATTTGCCCTGGTGAGGTGGCATGTCGCATTTTACACGTTGTTGTTGTTTTTAACGAGCGCATTCCAGTTAGCTTTGGCCTGATGTTCAGATGCTGAGTATGTTACTCTTCATCAGAAACAAAAAATTCCCAGAAATAGTCAGTTGAAGAGATCAAATTATTTCCTCAGGGATCTGGTTGGTTGCTGCAGACACCAAGGGAAACAAACCCCCCAGCCCTGCCCCCACCACCCGGCAACCCCAGTCTGACTGCCTCCCACACCAGCCCCCACCCTTTCCAGCCCTTTACAGGTTCTTGAGGAGGACCTATTGGCAAGGGCTTCTAGAAATCTAGAATCTCTGAGGTGCTATGCCCCTGAAAGCTCTGGGTGAACCCCACACTGCACCCCCATCGGCCAGGGCCCTAAACTCTCATAAAAACTGCCGCAGGAATGGGGATCTTGGCCAGCCTAGTCAAAACTCAGGGCATACTTTCTCATTAAAAGGTGTTAAACGTTGGGGGTGCCTGCGTCCGACTCTTCATTTCCACTCAGGTCATGATCTAACGGTTCATGGGATGGAGCCCCCTGTTGGGTTCTGAGCTGACAGCACAAGGCCTACTTGAGATCTCTCCCTCTCTCTGCCCCTCCCCTGCATGCATACACACTCTCTCTCAAAAAAAAAAAAAAAAAAAATGGTGTGTGGGGCCTGGGTGGCTTAGTCGGTTAAGCGTCCGACTTTCGCTTAGGTCATGATCTCGCGGTTCGTGGGTTCGAGCCCCGCGTCGGGCTCTGTGCTGACTACCAGCACAGAGCCTGGATCCTGTTTCAGAGTCTGTGTCTCCCTCTCTCTCTGACCCTCCCCTGCTCACGCTGTCTCTCTCTCTCCTAGAAAAAAAAAAAAAAAAAAAGTGGTGTTGTAAGAGGTAATTAACATCTGTGTTCCTGTCGGCACCACAAAATATGAGCTGAATAGATTTTGTAAACTGGCCTAATCACCCATCCATGCCCGATATCACTCTTTCTATCAGAAACATTTTTTTAATGTTTATTTATTTCTGAGAGAGAGTGACACAGAGTGTGAGCAGGGGAGGGGCAGAGAGAGAGGGAAACACAGAATCCGAAGCAGGCTCCAGGCTGTGAGCGGTCAGCACAAAACCCGACGCCGGGCTCGAACCCACAAACTGTGAGATCATGACCTGAGTCGAAATCAGTCGCTTAACCAAGGCGCCCACTATCAGAAACATTTCTAAGTTCATACCTGCTAAGTTACAAATTCTGGAAACCAAATATTTAGTTGGGTTCTGCCACTGGTTATCATCTCTCAATACATGTTACACACTGGAAATTCCTTTATTAGTTTAGAATTATACATATTTGTTGCATATAAAATCAACCTGAAGAATATTAATCACTTGTTTTGCTTAAAAAAAGTCATTATTTTATATATGAATATTTTATATATATTTATTTATATATATAAGTATTTATATTTAATATACATTTTAAAAGTCATTATCTTTAATATATTAGATATAAAAATAACATTTAATATCATTACAAGTCATTATGGGACTTTGTGCCGTGTTTTTAAAATTTCTAACAAGTGGAGTCACAATCTCAGAATTGAAAACATCTTCTCTTAGTTTCAGCTAGTTTACAATAAGTAAGAGAAATCTAAAGGTTAGAAGAAAACAATCCTAACGAAGTTACATTTCCGGGCTTGAGTGTCTTCTACAAAGTCTCCCCCCAAAAGAGGGGAGGGTACACATTTTCAGAAACAGAACAGGGCAAGAAACACAGTATCAGAACATCTCCCAAACTGTCTAAAATTTTGGCACAGGGAGCGTTTTCTATTGGGTCCCATTTTCTGGGTTTCTACTCTCCTATTTTCTGCTTCTTCTGTTGCTTTATTTTTATCAACCTCACAGATTTGTGAAAAGAGGATTTCTTCCCAGTTTGAAGCATGTTTCTCTACCCTTCACGTGTTTATTCCTGGGCACACGTTCAAGCTTATGTCCCAGTTTTATGTTAGTATCTCTCAAACATGGGATGAGCTCCTCCTTCCCAGAGCCACAAGCCAGAAAGCTCTGATGCCAGCGAAGAAGAAGAAGAAGAAGAAGAAGAAGAAGAAGAAGAAGAAGAAGAAGAAGAAGAGAAAGAAGAAGAAGAAGAAGAAGAAGAAGAGGAAGCAGCAGCAGCAGAAGCAGATGAAGCAGAAGCAGAAGCAGAAGCAGAAGCAGAAGAAGAAGAAGAAGAAGAAGAAGAAAGAAGCAGAAGAACAAGAACAAGAACAAGAACAAGAAGAAGAGCAAGAGGAGCCTGGCCAGTCCAAACCTGGCCCCTGAGCCGCCATCAGCTCCCAGGCTGCGCCCCCATGGCCTGTCTGATATACTCTGCTTCCTGCGGCATCTGGAAACATCTCTCCTACACCAAACCCCACAAGTGATGGATGTCCTGTAAAGCCGTCAACACAGCGCTAACACGATCCTGCTTGACATTTCTGCCTTTGTGCTGGGAAAGTGTTCTTAGTGTATCCTCTCTCCCCAGTGCTCTCTGGTTGATGCTTAATTGTATGTTCAGAAGAAGGCATTTGCTAGAGGCTGGCAAGAAAGCAGGCGTGTGACATTGTCCTCCACACCTGGAGAGCAAGACCCTGGGTGAAGAGGTTCCTGTGTCTGTGGGGACACTCAGGTCGCAGGGGCATTTGGGCCCAGGGTGGCCAGCAAGGTGGTGACAACCATATCCGCCATTAAAGAAGAATGAGAGACCAGGCTTATGATGTTTTGTAAAATCAGACCAGGACCTGGCATCTCACATCTGTCTCAGGACATCTTGGTTCTCGAGTTGATTCATACTTCACGTAAGAAATGCTCCGTTGTCCTGGTTGAAGGATATACAACTTACCTGGGCAAGTAGAGGAAAGGAGGCATTTTACTGATGACTCTCTAGGTAGTTTGTATTTGCAAAGTATGAAGGACATTTCAACCTATCAAATGGCTAGAAGAATTGACTGTTGTTTTTCAAGCCAGGACTGGAGAAAGAGCTAGTTTGTCCAGATAGTTCTGTCTAAAGGAGTTATAAACTAAGTCGTAGGCATAGTGACATATGGAATGTTAGCAAGGGCTAGGAGAGGGAGGAACAGTGCAGAGTTTAAGATACACCTGGTAGCAGACTTCTAATCTTCCGAGGATCTCAGGATCCTTCCACCTCTGCTTTCTCAGCCACGCACACCTGAAGGAACAAATATCAGGGAATCTAATAAGAAGGCTAATTGCCACCCATGATGAGTCTCCAGTTAGAATCTGTTGCAGCGTCTGCGGGGGGTTAAAATCACTGTAGACAGTCTTTCAAGATGTCCAGACCTCTGACCAAAGAGAAATAATAATCAGTCTGCCAACCTGCAGGATCAAGCAGAATCTAGCCTCTTTGAAGGTAGGCTCTCCGGAGTGATTTATCGTAACATTAACGTTATTACTAAGTAACAACAGATATCGGATCTTTACAACATGCCAGGAACGACCAAGCACTTTACGTGCATTATCTCCTTAAATATTCACAGCCGCCGTATGAGGTAGAGGCCACCACTCTATCTCCATCTGGTAGAACGTGTACAAATAGCAGCCTGCTCCCCTTTCTCCATCTCGCCCCCCATCGAGCATGTTCTATACTCACACCCCTCAGCATAAAGATGTTACAGCCGAAATGCAAAAGAAAAAGTCTAGTCTCAGTTTCCAAGTATACTTTTGGAACTCAAATAAAATAATTTGAGAAAAAGAGGTATCCTTATGAAGATGTAATTTATTTTTTATTTTGACCTAAAGAATTGTAACAAAGGGGCACTTGGGTGGCTCCGTCAGTTGAGCATCCAACTTCGGCTCAGGTCATGATCTTGTGGTTCATGGGTTCAAGCCCAGGGTCAGGCTCTGTGCTGACAGCTCAGAGCCTGAAGTCTGCTTCAGATTCTGTGTCTCACTCTCTATGCCCCTCCCCCCCTCAAAAATAAACATTTAAAATATTTTCTCTAAAAAGGATTATAACAAAAACCAACAATCCTCTAGCCCACTCCTTCCCACTCTTCCCTAGCCTAAATTTTGAGTCCCAACTTGCAACTGCCTAAGCTTATTCTTATGTTTATTTTCTCAGTACCAAATTATATGTTTACACTGCTCTATGATGACTTCTGGACATTAGATATTTTTCTATTGGCTTCCTGTTATGATAGATGAACATGCAGTTATTCAAACTGCCACCACCACTTTCCCATCCCCCAACCTCCTAAAATAATTATATGATAGGCTATAGATAAATCAGTATTTTATGGGGCATCTGGGTGGCTCAGTCGGTTGAGCATCCAACTTCAGCTCAGGTCATGATCTCTCGGTTTGTGAGTTCTGGCCCCATGTCAGGTTCCGTGCTGACAGCTCAGAGCCTGGAACCTACTTTGGATTCTGTGTCTCCTCTCTCTGCCCCTTCTCCCCTCTAAAAAATAAACATTAAAAAAATTTTTTAATAAAAAAATAAACCAATATTTTATATTTACAGCATTTGAGTTTAGGAATACTGTTCACTTCATGGCCAAGTAGTGTGCTTTCTTGATTAACTAAAATTATTGACTAAAATTATGAGCTAGTTTTTTAGCTGGTAGAATGCAGTCTAAAGATAGCAGTAAAGATCAGTTATTAAAAAAAAAAAAAAAAGCAATGTTATTTTCGGTGGCCTGAGTTTGTGGCCTGAAAGTTCATATTCACTCTCCCTATTTTAGAGATTTAAACAAAAACTCAAGGCTTAGAGAGAATAAATACCTTGCATATATTCACACAGCTATTAAGCGGGAGATCTAGGATTAAAATTTAAGACTGTTGCCTCTAGGGTCTATCTTCTTAAACACTGTTTTCCCATGGAGATAATGCCAACACCCAAGTTACAATTTTCCAAGAGGCCCATTTTGTCTGGAGAAACCGGATACCTCTAAAGTAGTCATTGTCAAGCATTAATATGCATACAGTCACTGGGAGAGCTTATTAAAACTTCCCTGGGCCCTGCTCCCAGATGTTCCAATTTAGTAGGGTTGGGACGGGGGACGGGGGGGGGGGGGGTGCAGAGAATTTGCATTTCCTATCAGTTCACAGATCAGGTGACACTGAGGCAGGGTCTTTGAGAACCACGGGCCTAATCAAATAAGAATTCCTAAGGATGGTCAGGGCTACCTCATTCTGACACTGCTCAGCCCCACCCCTGACCATGGACCATTCTCCAAAGGCCCTGACTGAGCCGTGAAGTCAGTCTGGAAGGAGGAAGAATGAGTGATCTCTCCATCTTGTTTAGACTTTAGTTTTTGTTTCAGAAGAGATTCAGAGGATCAGAAAGAAAGGGGGGAAAAAAGAACAAAACCTGTTTCCAATACCTAAATCTGAACAGCCTCATTAATACTACAAAAAGTTACTAGTTTCTTGAGGAAGAGTCTCAGTATAAACCACGTATTGCTGAATAAACCTCCAGAAAGGAAGAGATGAACAAAGAATCTGGTCTCTGGCTGGTGACCATTAATTTACAATCAGCCATTTATGGCCATTGTTTGTGATCGAAGCCATCAGTTTACAATGAGCAAGCAAGATAAGAGAGGAGACTGAGTTTAACCCTAGTGGTAAAAGGAGGCACCTTACCTGACTCGGTCCAAAAGGGAAATCACAACTCCATCTAGAAAAAATGTCAGCATTTATAAAGGTCCATGCCCTGAAAGGAAATACTTGGGAAAGAAAGGACAATACAAAACCCAAAAAAGCTTAAGCACAAGTGGACCCCATGACTTGGCTCATACTTCTGACAAACATCAAAGAATTTAGCAATTTAGACTAAACACATGTTGAGCTATTGCATGTTTTATTCTGTCCTGAATATCTTACTGAAAGATAATACGAGCTTCATAATATTTATTGTGAGAAGTAAGGGAGACGATTTGTTTTCAGAAATACCAAATAAAAGCTGTACTGTCTAGTTAACAATAGATTTACAACCTGTTGGAAATATGTAGGAACCACTCCCCCACAATGGAGTCCCAACCCTTAGACACTTCACTTCCTGGTTCGTTTTCCCCTCTCTGATTTGCGGGCTTATTTTGGACGCCTTGCATCGAGCATGTGCCAAAGAAAAAAGGAGGAACGGAAAGTCTCGAGGTCTCCTCAGGAAACGTACATTTATTCCAGTCAGACTACTTTTCACCTTACCTGGGCCTAGGTGAGGGCTGGGTATGGCCGGAACCTCTGTAGTACTCAGTCAATGAGGAGTCAGGGGAGGGGCTTGCACGTGAGGAGATAAATTGTCTGCTGTCACCACCACGAGTGTGCCTATCCATCAGACACCTGCTTTCACAGGAATGTGAATTAAAGCCTCACTTCACTGTGCTCCGAGTCTCCACGTCCTTCTTTGATTGGATCAGCGGGCTTATTTCTCACATTTATCAAATTAACTCTTGACGATGAGCAGTTTGCCCTCGTAAGGAAGTAGTCGTTTATTCTTGTATTTACGCATGTCTCCTAATTTTGAAATAAACTCTAAACTGAGGGTCAATCTTATCGTCATAGAGACATCTTGACCAGGGAGGTGGGGAATGTACCAGCTCTCCAAATGGCAAAAACAAAAATATTTCTGAAACCGATGGTATATGGTTTGTGCCCACTACAAACTCATGACTGGTATGTTACCACAATCAATACAACAACAACAACAACAATAAGACTACGATATATGACTTGGAGTCAAGCCATCCATAGCAGAGTATATTGCTATGACAACAAAATCTTCCCTAAGATTTTCCCTAAGAACTATTTTATTTCTTTCCTTCTGTATCTCCATACACAACTATATTTGCATTAGTAGAACAACTTAGTATTGTGTAGGAGAATTTGTTATATGCTACAGTCATTGCTGCAGGCTTTAATAAACTTGACCAACAAATGTCTCAAGAGCAGGGATTGTATCTTGCCTACTTTTCCATCTCTAACATCTTGTACCAGGCCAGGTGCTTTAAAAATATGTGTAACACACTAAGTGCTGACAAGGACATGAAGTAAATGGCACTCCTTCGGAGGTGATGCAAAATGGCACAGCCCCTATGTGAAAAGGTTTGGTAGCCTTCTATTTTAACTTCCACTTACCATGTGATCCAGCAATCCCACTCGGGGGTATTTGTCTTAGAAAAAGGAAAATTTATGGCCACACAAAAACCTGTACACAAGCATTTATAGCAATTCTATTTGTAATATGTAGCAATTATATTTGCCAAAAACTGGAAACAAATGTCCTTCAGCTGGTAAATGGATTTTAAAAATTGTGGTGTATCCATACAATGACATACTCTTCAGCAAACTAGGGGCACCTGGGTGGCTCAGTTGAGTGTCTGGCTCTTTTTTTTTTTTTAAGTTTGTTTAGTTATTTTGAGAGAGAGTGCACAAAAGGGGCAGAGAGGGGCAGAGAGAGAGAGAGAGACAGAGGGAGAGAATTCCAAGCAGGCTCCGCATCATCAGTGTACAGCCTGACACAGGGCTCAATCTCAGAAACCATGAGATCACCACCTAGCTGAAATGACGAGTTAGACGCTTAATCGACTGAGCCACCCAGGAGCCCAAAGCACCTGGCTCTTGATTTCAGCTCAGGTCATGATCCCAGGGTCATGGGACCACGCCCCAAGTCAAGCTCCACATTGAACATGGAGCCTGCTTGGGATTCTCTCTCTCTTTTCCTCTGCCCTTCTTCCCCCACTCACTCTCTCTCTCTAAAAAAAAAAAAAAAAAAAACAAACTATTGATATGTACAACAACAACTTGGCTTTATGCTCAGTAAAAAAGGTTCATCTCAAAAGGTTATACACTGTATGATTCTATTTCCTTGACATTCTGGAAAAGACAAAACTATAATGATGGAGGACAAATCATAGCTGCAGGAGATGGAGTAGGGGAAGGATGTGACTGTATAGGTATCGCACGTGGAAGTTTGAAGGGTGATGGATGTACTCTGTACACTGACGTGCTGGGAACATGAATCTATACATGGGTTTAAACTCACAGAACTGTATAGCGAAAGGAAAAATCCATTTTATGTATGACAATTTTTTTCAGTTTGTTGATTATAAGTGAACGACTTAAAAGTCAACTGGAAATGTGTGAAGTTCTTGTTTTTGTTTTCAGAGTGAAGAAAATCTAGATATCAGGGACGACGGAGGTAGGATGGTTCCAGGATTGGCTTAGGGTCTCATAGACACCTTCCAGAGACAATGGCCTTTTCCATTTTCCTCATCATCCTCAGCACGTGGGCTTGTCCACAGGCCAGGCTGCCCCTGGTTCCCAGATAATTGTGACATATTCAGGTACAACCATAACCAGCAGAAGAGAGACTGCTTCTTCCTTTGTGATTCTTTTCATTCAAGATTTTTTAAAGGTTTTTAATTTTCTTTTTTTTTTAGTAATCTCTATACCCAACATGGGGTTCAAACTCATGACCCCAAGATCAAGAGTTGCATGATCTTCCAACTGAGTCACGCAGGTGCCCCCAAGATTTTTTAAATTGTGGTAAGATATACATAAAACTTACCTTTTTAACAATTTTTAAATGTACAGCTCAGTGGTATTAAGTACCTTCACACTGTGTGCTATCACCGCCATCCCATCTCCAGAACTTTCTTATCACCTCATGCTGAAACTTTGTACCCATTCAACAAGAATTTCCCATTTCTCCCTCTGACCAGACCCTGGTGATCACTCTTTTATGAATTTGACTATTCTAGGGACCTCGTGTAAGCTGTATCATGCAATATGTATCTATCCTTCTGCATCTGGCTTATTTCACGGAGCATAAAGTCTTCAAGGTTCATCCATGTTATAGTATGTATCAGAATCACATTCCTTTCTAAAGCTGAGTAGTGTTCCATTGTATGTATATAACACACTTGGTTTCTCCACTCACCCATCAATGGACATTTGGGTTGTTTCCACCTTCAGATGGAATAATTGTAATATTGTAATAATGCTGCTATGAACATTGGTGTTCAAATATCTGTTTGAGACTCTGCTTTCATTTTTTTTTAATGTGGAAATAGAATTGCAAGATCAAATGATAATCTTATGTTCAATTTTTTGAGAAGGTATCATTCCCATCAGCATCTGGGTAACTTTCAGCTGCGCCATTTTACATTCCCACCAGCAAAGCACAGGAGTCCCAATTCCTCTGCATCATCACCAACTCTCGTTGATTTTGTTATTTTGACTATAGTCATCCTAATGAGTGTGAGGTGGTATCTCATTGTGGTATCTCAATGGTGGTATCTCAACAAAACAACAAAGCACCTTTCTGTGCTTTTGCTTTCGCATCAAAAAATTGTCAAATCCAATGTCATGAAGCTGTTGCCCATGGAAATTTCTCTGCACAGTTTAAAACAATAGCCATTAGCCACAACTGGCCATTGAGTCTTTCAAACATGACTAGTGTAATAGAGGAAATGGATTTTTATTTTATGTTAATTCAAATTTAAATCAAAGTGAACTTGTGTGGCTAGCGGCTACCATATGGGACAACGCAATGCCTAGATTCTCAAAGTTTTTTTCCCAAAAAATTATATACTCAAAATGGATTATTCTAGCTTTTCACACAAAAGCCTTCAGAACTTCAAATTGATATTATACCCCTGGTTTAAAATTAGCTAGATCACGCGTAGATTTAAGAAATGCCACAAGAAAAATGTCCCTGAATTTCCTGCAGAATTCCTATTAAAGAAATCACATTTCATGATGGTCTGTTCCCTCTGTAAATGCCCTTTATGACAGAGTCCTCTCAGATCCAGTATTTTAAAAATATTTTTTTTAATCTTGTGGCATTATGGTATGCTTCCTTGTGCTAAATAATAAGGGCCCGTAATCTTTCATCTTTCCTTTCTTTTCTTGGTTGCCAAGAAACTCAGGGCTAAGAAGCAGTACTTTTTGATGAATTGTAATTGTTCCTCTTAAACCTAGTTTTCCAGTGTAATCATTTTCTTCCCTCCCCCTCCCATTCTGCGCTCCCACAAACTGCACTATTTTTGCTTATGATCATCTGCCTTGATTGTAATGATTTGGTAGTGTCTGTTTCTTTTCATTCTCTTTAGAGCAGTCTCCAGCCAGATATAGTGACGTGGCAATTTTAACCTCAACACTGCTCAGATACAAATAGAAAATGTAACTTGTTCATTTTCTATAACCATTTAATCTTCCTCCCCCCATCCTTCTAGGTAATGGCCAAAGTCGGGGAGGGCAATTTACACTTCCCAGTTCATAGTATTTCAGCCTCATCAGGTTGAAATAACCCCTTTCAGTTAGATCCGTCTCTCTAGGGTGAATGTTCAGTGTTTTATTTTTCCTCCCCTTGTGTAATAGGTTGAATAGCATCCCCCCAAAATTCACGTTCACTTGAAGCCTGTAAATGTAATCGTATTTCTTCTTCGTTTCTAAGAGACCGATAAACGGGGAACAGGGTATGATGAGCCTCCTCAGCTTTCATCTTTCTCCTCTTCCCATCTAAATCTAACCCCACATCCAAGGATGCGGATCCAAAGAGAGAAGTCAGGACTCGGGTGCCTGGCGCTGGCTTCCTCTTCTTGTGCCTCTTCATTCAACATCCTCAGGACTCAAAGGCACCAGTTTCTCCAACTCCCCACATGCATCATAGCCTTGGTTTATAGAAAAGCCTAGCGTTCAAGTCTCCAAGCTTTTGATGCATTAAAAGGAGCTTAAGAAACTTAGAAAACATTTCCTCTATTTCAAAGCCTGCTTTACAATCGTCTTGCTGTGGTCTCAAACATCTTATTTTGGATATCAAACACTTCACATTGATTTGTTCTTTCTTTTTGCACATCTGTGTAATAATCCTAATCCTCCCCAAGGCAAGTAAGAGCTCCCAGCAGAATAGGTGGAAAAGCACACAAGCACCAAAGGCAGACAAGAAAAGCCAAAATATGTCGGTAGATGATTAGATAGATAGATAGAAAGAAAGATAGATAGATAGATAGATAGATAGATAGATAGATAGATAGATGACATTTTACATTAACCTCCTTACTGGGAGATAGAAAGAAAATAAACTCCACTTCTTCATTTTAGGTGAATCAGTTTTGGATCTTGTAATTTCCTGGTGAGAGTTTCAAGGAACTAAATTACCCAGAAGTATCCATAGATGCTACACTTCAAGAAAGTACAACCTCATCAGGAAGAAAAGATGTAAATGTATGGAACAGTAACAGAGCCCCACAAGTAGCGTGTCCTTCCTACAAAAGCAAGGCAGAACCCAGTCTGTAGGCTGCAGAATATCTAGAAGCAAGGAGAGCATGAGTCACGGAGGCAGGTTTAGAGAGGCCGAGTGGAAAGGAGGAAGATACTCTAGGCTGCCCAGCCTTTTCTAGTCAGGGTATGCAGAAAAAGAAATACTGGCTTAGCGTGCAGAGATAAACTAGAAGAGTTCGGGGGAAGGGGGGGCATTTATATAGTGCTTAGTGGGAAAAGATTATTACTTTTTAACCTTATGTAATTATAATAAGAAAAAAAGCAATAACTAAGGAACATATTAAATATGAATTTGCATGAATTCCAAATTAATCTTTTTGAGGTTTTTCAATGAAGCTTGAGCGCACTGGCAAGAATGTAACTGTTTTACACCAAGTGATGCCAATAATGGCCAAAAAGTCAACTTTGGGAGGATCCTTGAAATTTGAGGATTCTTCAAACTCTTGAAAGTTGTCATCAGTGAGGAACTCTGCACAAATACGGGATAGAACTTAAAGAATGTAAAACTAATGTTACAACTATCAGAAGTGTAAAACAGTTGAAATTAAAGACTATTAGTGACTGACTTTCTTTATTGATAAATGCAACACTTAAATGCCTTATGATAACACAGGTGGGTTTCTAACTCAATCAGAACTTTTTATAGGGAGAATTTCAAAGTAATAGTGCAATTCTTAAATAGCAGAATGTACATGGGCGTTAAGGCAATTAGCTGGCAGCTAGCTTAGACACCACTACAAAGATCTACCAGCCGCAAATGGACAGAAGAATCTGGACACTGTGAGGAGGAAGACTTAGGCCCATCCCTGGAGCTGTGCCCACGTGGAGGCCACTGGAGTCCACACAGCATACCCCCCGACTCCCCACCCCTTGGGCTTGTGTCTTACCTCCTAGGGACCTGTAACAAGAGCTGCACACACCACAGCCAGTTGTCCACGACAGGCAGTGTCCCCCTCCGTGGCTGGCTGCTGAGGTCGGAGTCCTGATGGAGGAGTACCTCGTCAGCCACACAGTGATATGGTGGATCCACAGAAAGCCGGTGTTCGCTGCAACCCTCTGCCTCAGGGCCCATAGGGCAGTTGTCAGACTCTGGTACCACAGCACCCTCTGCGGGACCCCAAACAAATCAACTTGAGTCTGCAGGGGGCTTGCCCGGGAGCTCCAGCCACACTGAAAGGAGCAGTAACTCAGAGACATTTCTCTGTAACCCATGAGAGGCACATATGGGAACAAGAGAAGGAACATCACGTCCGTGGGCCCAGATAGGACAATCCGCTGAGTATGTTACGGATAGAAACAGAGTGGGGTACAAGAACCAAGTTGGGAGTAGAAAGCAGTAAAAGTAGACAGGCTACAACAACCAGAATCAGGTGATGCAATATGAGGGGCGGGCATGCGATTTCATAATAAAGACCCCCTAAAAATTATTTACCGAAAGTGTAAGCTGTGCTGTTCAATGCAGTAACCATTAACCACCTGCAGCTACTTAATTTTACATCTCAATTCATTAGCCACATTGTAAGTGTTCAAAGAGCCAACGTGTGGCTAGTGTCTACTGTATTGGACAGTGTTCAATTGGATAACTAATAATAGGCACGTCCCATGGGGCAAGTATGCATCAAAAACATTCCTTCTTAACTACTATTTACTTTGAGGGTTTAGCTTCGGGGAGCAATCCAACAACTGCAAGTGAATCACCTCCTGCCTTCCGAGGCAAATTTTGAAGATAAATTCATTAGTAAAATCTCTTTTCATTTCCCTTCCAAGCCACAGTCCAGAGGTATGGCAAGGCGGCTCTTATCAGGCCACTGAGAGCTGTTCGGTTTTCAGAGGTTTTGCAAGCCCGTTGCTAAGCGTAACCATCACTAAACATTAAATTATATAATTTTACAATTAAATAAATTATATTAAAACCAAAGGCAATAAACACTTAACCTTATTACTTCCTAGCTGCATTTCAGCGTCTACTTATTGCCTATGCGGTTGGGGTTACTTAACGTCTAATGTATTTATAAGGAAGAACACGATATACTGGTGCGTGAGGGTGCCTCTTTTCTTAAGTCCACGTCCACGGCTTGGTATCAGCCACGATGGGAATACTGACACTATAGAAACTGGCAACCACTAAAAATAGGCCTTTTTTTCCAGAGTGCCAGTTGCTAAACATTTATCGGCACACCACTACTGCTTTCTCACAATGTATTTATTATTCACCCAGCATTTTATATGAAAATTATATGATTTGGTTCCTGGAATAAAAACCACCAAGCAGGGGCACCCGGGTGGCTCAGTTGATTAAGCATCTCTTTTTTTTTTTATGTTTTATTTATTTCTGAGAGAGAGAGAGTGTGAGAGAGAGAGACAGCAGGGGAGGATCAGAGAGATAGGGAGACACAGAATCCAAAGACAGGCTCCAGGCTCTGAGCTAGCTGTCAGCACAGAGCCCGACGTGGGGCCTGATCCCATGAACTGTGAGATCATGACCTGAGCCGAAGTTGGACGCTTAACCGACTGAGCCACCCAGGAGCCCCAGCATCTAACTCTTGATTTCAGCTCTCAGGTCATGCATGATCTCATGGTTTGTGAGCTCAAGTCCCAATGTCTGGCTCTGCACCAACAGCGAGGAAACTGCTTAGGATTCTCTCTCCCTTTCTCTCTCCCCTTCCCCTGCTTGCTCTCTCTCAAAATAAAAATAAACTTTAAAAAAACACAAAGAAAATAATTCAATATTAATTTGGCTACAGGCCACCATCCAGTATTATTTTTAATCCACTATATGTCATTGACGTTCAAACATACCCAGATAAATATCCTCACTCTTACCAGCCTGTACGTCCCCAGTAAACTCAGTGAATTTTCTAGCTGTGCGTCCTTAGCAAATCTGATTAACTTAACCTTTCTGAGCTGAGCCAAGGCCTCTTTGACAGAATGGAATAATAATAAGATCCTCACAGAGTTCTTTGGAGGATTATATGAGAAAATGTATGTAAAGTGCCTGGCATGCAGTAGCTAGTAAGCACTGGCCGTCCTCTCCATTGCTGTAGGCTTTGAAAAATACTCATGAAAAAAAAAAGGAAAAAAAAAAAGGAAAAATACTCATGAAGTTTAAGTCATGGTCTGTTTCCTTTTTTCTTTTTCTAACTTTATAGTCTGTTTCTACAAGAGGTAATAATTTGGTTGAAATAAAAAAGGCAAAGTGTGTGTGGGTGTGTGTGTGTATCTGCGTGTGTGTGAAAATATATATATACAATGTTTAATATCTTTATGTCTGAATCTCATGCTCACTTGGCTTGGATGATCCCAAAAGCAGAGCCTGAGATAACATTTGATATGGAAGGCGATGTCAAGAAACAGGAGTGACAAAGCAGGAAGAGTAAGATAGTGAAGGAAATAATGATGATAGAAAGGAACATTATTAAGACCACTCCTAAAAAAGAAAAAAAAAAAAAAAAAGACCACTCCTATACACAAGATGGGTTCTGGAGGCCAAACCTTCTAGAAACATCCAAGAATGCCCTCCCCCAGAATTTTCCACGTGAAGGATGGGAGGGCAGGGCATATGTTCACCAGCTCTCATTTTTCATCGCAGAAGATGCCTCCATTAGTTTTTTGTTTGCTCATCTGTTTATACAACAGCTTTATTGAGCTTCGTTGTTATAATTTACTCAAGCAATTCACTCACTGAAAGTGTACAAGGCAAAGGTTTTCAGTACATGCACAGATTTGTTCAATCATCACCACAACCAATTTTAAAACATTTTCATGTCTCCAAAAATAAACCAAAAATAAACCCTGTAGTCATTAGCATAATTCCCCATTTCCCCCCAACAACTTTCCTCTCCCCCAGCCTTGGGCAACTACCCAGCTACTTCCTATCTCTGCTGGGATATTGCATATAAATGGAATCATGGAATAGGTAGTCTTTTGTGTTTGGCTTCTTTCACTTAGCGTAGTATTTTCAAGGTCCAACCACGTCACAACATGTGTGAGTAATTCATTTCTTTTAATTGCCAAACAATATTCCATTGTGTGGATAAACCACAGTTTGTTTATCCATTCAGCAGTCAATGGCCATTTGTGATGGTTTCACTTCTCAGCTATGACAAATAATGCCGGCTGCTGTGTGGACATGTTTTCCTTTCTCTTGATCAGACACCTGGGATTAGAATTGCCAGGTCAAATGGTAAGTATGTGCTTAACCTTTTAAGAAACTGCCAGACTATTTTCCAAAGCAGCTGCACTATTTTACATTCCTGCCTGTAGTATATGACAGTTCCAATTTCTCCACATCATCATCAGCATCTGTTGTTATCTTTTTTCTTAATGTTTATTTATTTTTGAGAGAGAGACAGAGCGGGAATGGGGGACAGGCAGAGAGCGAGGGAGACACAGAATCCAAAGCAAGCTTGCTCCGAGCTGTCAGCACAGAGCACAATGCGAGACTTGAACTCACGAACAGCAAGATCATGACCTGAGCTGAAGTCAGATGCCCAACCGTCTGAGCCACCCAGGCACCTCTGTTGTTTTCTAACTTTTAAAAATTATAGCTGCCCTAGTGGGTGTGAAGTGGCACCTCATTGTGGTTTTCACTTGGCCCCTTGGGGTTTTATACCCCTGATCCTCCAGGGGAGGCTTCCTGGAGCCAAAAGCAGCGTGATCCCAGGCATGCTCCAGAGGTGGGGTGTTGCGGACTTGGGTTGCTTGGCACAGAACTTGTCTCCGAGGCTGAGACAGGAGTGAGAGAGGCCAAGGGGTGTGGCAGGAGGTAATATTATTATGTATCTGGGACATTGGGGAAAGAAAGGGATCATCCCGGGCTGGGAAGGCTCACAAGGGGAGCCAGGTCCCATCTGGGTCTTGCAAGATGGTGGAATTTGGATGGAAAGAGGAAGTCAGAAGACAAGCTGGACAGAGAAAGGGTCCAGAGGCTGCCGAGTGGGCGTGGCCATGGCAAAGCACAGAGAGGGAGAAAGGGAAATAAGATGAGCTGGGGTAGAGAGGTGCCAGGGACCAAACTGCCTTCATAACAGGCCAACTATAACAGAGAAGCCAAAAGTTCCCTCAGTCATGCCACAGAGCACTTCAGCAGCGCCAGCTCTACAGTTCAGCCACACTCTGCCCGGTTTTAGGGTGTCTAAAGCCCCCCGCTAGCTATCGTCATCCATGCAATCAGTCATTCAGCACAGACCTACTGAGGGGCAGGCACGGCTGGGGACTGTGTGCCTGAAGATAAATACCTCAAAAGACCACCCTTGTCTAATGCTGGGCCTGACACGGAAACAGGTTTTTTTTTTAATGGAATAGTAATAGCTAACATTTACTGAGGATTCGCGTTGGGCCAGGCACAGTTCTATGTGCTTTCAGCGTTCTAACTCTTTTAAGTTTCGAGACAAGCCTGTGAGAGAGGTCCTCTTACACCCCCATTTTACAGACAAGGAAAGTGAAGGCCAGAGTCCTTAATTAACTTGCCCCAAGCAAGTTGGTGGCAGTGGCCATATTGGGGCACACATTCTAATCAGTAGCCTGTGCTGATCCCTCTTTGGGGAAGAAGAAAGCACATGGGTGGAGGAAGAAGTGAGGTTTGGCTATGAAAATTATTCAAACAGGCTCCTAGCTCATTCCCACACTTGCTTCCTTGAGTTCAGTCTACCCTCTGCTGTTTGCCCACACCCACGCCCCCTTGATTTTTCCTACCCAAAGCATCAGGAATTGGAAAGGACATTGGTGCTTCACCAGCATCCAACCCCCTCCCCTGCTTCCCTCTTGCTTACAACACCCAGATTTTCCCTTGAGGGAGCGCCCTGCTGAACAGGGGGCTGACCTCAGGTGGACTGGGAAATTGCAAGCCTTTGAAGACTCACTCCTTTCTGAACACAGATGAGTAAGCGCATTGCCCTGAAGGCAGCTGGCAACCGCCTCGCAACCAGGGCAGAAGCCAGCCTGGGGGTAAACCCTAGACCACAGGAGGCACAGCAGAAGGAGAGAAAGAAACCCTGTCCTTGGTGATGTCACTGAACCACGGAGTCCAACCAGCCTCACCCTGTCTTACATCTGGGCTTTCTTGTTAAAGCAAAGCAGTACGTTTCCTTGTGGCTTCCACCAATTTGAATGGGGTTATGTGAAAACAGAAGGTTTCCTTCATGATCGAAGTGCCCCGGAAACCCCAGAACTGAATAATCCATCTGAGAATCCAGTCCAGACTTCTGCAGTCTCTGGCCCTTTGAGGACACTTCCACACCCGAGTGGGTCATCCAACCCAATCTGCTTAAGAGCCACTTTCCCAAAGGCCCTGAAGGCTCTGGAGAGAGCCCAGGGCCCCAAGCGTGCCAGAGCTGCCGGCCGGGTCTGCTGGCTCCAGACACAGTCTCATGGGTTTCTTTATTCTAGCGTTGCGTTTTCCATTTGCTTATTTGCAATTAGAAACATTTCCTTTTAATTTAGATAATGCCCCTCTTTTTCTTTCTGCCCGCCTTGAAAACAGATCTGGGCCATAACACCGCTTTATAAGCCACCCTGATTTTTGTGTTCATTTGTCCAAGTCTTTGGTATGTTTGCAGCCAAGAAGCCTTAGGCTCTGGATCATTACGCCCCTCTGTTTTCCCTTTTCAAGTACTCAGTTAAAACGCATGATGAAACCAGACGGGCAGGGCTCTCGGGCATTCTTCTGAGGGCCCAGCCCTTGCCTTCCACACCCCAGTCAGCCTGCACTTGCACCCAGTGGCTCCTAAAAAAGAAGAAGGTCGCCCTTCTTCGTGTCCTGACTGCAATTCCAGCCACACTCACAACACAGCAAATCGTTTGGATCGGAGGATTCTTCTGTAGGGATTCTCCTAAAAGCTCAACAGCAACCAGCGAGAAAATCTTGCAAAAGAACTTGCAAAACACAGGGAGAAACGAGCTGCTCCGGTCCTTAAAAACTCCACGGAGGTGTGCAGAGGCGCTGCGGGAGAGGCCGAAGACCGGAGGCATTTTCATTGAAGTCACTAAGAAGGGGTGGCTGATGGCAATGAGCGCTTTGCTCCGCTGATCCCTTTATCAGCTTTCTTCCCTCCATTGTTTTACTTGTGGGGATAGGCTCTTGTGAATCACTAATTCCTTTGGCAGGTCTTGGCTTACACCTGTAAGACGAAACACCCTGGTGAAATGGAGAACGATCCGTACACACAGGAGACAGCAGGGCGGCGGGAGTTCCCGAGGCTCCAGGCTTCTCTGCTGCACGACGCTGATGGAGGGTCACAGAAGATTCTCTAAAAAAAAAAAAAATTTGTTTTGTTTCTAACCTTAGACAATGGCCACTGAGGCACACGATGGAAAACTATTATCTTCCTGATCCCCCTACCTTTAGCAACAGACCCGGGGGGAGGGGGGGGTCAGCCCCAGCACAGACACACGCACGTGCACATGAAAAGAAGCGCCACGTGACTGGTCCGAGTGAGGCCACGCCCCCAGCCTGTTGCCATGGCTGCCCCACGTGGCCCAGAGACAGCCAGGGAAATGCACTGCATGCTGGTTCAGTCCCAGATAGCGCCTGGGATAATGAGCAGAGGCCGAAGAATGCTGAAAGCCAAAAGGCCCTCTCTTTTGTGAGGCTGCCCCCAGATGAAGGCAGACAAAAAAGGCAAGGATAAAATAAAACCGACTTTGTCTTATTAACCTGGCACACACGCCTGGCGATCAGTGGCTTAGCTGGCAAATTGCAAGGACCTCGATGGGAGATTCAAAACTCAACAAGTGGCCGTCGCTATGGAAACGGCTCAAATGAACCCCAAGAATGAAGGACCTTGGCCCTGGGGAAAATGTCAGAGGAGGATAGATGTTGCCCGGAATCAGCCGTCATGTAAAGCCGGGCTGGGGAGGAGGTTAAACTCATTGACGATGTGCCTTTGCGTCCTGAAGTCAAGGAGAGAAGCTTGCCCCCGGGTCACAGGATTTAGAAATAAGGGTGCTCTTCTACCCTCGGCTGGGGGACTCCGGCTCCGAATCTCGCCTGGCTCCAGGGCACAGAGGCACTGGGTCTGTGGCCCATTGGGCCTTTGAAGACAGTAAGCCTTGCAAGGCCCCCGGCTCCAGGGCCTGGAAACGGGGTGGAACGGAGGGAAGCAATTCATCTGGGATAGGGAAACAAATGAGCGCTTCAAACAACGCAGAGCTGCGGGCTGTTACGAATGGGGCCTCATGTTCTTTCTCTAGGGAAGTGATCAGACCCAAGGTCACATTTTGTTAAAGGAGTTTCCCCCAGAAAAGCCCCGTTTGTGAGGTGGGGCCAGGCCTATGTCTGAATGGGGGGTGGGGGTGCTGGGGGCTGAGGGCTGGACTTAATGACATCTGTCCTTCCTTCCAGCCTGTGATTCTGTGATAATTGCTGGCAAGTGTAGTGATTTCCAGTACACCATGATTACAAGACACTCTTTAAATGCACAGTGTAGACGTTCTAAATAGCACGTTTGGAGACAATTACCCAGACAGAAGATTACACAAATGCAATAACTAACACGGAGCGGGGTCGTCTTCCAGTATCAGGGGCAGAAAGGCCATCTGAAAACAGTTCCCACAGTCCCTCCTTGGGAGCAGGGGGTGGGCGGTTAAGGAGACACAAATTGTTATCTTCTTCAGGTCTTTAGTGGATGCACAGATTTACTTCTGTATCTGGTGCTCTCGTTGTTATAACAATAAAGCAAGAATAATCTTAACAGCAACAATAATTGGACGCTTCCTATGTTCTAGGCTTTAAGTACTAAATATGTTTACATGCATTAGTCCATTTAATCCTCATACTCTCTGCTTGGAGCATTGTTCTTTTCAGATACCGCGGTTGAAGAAACTGTCCTCAGTGTGGCGCTGAGAAGCTTGGACAGTGCTTGGGGTTTGAGGCTACGTCCCCTTTACCTGGGCCTCAGAGGTGGCCTGCACAGACATAGCCTGGGAGAGCTGGCAAAGCACAGGGGACACACGGGTCATCTCTCATCGGCCCCCGGAGTCTGGGACAGTGGTCTGGGCCTCCGCAGCCCCCTGGGAGCAAGCTGACCCCCTTTGGCAGGCATCGCCCTCAACTCTCTTTCCAGTTCACTCAGAGCACTAGCCGGCTGAGTTGTCATGAGACTTGAAGGGAAGTTTGACCCAGACTGTGCTCCCCGCTGCCCCCCTCTTTCCCCGACAGTCCGGAACGTTTAGGGAAAGCGCTGTGGTTAACATCCCCCAAACTCAACAGAAGAGAAAATCCTGAGCTTGGTTTTCAAATACCTTCAAAAACCCAAGAGTGAGCATCTGGGCCCTTAGCCGCAGCCCAGAGGAGAGAAGGTGTGAGTTCCCCGCACAGAGAGACCCCGCAGCTCCAAGATGATTGCCATCTGCGAGGGAGAGAAAAAGGTGGGAAGCAGAGAGGTCTGGTCAGCTCCCACCCTCCCCCGCTTCACACCCAGCCACCGGCCTGCGCTTTTCAGGGTCACTGAACCTGGCTCCCTTAGATTTACTGCCACTTCTTATCTCCCTCCACACTCACCTGAAGAAGCGCTCTCCCTCCGCACCTACTTTCTAGACTCTGAGGGTTTTCAATCACAGCCTTCAAATGACAGGTCTGCCATTCACTTGCAGAGAACTAGGGGCATTAGCTGGTGCCCTTCACCCCTACCTCCCCCAGACCTGCCCTCAGCGGGGCAGGACAAAGGAATGGGCATCTCCGCAACCTGTGTCCTGGCCACAGATGGCTAAACAGACAGAAGACAGGACAGATTCAGGGGAAGCAATTTCTCCAGCTCCAAGGCAACCCACATCAGGAGTACAGAGGTAGAAACTTACACTGTTCACAACAAATAGAGCAAAAGGCTACACGTTGCTTTTGAAACTGGAGGGATTTGCGATCCATTTGGAAGATGAACACAGCACAGTAATTAAGACCATAAATGTTGGAGTCAGACAGACCTGGATTTGTCTCTCACCCAAATTTGCAAAAAAGACTGGCTTCGTGACCTTGGACAAGCTTGTAACATCTGAGCCTGACTGACGTCATCTGGAAGACAGGATCAAGAAAGTAGATATAAGATAAATAAATAAACAAATAAACAAACAATGCAACACATACAGGAGCGTCTGGTAGGATGCTCTCAGCTGCAAATAACGGAGAATCCTAATTCAGTGGCTTAACCAATAAGCAGATTTATTTTTTAATCTCGCATGACAAAAACATCCAAAATGAGGGCAGCTTCTAAGCCGAGCCCATCAGGGCTCTGGTTCAATCTCTCTGCACGTTGGCTTCATCTTCACGCTGCTAACACCTTGGCTGCATCCAGGAAAAAGAATGGGGGTGAGGCTGTTTCTTCTGAGATATCTTCTTTGATTCGGACAAAGAAAGTTTTCTCAGAAGCCTCCAGCAGCCGTCTTCTCCTGACTCATTGACCAGACATGGACCCCATTCAGAGCTGCTGTCGGCCCTACATCCCACCTTTATGCAAACTGAAGAAAGGCACCTCTTCCTTAAACACCATGTAGCTTTGGGGCATGCAGCTGCTTGCTCTTGGCAGTGAATAGCACATGCCTGCTCTCCTAAATGTGTTCTCAGTGGAGGGTACTGGTATGGATTTGTGCTCTAGAACTGCGTTGTTCAATATAGCAGCAATTATAGCTACGCAGGACTTTTTAAATTTAATTTAAAATTAAGTGCAATTTAGGGGCGCCTGGGTGGCTTAGTCGGTTAAGCGTCCGACTTTCACGTAGGTCATGATCTCGTGGTTCGTGGGTTCGAGGCCCGCATCGGACTCTGTGCTGACTGCCAGCTCAGAGCCTGGAGCCTGTTTCAGAGTCTGTGACTCCCTCTCTCTCTGACCCTCCCCTGCTCATGCTGTCTCTCTCTCTCTCTCTCTCTCTCTCCTAGAAATAAATAAAAATTAAAAAAAAAAAATTAAGTGCAATTTAAAACTCAGTTCCCCGGTCACGCTAGCCACGTTCCTGTTTTCAGTAGCCACATGTGGCTCATGGCTACTGTATAGAACTGTGTGGAGCATGTTCATCATCACAGAAAGATCTGTGGGAAAGAGCTGCTGTATAATTCACCCAGACAACCCAGAATATTTATGCTTGAACATTCTCCTCAGTTAACATACGTCTATGACGAAACGGTGCCCTTTGAGACCTTTGTGTGACAGCCCTGACCACATGTCCATTCCTAAGCCAATCACCGGCAAGGGGGACAAGACCCCTCAGATCCGCTGGGCCCTCAATCAACCATGACTCAGCCCTGGTATTTGAAATGCACCCCACCCCCAGGGCATGGCCACTCAGAAGAGAGTGGAAATTATAAAATCCAAATTGTGCCAGCAAAAGAGTGGGGTGGATTTGGGATCTGCATACAACTCATAGGTCAGAGTAAGCATAATAAAATAATACATCCAGAGCAGTTTGGATGGTGTCTAAAACTTGATACTTCATGCATTTTGGCTATCATAGTGGCTACTGATTAACAATTATATCTAAATTGTGTCTTGGCCACCGCCAGAGCTAAGCTGCTTACAAGAATGCGGAAAAAATGCCATTGGGTTTCCCCATTCCTGCTGGGACACACAGAGAAGTAGATGACACTTGTCACCTCTTTTCTCCAGCTGGCCTTCCATGAGATCATTCCCAACAGTGTCTTAGCCGTCTGGTGCCCATGGCCTCCTGGGTCCCCTGACTGGGGCTGGCTGCTCTATGACACGGAGTCCCCGGGGCATAAGTGGGCTGGGCTCCAGCACACAAGCCCTCCTCCCGCCAGATGAGGATGCAAATGAGCATGCCTGTCACAGCCACCTCCGGAGAGAGAGGCCTGGGTTCACGGAGACGGATCTGCCAGATAAAACCTTGCAAATGCTTGGGGTTTCTTGGGAAATCCTCTCCGTGAGCCCAGTAGCTGTCACTGCTTTCATCTCCTTCACCCCCTAAAGACTGGGTGTTTAATATTCCAAAGCAGGCCAATTTGTCAAACAAAATAATGAATGTTCGTGGTTAAAAATACCCAGCAACACCAGAACATTTGACTTCAAAGGCTGCATTCTCTTTCATTATCAAATATTACAAAATATCAACACATTAGGACGGAGCCCACAGCTCATTAATGCTGAATATAATTGCAGCGGGCTGTCCATTGTGGCTTTTCCATTGGGCCGGATCTGTTGTTTAGGAAATATGCAAATCTATTTGCATATAGAGTGAGGGCAAATGCCGAATCGAGTGAAAAGTGTACCTCCAACATGGTGACCTTCCCTTCCAGGCTTGGTCTCCAGAAAGGGCTCTCTGCTGCCTTCGGTTAATCTCTCAGTCACTTGACTTGCACAGAGCAAATACTAAAAGGGAGTGAGGCCCAGCTAGGAAAATGAGTCTAGATACAAAATTCCCATAAGCGAAACTTGACCCGTCCTTTGTTTGCTTTCAGACTCTCTATTCCTAATGGGCATGAACTCCGGGTAAAGTCACACCACGAAAGTGAGAAATGTCTGAAACAGGTTAAAGTAACTTTCTACCCATTATCTCAAACTTACCACAACTGTAGTTGTATCCCCAAAGCAAAAACTCTAGAATTCCACTGAATAGTGGCATCATCTGGTGGACATAAGTGATACTGCAAGTCCCCTTCAAGTTTTTGTCATCTTTCTGTGAAAAATATTAATGTTTTAATTGTGCTAAATCACTCAGGAATTGTTCTAAGCGATTGAAATTCCCTCTGTAAGCATCTTCAATTAAGCCGCTTAATTCTCCAAATTAGCACAGCACTTACAGACTGTTATACAAGCTCTCAGTCTGAGAGAGTCTGAGCTTGTTTCCCATACTTTTTTTAGTGGTGTGGTATCTAGATTTTATCTCATCCTGGAAGGTCGTGAACTCCTTGAAGACAAGTCTTTCAACTCTTCTTTACCTTATGCTTTCTGCTATCCTAGTAGGTTCTCAATAAAAACTTGCTAAAGACTGAATAGTTTGCAGAAGAGAGCACCTATAATTAAAGAGAATAGAACTGCACTGGGAGTAGTGTGTAGAATTTGGAGGTGAAATATCAGGATTCTTTTTCCAGATCTTCCATCAGATGCACTGGGCCCCCGAAAGGCAGTTTCTCTATCTGTAAATTGGGCACGTTAATAGCTCCATCACAGCATTATTTTGAAGAAGAAATGATGTCATCAGAATAGAAGAGCGGTGTAGACAGGCCATTGTTAGTTGCTATCGGTGTCCTTTATGTCCACCCTCCTTGGACAGTTCAGTGTGCATTTCTGCTCTAAGTGGTTATTGTTATATCCGTTATGACCATCTTACCATAAAACTGAAAGATCGATTCTTCCTCGATCCTAGGATCATGCCAGCCTTCTCTCTTCAGGAATGCAAAGTGGACAAGTATCTTTTTACTCCCCTCCTACCAAAACAAACAAGCCAATGCCCGGGTACCAGAGGCAAAATGTTCGACTCAGCAGCTTCTGGCTGAAAACAACCTGAGTCATTTATTGATTGGAGGTTTCAAGTGATGAGATATGACAGCCAGCCAAAGGGGGTGGAGAGCCACGGTGGGCTCTTGGACAAGGTTTGCAGAAGGGTGGTTTGTGAGGAGGTGGGACTTCCCCCTTACCCTTGCAATGTGTGCTCTGAACAGACCACACAGAGGACACAAAATGCAGGGCCACGTTTAAAACTTAACCTAGATGGCGGCACCTGGGTGGCTTAGTTGGTTGAGTGTCCAACTCTTGATTTCAGCTCAGGTCATGATCCTAGGGTTATGGAATCAAACTCCACGTCACCCTCCGTACTGCACATGGAGCCTGCTTAAGAGTCTCTCTGAGTCTCTGTCTCTCGCTCTCTCTCTCTCTTGCTCTCTCCCTCTGTCCCTCTCCCCCACTCACACTCTTTCTCAAAAAAAAAAAAAAAAAAAGTAGCCAGAATGAAGAATCCAAAGAAGCAGGTTTCTCTTTTTGAGGGCTAGACCTGGTAAAAAGGGAATTGACTTTCTGTGAAGGAGAATAAAGACCAAACGGGGCTTCAGGGAAATAGATTTCATTTCTGTGTAATAGGGCTGGAGAGACTGGGAGGGAGAGAGTTCCCAGCCTGCGGGCTCCCTAGCACTCAGCTAGGCAGGCGGTTAAGCATCACGGGGCTGGTAGAACTTTCCAGTCTTGGGCTGTGATCCATTTGGAGATTCAGGAATTCTGTATCCCAGGTCTGCCGATGGAGGAGAGGATGGTTCCTCCCCCTGCCCGACCTGTACCAAGTGTGGCTCTGTGGTCCCAGGGTGGCAATTCTGTGGGGAAACACAAGAAAGTCCACCAGGCAGAGAGCAGAGCCTCCCTCAGAATGCAGACTCTACTCATGCCCTTGGAGGCTGAGACGCAGCAGCTAGGGTGATGCTGGGAACTGTTCTGCCCAGCCAAGGAGAGGGGGACTCCCCCATTCTGGGACTGAAGGCTCCCTGGGGTGCTTGGCCTATCCACACAGTGATTCGCTCCTTCCCCTGCCTCGTCAACACCCCTTCCCCTCTCCCGGAATGTGCTTCCCCTCCCCGACAGATAACGGTCAGTTCCACCCACATGCCCTCTGCCCACCCTGGCTGTGGGAGGTAGCCCCCAGAACAACTCCAGTGCTCCCCACTAATGTTCAGGGCCTTTGTAATCCTCTCCCCTTGAAAAACTTGCTTCTAACCAACAGAATATGGCAACGGAAAGGAAATGTTACCTCTGTGATTAGGTCACAGAACATTCTAACTTCCATTTTGTTAGAAGACTGACTCTTTTGCTGGCTTTAAAAGCCAGCTGCAGTTTGGGGAGGCTCACATGGAAAAAGCCTGAGCAGGAACCAGCCAACGGGCAGCGAGGAGCCAAGGCTGTCAGTCCAACAGCCCTCACAGACACGAATCCTGCCCACAGTCATGTCAGTAGTTTAGAAGTGCTTTCTTCCCCAGCTGAGCCTTCAGATGAGACCCCATACCCTGGGCAACTATTTTACTGCAGCCTCATGAGAGACCGTGAAGCAGAGGGTCTTTAAACTAAGCTGTGTCCTGATTCCTGGCTCATAGGAACTGTCAGACCATAAATGTGTGTTGTTGTAAACCATTTTAAGCTTTTAATGAATATCCTGGCATCTTGCATCTCTCCACCTGAGGACGTACTCTGGCCTCAGAAACATGCCAGCCTCAGCAGGTAACAATGAAGGAGCAACCCCCAACCGTTGGAATTGGTTCCATTTCCCCAGCTTCCTGACCTTAAGTAAAACGATTCCAAATACAGAGTCTCAGTGCTTTCCAAGCAGCTTGGACCCCAGTTGTTCAGAGAGGTAACTCACTCAGTGACATACATCAGCTTTTCCCCCTTCTTTTTCTCTCCCCTCCACTCTTTCATTGTGTCTCCTGAGAGCCCCTCTGACAAAGCTACTTGCACCCAGAGGCTTGTCTGCTTTAAATGAGAACCTAAACTAACATACACTTACTGGCTCACCAACTTTCTGGGTTTGTAAAAACCTATGCTCTTGGGGCGCCTGGGTGGCTCAGTCAGTTAAGCGACCAACTTCGGCTCAGTTCAGATCTCACGGTTCGTGGGTTCGAGCCCCGCATCGGGCTCTGTGCTGACAGCCATCTCAGAGCCTGGAGCCTGTTTCAGATTCTGTATCTCCCTCTCTTTCTGTCCCCCCCCCCCCCCCCCCCGCGCTCATGTTGTCTCTCTCTCTCTCTCTCTCTCTCAGAAATAAAGAAAACATTTTTAAAAAATTTTAATAAAATTAAAAAAATAAAAACCTAAGCTCTTTTCTCTAAGTATCAGAGCTCTGCCATTAGGAAGTCTACTTACATCCTTGGTCGGGGGGGTGGGGGGGGAGAGGTAGGATTCATCCCACCACGAACACCCCAGACCTCACCACCTACCCACCCCCACCCCCCAAGAGGCCCTGAATAGTTTTCCAAGTCCTGGCCACAAAACCCACGTCACTTCCTAGAAATCTTCCATCCCTTCCCCAGCGAAGCCTCTTCTCCCCCAAAACTAAGTTGCAAGGAGTGTGGTGATGTGTCCTCAAACCTTACTCTCCATGGCCTGCGGGTAGGTACATGGCCCCAGGCCAGTGTCTCTATTATCTCACACAAATCTTACTTCCAAACCATTCTGTCTACACTAAGTAGAATAAGCCCCACCCTTTTCTCATTTTGCTTCTAGTTCTGCTCATTGATTAATGAATTTGATGAGGCATGTGGTCCACAGGCATCAGGGAGGACCTCAGCTCTAGGCACCAAGCAACATTTTATATCTCACCAAGCTGCCTACAGGCATCTCAAAGTCTGGGGGAGGGAAGTGGGGAGGGGGGGTGAAAACCACTGTCATCAACTCACATGGTTTATAAACCATGGTAATGTCAGGCCCTGTCAGTTTCCCCATTGCTTATTTCTGCGACAGCGTCTCTGCATTGACGAGTCAGCCTCGGATACATACTTGGGTGCTGACAAGTCCTTCTGGGCTTTCCTCAGTGCAACTCTCATTCGCTCCCTCCTTGGCCTTGCCACTGTGATCATCTTTTCCCGCTGCCCCGTGGGAAGGCATTCTGGCTGTCACCAAATGTCTCATTCTCGACAGCCTCTCTCAAAGGCGACCTTGCTTGATTGGTGCCTTCTTCTGAGAAAGTGAGACCCATCATCTCCATTGTGGGTTTAGCTCTAAAGGATACACCTGCACGTCTCCATGGACTCTTCAGGGCCTGCTTATTGTGCTGATTTCTCCAGGAAAGATCCCATATGCAAATAAGAAGGTCTTATGTGTCTAAATATGGCACGTATGTTATCAAAACCTCAATAGACAGAGCCCTATTTCAGGCTGGCAATCACTGAGGCTAGGCAAATCGACACTCTGTCTTCAAACCCCAAACCTCTTCCCCAGAGAGCCCCCAGCAGGCCTCCCTTACTGCACCTCTTCAAATACAGTGCTTTGGTTTCATTCTGGAACCTTCTTCTTGGCCTAAACTCACTATTGATCCATTTGATATTGGGTGGCCAAGGTCCTTCTGTGGCCATTTTAGCCCCATTTGAGGTTGTGTGGCTAGAATTCAGCGATTCAGGGTCTAGCAGTTCCATGAGCCCCAGGCAGGGCCGGGTAAGTGCGCCCCAACTTTTCAGTTTCATTGACAGGCGTGTATGGTTCTCGACATGACCATGGGACAACCAGAGAGGAAACTGTGATAGCCAGTCTTCAACCTGCCCCACCTGTGCACAGCTTCTCACAGCGATGAGAGCATCGTGCTTGGTTCCTGCCCAGCCATTTCTTTCTTTTTTTTTTTTATGTTTTTATTTTATACTTGAGAGAGACAGAGAGACAGAGAGAGCGAGCTTGAGTGGGGAAGGGACAGAGAGAAGGAGACAGAATCCCAAGCAGGCTCCAGGCTCTGAGCTGTGAGCTGTCAGCACAGAGCCCAATGTGGGGCTCGAACTCACAAGCTGCGAGATCATGACCTGAGATGAAGTCACGCACCCACCCGACTGAGCCACCCAGGTGCGCTGCTGCCCAGCCATTTCCGTGATTTCCACGTGCGAAATCATGGGCATGTTCCTGACTCCTCTGACCTTCACTTTCTTCACTGGCCCAACAGGGCTGCTTTGAAGGTTAAATGAAAAAATGTAAGCTATGCACAGAGTGAGCTTAGCTCAATAGAAATCTCCCCCTAATTGTTCTAGGCCACAGAAGCCACAAGTCCCATGTGGCTATTTGACATTTCAATTTAAATGAATGAAAACCCCAGCTCTTCAGTCAGACCAGCCACCTCTCGGGGCTCGGGAACCTGAGGCTAGTGGCTACAGGAGTAGACATTTCCATCACTGCAGAAAGTTCTACCGAAGGATTTTAAAGATTCCAAAGTCCACACAGGACCTGCCCCTATCTTTACAGACCTCATGACACGGCACCTTCATGATAAAACACCTCAGGAAGAACACAAGCTGACCTCAGCCACCCTGGGGCAGACTGCACTATTGGTTGGGAGGGTGGACAAATATTTAAACCAAACCTGCTTCTTACAACTTTAACTACCAGTTGACGAACTGGTTTTCAGAGAGCAACTATGGAGCCCAAAACCCCATCATAGGTGCAAAAAAGAGGGAGGCAGTTATGGGCAGCCTGGGCACAGGTGAGTTTTCAGGATACCATCTCATTTAATCACACAGTAACTTGTAAGGGAAGAATAACTGCCCCTGCTTTACAGAGGACGTAAGAACACGGTCAGTCAAGGGTAGATGCAGAATTTAAACCCTGGTCTTTCAGATGAAAAGGCCTATATTTTTCTCTGCCTCTGGGTCACCAACATCTGTCCCAGCACATGGGGCTTGTAGCATAGATGAAAAGGTAAGACATACACACAGAGAACAATCAAGGAGCATGAAGGTATTATGGATAGAGGTTCAATAAAACAAGATGCTACCTTGGCCATTAGGGCAAGTGAAAAGAGTTAGGCCCCCTAAAGAAAGCACCCTTGAACTGGGCCTTTCAGAAATGACCTCCATGAAATGTGTGGGCATGACCTTAAAGTTGGTCCAGGCAGACTGTGTTACCGTGGAAAGGCTCTGAACCCAACGTTCAGAGGAACAGTTCGCTGGGACTCAAAGAGAAGGAGGGAGGCAGTGGATGACAACCAGAGATGATAAAAGAAGGTAATGATCACTGAGCACCGGGTCATGCCGGACACTAACTGCATGTTTTATCCCACTAATCCGCACGGTGTTATTGATCCTGTCGTTATTCCCATTCGGCCACTGAGGAAAATGAAGCTTAGCAAGGTTAAGTCAGTGCCCAAAGTCACACAGCAAGTAGGCGATAAATAAATCCTCAGACCTGTTGATTTTAAAATAGGCCCAGAGGAATGAGGCCTCCACACTCCCTCTAAACGGATGGGCTTTGACGTCAGACTCCCTGGGTTTATTCCCAGCCTCTGCACCCCTAATAGGGCATGTCCTTGTGCAAGGCACTCTCCGGGACTGCCTCCTCATTCACAACCTGGGAGTAATTCTAGTACCTTCTAACCTGGGTGGTCCTCCGCACGAAATGACAAAAGACATCATCGAGGGCTTCGCCCGGTGTCCGGAAGCAGTAAGCACTCAGCACATTTTAGCTGTCATTACTATGAAGAGTATCTGGGCCATGATGGATACCAGGGGAAGAGCCAGCACTAGGGAAAATTCTGGTTGATTGGCCAGAGCAATCATATGAGACTCATATGAGCTCGGTGGGTCCCCACAAGCTCTCTGAAAAGAACTAGTCTGAGGCAGCTGTGGGTTTGAGCTGCTCTCAGTGAGAGGCCCTAAGGGCCGGAAGGACTTTGAGTTTCTTCTGTGCAGTCTTCCACTGAGGGACTCGGCCTGGTACCCTCTTCTGCAGAAATGCTCCACTTTTAGCTGTTTAATGTGTTAGGCATCTATGTGAGAAAGCATTGAGTAAAAGATTCTGCTCAGAAGGCATAGAAGGAAGCCGGGAGAAAGGAAGTTTTAAAGCCACTGAGAGGACAATACCGCTCCCCCTTTTTACAGATTTGAAGATCTGAGGCCCAGGGCAGTTAGGTGAGCTGCGGGAGTTCCTCAGCCTTGGAAGTCTTAGCGGGCCATGATGCGTCAGTTGAGGCCTCTTCACCATACAGTGGCCTTTCCACTACACACGGTTGCTGCAGATCGGGCCTCCTCCAGGGGGCGCTATGCCCACTGTATTTTATTTGAATAGCCCCTCCCTGAGGTCAGGCAACTCTGGGACCTGACCATTGGAAAGCTCAAAGCCCCAGTTACCCGCAGAAAGATCACAAGGTCCTCTGTGTGTTCTGTGCTCCTGTGCTCATATCAGAGGTCGGTGAGTGTCCTTTGCCAAGGCCGGACGGTTCATATTCCGGCTGTCCGGGCCATTCAAGTCTCACACCTTCTCCTCTCTGCTGTGGTAGCAAAAAAGCAGCCACAGACAAAATGTATTTATTGGCTGTGTTCCAATAAAACTTTATTTATGGTCACTGAAGTTTGAATTTCATTTCATGTTCACACGTGACCGAATGTCCTTGCTTAATTTTTTTCAACGGTTTAAAAATGTAAACACCATTCTTAGGTTGCAGGTTTTCTGGCAACAGGCCAAATTTGGCCTATGGGCTGCAATTCGCTGACCCCTGGTTTGTACGATTTGTGCATATTCTTGTCTCTCTTGAGCTTTGTCAGAGTTGATGAAGAGATGGGAGGGCAAATATAAAACCCACTCTCGGATGTAAATGAATAAATGAATAAGTAAATAAAAGAAGGTATTATGGGTAAAGAACAGGCATCGAATAAAAAAGAGGTCTTGGAAATTAAAAATATGAATGTTAAAATATAAAAAAAAAAAAAAAACCACTCTCTACAAATACACAGACCAAAATTCAAATAGGTTAATTTCATACCGTCATGGCCAACCTCTGAAACACCCATCCTCTCCGGAAAGTCACAGCGTCCCCTAAAGACCCGGGAAAGAGCCAGATTTGAAACAACCTTCTGCTTAAGGCTGCCGAGTACAGATCTTGCAAGTTACAGGCACCAGGGTTTGTTCCAAAGCAAGCAGAAATCCCTGCGATGCCCCTTCAGCGAGTCGGGACCGGCCCGAGCTCCAGAACACATGGGCAGGAGGCACACAGCTGTCCCTACCAGGTGTGCAGTTCTTCTCTCTATCTGTAAAACTGATCACCCACACATTCCCATAAACACCAAGCCAACAAGATCAGAGTTCAGCGTTCGGTTTACAGCACGGCCTGAGGCACTAGCAGAACAAAATAGACCTAAGCCCATATAGAAGTTAGATTTGGGATGCAACGAGGCAGCACGAAGACTGGGAAAGAAGCTTCTAGGATTTCCAGATGGAGAGATGACCGAGACAGACAGGACTGGAAGTGGCGCTATTGGAAGAGGTGGAAAAAACAATTGGCAAGAAAGTATGCATGGTGAACTGGGGTCTCCCAGAGTGCAGAAAAAGCCCAAACTTGAAGAGAAAAGAAATGATATGAAGAAAGCAGGCAAATTCATTTTAATCAGGCAATATTGTACAGAATGGTAGAGAAAGAGGCAGAATGCCTAATTCTGGGAAGTGTTTCAGAAGTGACCTGAAGAAAGCCTGACCCATAGAGGTGGCTAAAGTCATACCAGAAGGCCAAGTAGAGGGGTGCCTGGATGGCTCAGTTAGTTAAGTCTCCCAACTCTTGATTCTGCCTGGAGTCATGAGCTGAGGGTCCTGAGATGGACCCCTGCCAAGTTAGGCTCTGTGCTGACAGCAGGGAGCCTGCTCAGGATTCTATCTCTCCCTCTCTCTCTGTCCCTCCTCTCTCTCTCTTTCTCAAAATAAATAAACATGAAAAAGAAGAAGAAGAAGAAGAAGAAGAAGAAGAAGAAGAAGAAGAAGAAAAAGGAGAGGAGGAGGAGGAGGGAGGGGAAGGGGGAGGCCAAGCACCAATGCTCTTCCAAAGGAAAGGTGGGGAGGCTCAAGATTTACCAGACCTGGATAATGGAGCAGAGTCAACAGGGACTCCAACAGATTCAGCCTGGGTAAGTGGACGGAGCTGAGTAGAAACAAACTATTTCCTCCTCTTATGAATAATCAATTTGCCCATACTGACTGTAATAAGTATAAATGCAGTAAGTCTCCAAAACAAAATTCCAAGCACTCAAGCAAATGCCCCTTTCTTTTTTTTTTTTTTAATTAACAGACTTTATTTTTTAAGACCTTTTTTTTTACAAGTTTATTATTTTATTTTATTTTTGAGAGACAGAAAGACGGGGCAGGGGGTGGGGGGTGGGCAGAGGGAGAGAGAGAGTCCCAAGCAGGCTCTGCCCAGCACAGAGCACCATGAGGGCCCTCATGATAGTGGCCTGAGCCAAAATCAAGAGCAGGACACTTAACCAACTGAACCACCCAGGCACTCCTTGGTGGTGTATTTTCTATGGATTTGAGGAATATATAATGACATGTCCCACCCCCATTATGGTAGCAGACATTATCATCTCATTGCCCTAAAACGCCTCTATGCTCCAGCTGTCCTTCCCTCCCTACACCAGCCAATCTTCTTACTGTCGTCCGAGCTTTGCCAGATCCAGAACGCTTTTCTTTTTGAAAAAGAAATGATTTCATTTTTAAGTACTATATGCAGAGGGACAACAATCAGAAGACCCAGTAAAAATGCCAAAAAAACAAATAAAAAGAAAAAAGAAACTCTCCCTCCTTCTACCAAAGTCTACTTTCTACCAATTCACAAGTGTTCGAGGGTGTGTGTGACTTTTGAGGGGAGACGTGGAAACGAGGAGCTAGAAAGATAATTCATTGGGTGAAGAGATCAGTAAATGTCCGCAGCAGTTGGAAAGGGAAATCCAGTGACAGGATGGACCAGAAAATGTAGATTCCAGAGCCCCTCTGCCCAGGTGACAGCTGGGAATGGAGTTCTCCCCCGGGGAGAATAGTGAGTACAAGATCAGAGATCCAGGACTCGGGGAATTCCTTCCTTACAATTATTTCTTGTTTCCCACTTTGAATGAACCCCTGTGGGGAGCACCACCTGGCCGAAGGAAAGGTGTAAACGAAATAGGTTTGGTGGAGAGGCTGCAGGGAAGTGTAAATACCAGGGCCTCATGGAATGAAGTCAAGGAAAGAGCCAGCAGTAAAGGGGTGGTCAGGCCTGTGCTCCCAGATCTAGAAGTAAGACAAACAAAAAGTGACAAAGATAAAGATCCCAATGTTTCAGCTTCGTCTTAAAATCATTTGGGAGTTCAGAGTCCTTTGGTTTTCAGAGCAGTTCAAGCACAATGGGCTTATTTCTATACCTGGAATAAAATCACGTACTGCCACCCATAGTGAAGGTCCCCACGGGGTCTCATACACGCCTTCTTTCTTTAAGCTGGACGGTCCGTGGTGTGACGACAGAATTCAAGTCTGATTATCTGTGGGTCGGCCGCATAGGACCTAGTACCCGGCTCGGGGTACACGCCCAGTCATTTCAGCTGCACTGAATTTTCACCACTTCTAATAATCCATCTGTACAAGGGTGCTCACTGTCCCAACTCGGTTCTTCCCATAGCCCAACCACCAGCCCCCGGCCTCGGCCCAAACTCCAGACTGACTCCTCTATTGATATGCAACCGGCACATCCTATTTCTCTTCTTAAATCCAAACTCAATAGCCATCTGTTTGTTCTGGTATTCTAGCACTAATTGCCATTCCTGATTTTGTTTGATATGTTTGACCTGGTATTTTAGAACTAACTCTTAATTGTGTTTTTATTTAATATGGATAGCGCATATAAAGCAAGAGCATAAGGAGTGCTATATAAATGCAAATTTTATTGTATTTCACTCCAGACCTCAGAGACTTGCAAACTTGGTTCTGCTCTGAAGAAGTTTTCCCCTCAAGGGCTTAAAGAAGCTTCCTCTCTCTCTCTCTCTCTCTCTCTCTCTCTTTCCTTCCTCAAACCTGAATAAATAAAAAGACTGAACACCTACCACATCCAAGCCAACATCTCACCACCTGGCTCAACACCACTAAGGGCTTTAAGATTCTACTGAGTTTTGCACAAAATTAACAAATCTTACATCAGGTTATGACACTTTTTAGCCCGCCTTCATGAACCGATTGAGCATTATGCATTAAGAAGTGCCATCCTAAACAGGTCACTATTAACTTATTTAAAGCTGAAGTTTGCAGGGTGAAAAGGACTATTTTAATTTCCTGCTTCGTGAAGAAGAGATCCATCATTACAAAAATGTGCCATTAACCAGCAGATAATTGGTGCAACTTGTATGGTTCCATGAAAATTTTTCAGGATAAGTTATTCCACTTCCAGAAATTGTCTAAACTTATTATTTTAATGAGATTTCAGATCTTGTAAGAATCGAGTAAGGCCTCAATTGGCACAGCAAAGAGTAACTCTTGCGACTGGTGAATCATCCCATTCAGGGGCCACTGAGTCACCGTGTTTGCGCTCTATGCTCTAAGCAGCCACACTGGCAGGCCACATAAGAGTTTAGTGCTTCCACTGTCCAGAGTCCCAGTTTTTAACTTCTTGCCCTGACCCATCCCCCAGGCCACCTTCCATGCAGCTTTCATGCCCTCCAGCTTTCGCCGTCATTGATTATTCTTCCATCTTTGTTACCCCCTCTCTGTAGACTTGGCCCTCAGATTATCTTTCTAGCTTTGACCTTGGCCCTCCCTCAGCCTATCTAGGCCTGGGTGAATGACTGGATTTTGTTTTCAATTCTCTCTTAGTCACTGATTCCAACTCGTTATGTTCTTGAAACAGTCCAATAGTTACACATGCCTACACTGTGAACAGCAGATTTGGTTTTCATCACTGGGAACAGAGGATACTTGCCATTTCAAGAATCTTTGATGGTTTGTTTAATAACATTCTTTGTAGCCCAACTACAACTAGTCTTGGAAAATTACTTACATTCTCCATTTGTGGGACATGGCCAGGCGAATGAAATGCTACCGATGTTACCATGAAGTCTCCATTGATGGTATATCTGAGAACTGCCATATTAAGAAAGATATTCTGGGGGTGCCTGGGCAGTTCAGTCGGTTAAGCGGCCAACTTGGGCTCAGATCATGTTCTCACAGTTCGTGAGTTCAAGCCCCACATCGCGCTCTGTGCTGACAGCTCAGAGCCTGCTTCAGATTCCGTGCCTCCCTCTCTCTCTGCCCCTCCCCTGCTCTCTCTCTCTCTCTCTCTCTCAAAAATAAATAAACATTTTAAAAGGTTTTAATGATATTCTGTTGCTGCATGTTATGTTATATATGTCACCATGAGGCTGAATATCCCTGCACTTCGTCTGGCCTTTCGAAAACCAGATGTAGATGACAGCTATAAAGGTTGTAAAAATTGTATGGAAACTGAAAATTCTTTGTTCACACTAGGGCAGAGGCAGCAAAAACAACAAGCGTGACCAAGAAAGGGTGATCCAGATGCAGAAAGTAAGAACTAGAGAATTACTGGAAGCAGTAACCAGTAAAGGGTCAAGATCTGAGAAATTAAGGTGAAAACCTGAGCAGGATTCTATAAGGAGACATCAGGGCCTGGTTCTGGGAGCTGAAGAGCCATAACCAGAAATAACTGTAACAGACAAGCAAGGCCTGACATCCAGAAAATCATGAAGACCAGGAAAGCACCAGAAGCATGTCAAGGTCAGGAATCCAGGAAGTCGAGAGAGCTCTGTTGGGAAAGATGGTAGTTACGGGCCTTGGTTAAGAGTCAGGTAGAGCTTATCTTTGTGTCCATATACATGATGACGCTGGGCAAGCTACTTGTCTCCTGAGCTCAGTTTTCTCATCCGAGAACCAGGAATTCCAACAGTAGCCTGTGGTCCCCAGAGGGTGTGAGAATAAAATGGGCTTGTACCCATCGCGGGCTCAGCCAAGTACCTGGCACCCAGAAACCACTGAAGACGTGGTGATAGATATGACACCAGCCCCCAAGGGGGTGAGGCAGTAGCAAAATACAAAAAGAATTGCCATCTGACTCCTTTTTATGTTTTATGATAGAACGGGAATCGGACCAAAGCCTGATTGATCCTGAACCTGAAAGGATGAACAGGAACAGAACTGCCCTGAGTTGAATGAGGGCCTTGTAGGTCCAGGGAAATCCTGACACCTGCCAGAAGCTGGGTGTGAGAAGAGCAAGTCAGTGTTCACAGCAGACTGTCTGGAAGACAAGAGTGCAGCTCATTCCTTCAGCGTCTCCTTTTTACATTGACTCAAGCCCGGACAGCCAGCAATCCAAATGAAGTGCCTTATGTCCTCAAATTTGTTCTTCTGAACTGCGCTCTGGAATCATCATGACCTTGGCTCACTTAAAGGGATGCTTAACAGCAGCTCTATGAAGCTAGCTGTTGAAAATACGATGCTGTAGGGGCACCTGGGTGGCTCAGTCAGTTGAGTGTCCGACTTAGGCTTGGGTCATGATCTCACTGTTTGTGAGTTCGAGCCCCACATGGGGCTCTCTGCTGATAGTGCAGAGCCCACTTTGGATCCTCTCTCTGCCTTCCTCTGCTCATGCTCTCTCAAAAATAAATAAATAAATAATTAAATAATTAAATAAATTTCTCTTTAAGAAGAAAAGAAAATACGATGCTATTTATTGTCCCTTATACCACGTAATGCCTCTCTCTCGGGACCTTTTGGAGATTATCAGAGCCACAGTGCCAGGACTCCCACAGAGCATACTTTCACTTGGAAAGTATTTTTTATTTTTAAAGTTTATTTATTTATTTTGAGAGAGACAGGGACAGCACAAGTGGGGAAAGGATAGAGAGAGAGGGAGACAGGGAATCCCAAGCAGGCTCCACACCATCAGAGCGGAGCCAGACACCGGACTCAAACTCACACACCCGTGCGATCATGACCTGAGCCGAAACCAAGAGTCGGACGCTTAACCAACTGAGCCACGTAGATGCCCCACGAAATCATAATTTTTAAACGTAAGCCCAGTTTTCCTCTTTGCTTTGAGTTTCAGGAAACTCATAACTGAAACTGGACCCCTCTGATCATTTATATGGGTTCTTCAGTTAGACGTTTCACTGTCAGATGTTTTTGTGGGGTTAATTTTAATATTCCGGATCTGGACCCAGGGTCCGAAAACTACAACCATGGGCAGATGTGGCCTACTGCCTGTTTATTGTCCTGACGAACACACTGGTCCATCTGACTATTTCCTATGGCTGCTTTTACGATACAACAGCAGAACTAATAGTTGAAACAGAACCCGCGTGGCCAGAAAAGCCAAAAGTCTGTACTCTCGGCCCTTTACAGAAGTAGTTCGTCACCCCTTGCTCTAGATGCACTTTCTCCCAACCTTGTTCTCTTGATTTTTACCCCATTGTGTGTTTCACAAGCCGCCTCAAACCCATCCTGGAAGAAAGCAGGTTATAAATAATCTGACATTAAAGAGAGGCCATCCTGTTCACTGTATGTCTCAACACATACACGCACGCGTGCAAGACCACAGGAAATTGAAACAACCCCTCCCTGGTGTCTGCATGGATATTCAACCCTAATGCATGCAGCTACAGTCAGAGCAAAAGGAGTCACCACATGTCCCCATACTAGATTTCAGCCCTGGGTCTTAAGGATGCATCTCTCTTAGACCTCATTACAGTTGTTCATCTCCTTAAGAGCTTTCCTAAGTACCTCCAAAAAATCAGTTTTCAGCAGGTCCCACTGGAAGCCAAGGGAAGGCCAGCATGGCACGGAGGCTAAGGGCCAGGAGAGCGGGAAGTGCTTGTGATCCTTCCACTCAGCGCCAGGCTTGACATGGAAATTGGATCATGATGAGAACAATTATGAAAAATAAAAACCTTAATTTTGTTTTCATAATTAAACCCACATGCACAGGATACTTGCTGCTATGAGTTTAATGCCCGGACTTGTCTCTCTTCCAAAAAAAAAAAAAAGTGAAAAATCAGTCAGGCTAGAACTTAGTAATGCTCTTGAATCTCACTTAATAAGGAGCAAAACATCTGATTTTCAAGGTATTTGAGGTCCGGTTCCCTCTAGCTGAAGGTGGTTTTATTTTTCTCTGCACGCAGAATATTTCTGGGGAGTCTTTCATCAAAAGCAACCAATTCAAGGGTGTGTGTTTATTTTGTATAAGATTTACATGTTTTCCAAAATCAAGTTTTAATTAACAAAGCAGTGTATGGTCTTACTTAGCAAAATCCTGAAAATGTAAGTTGGCCATTAAAGTGTAAACTAGCATATTACTGAAATTACACAATGATCTTCTTATTTTTAGTCTCAATGCAAAAGACGGCACTGAGGAAGAAAATTTATGGGTCAAGGTAAAATCAACACCAGGCCCTTTGAGAAATTTACTGAAATTTACTGAGAAAGTAACTTTAGGGACTTTTCTTCAGGGAAAACTGTTCAAACCTTAAGCAACTGCAATTAGACTTTTAATCTTACAGAAAATACCGTCCTTATAATTTTTTTTAATCCCGTGTGCCTATTCTTTTAAAAGGGACCCTCCCCCCCCCTTTACTTAAAAAGGAAGTCAATGCTTTACATTTTCTAGAGAAATCATAAGAAAAACTGTGGAAGTATCTGTGTTGTGAAAGGAAAGCACATCCACACCAAATGTCAAATCGTATATTGACAGCATCGTAAAGATATACTGCTTCATTTTGTTTCTTCAGAACATTCTTGGCCATTTTTCCACCCACACAGGGAAACCAAGGGGAATGCAGAAATCAAAGAGCTGCATTCCGCGTTGCCACAAAATACTCACACTTGGCAATCGAGAAAGAGTTGGGTCATCATTTTTAAATGATTACCCAGCAGTGAGGAGCCCAGGCCAAGCGCATGAAGTCCCTGTGGTCCCTTCTTAGCGCCTCCGCCGCGGTGTCCACACAGAGCAGGCTGCGGGGGAAAAATCCAAATTTCTGTGTCTCGAGGGGAGGCATTCATTACTCCGCAGCACCCGTTTTGACATCGTAAGTAAGGCGCGAGCCGTCTGCTCAAGAAGGACTTTGACGTCCCTTTAAATGCTTTCTGCATCTAGTCCAATCGAACGGGTGCTGAAGCGTATTTATTGCGACCACAAGGATGTGCAAATTTATTTACAGTATAAACGGTCCTTTCTGCAAGTCCTGGCTGTCAACAACTTCTTCTTTTCCTGGAGTGCCTGAGGAGCCAAGACTGTTTTGCTTCTTAAGCCTGGTACCTGGATAACTAAAATAACAATCTTGTTAACTAGAAGACAATGGCACTAACTGCTGTTTTCCTGCGTTTCCACAGGCCATACCTTTTAATTGCCGAGTGCTGGCAACTTAACAGACTGTAATGAGTACATTGTTCCTCTTTTTTGCACACAGCCCCTTAAGCCCGTTGGAAATAGGAGTTTGTTTTGTGTACAGAGCGGAGAAGACTCTTATTAAAAGCTGACGGAAGCGTTTTGGAGTGAGTTTATTTTGACTGGTGAGGTATGTCTTGATAGTTTGCATTCAGATGCAAGAGGAAAAAGAGATAAAGTGGATTAGCCTCAATCATCTGGGAGATGACATTTCTCGCAGTGTTTGAAGTATTTTATGAATTAGAGAATGGGACTGATTTTGAAGCCTAAATTAATTTAATCTGTTTGCTTTTGTTTGATGCTGCAGCTGTAGCGACACACCCTAGTTCTTTGAAAATCTTCAGCTTCAAGGGTCTGGGCTCGAAGAGCGAGGGCTGTGGGCAGGGCTGGGGGGTGCCTTTTCCCCTGGGTGGGGAAAGGAGTCGGTTTTCAATTTCCCCTGGTTGAGGTCTGCCCTTCTCCCATGGGGTTTTGTCTCTGACTTCAAGCTAGAACCTCTCACACATGCCCATCATACTTTTCTTTGTGGGTTTTTTTTTTCTTTTATTTACTTTTGAGAGAGCAAAAGTAAATAGGTGGGGGGTGGGGGGGCAGAGAGGCTGACAGAGGATCCCAAGCAGGCTTGTACTGGCGGCAGCAAGCCGGATATGGGGCTCGAACTCACAAACCGTGAGATCATGACCTGATGCGAAGTCCAAGCCCAACCAATGGAACCACTCAGGTGCCTCATCATGCTTTTCATTAAAGGAGAAGTTGTCTGACGAAGCCAACATGAGGGAGAGAAAGGAAATTGTCACCTCAACCTATTCTCTCCTAGCGCATTTTCATGAGGGAAAAAATCTTCGGGGTAAAGATGAAAGAGGCAGAATGTCCCCTTGGTCATGGCCCATTAACAGTGACTGACACCAACTTTGCCACAAACTCAGCACTTCCCACGGCGTCTCCATTTGTGTTTAGAATCAGGATTTCTCTGGCGTTGTCGATGGGCCAGTACATTCCAGAGCTCGGTAAGCACCCTGCATATATGCTCCGTAATCCTCCTTAACTCCGCCTGGGAAGATAGGGGCTGTGCATTCCCCATCAGGACAGAGAAAAAGAACCTTTCCAACATCACTGTCTGAATGTCCACAGGGCAATGTTTTCCAAAACTCTCGGTTACCAGAGAGGAGAGTAGGTTAACGTGGTTCATTTCAGTATCAATCGACCACCAGATCAGGTTGGCTTTTTACTGACTGATCCTCTGACGAGCATTTGACTCTTTCAAAGTTGAGGGACAGAAAGACGAAATGTGCCCTATCGTGGTGCTTTATTCAGGGTATCAGACAACAGAATTCACCCCCGACCAGTCTGGAAGGAAAATAGGCTGGCTGACTTTAGAAAAGGAAGTACATGGGGCGCCTGGGTGGCTTAGTTGGTTAGGCATCTTACTTTCGCTTAGGTCATGATCTCGCGGTTCGTGGGTTCGAGCCCCGCGTCGGGCTCTGTGCTGACTGCCAGCTCAGAGCCTGGAGCCTATTTCAGAGTCTGTGTCTCCCTCGTTCTCTGACCCTCCCGTGTTCACGCTGTCTGTCTCTCTCTCTCTCCTAGAAATAAATTTAAAAAATTTAAAAAAAAAAAAAAAGAAAAGGAAGTACATACCTGGCAATAATCAAGAAGAGGCAAGAAGTGTTCGGAACGGTCACATGTCATTGGGTGGTTTCTGGTTATTATAGGTCCACATGGCACTTAGGGATTCCCTGCTATGAGGACCTTCGAGGTGGGAAGGTGGAAAAAAGAAAGCCTGATGAATTTTCTGTTGAATAACTGACTTATCGGGGCATTTGCCTGGTAATGTAAGTCGAGCTGGACTCGGGCATCATACCATTGGCCACTTGAGGTTGTCACAGGGATGAGTGGCCAGCTCTGTCCCTTCCAACTGGGCCCAGAGTCAAACTGGGGCTTTAAGTGAGATTGTAGATGGCCCCTTCTCTCTATCTTTTTAATTTATTTATTTTGAGAGAGAGAAAGAAGGGGAGGGGGGAAGGTCAGAGAGTGAGAGAGAATCTTAAGCAGGCTCTGCACCATCAGCACGGAGCACCTTGCGGGGCTTGAACCCACGAACCTGGAGATCATGAGTCAGTCGCTTAACCGACTGAGCCACGCAGACACTGAGGTCTTCTCTTCATAACAACTAATCTCTTCCTCAGAAGTAGCCCTGTATGTGAATAACAAACGCTCCATCAGCAGCGCAGCCTCCCTCTTAGAAGGTTCTCTCTGCATTGTGAGATATTGTTTAATGTTGAGTGTTTTTTCTTAATTACTGTTTACATCTTTGAAGAGAAATGATAGTTTTCTAAAACTGATGCAAACGCTTTGCCTTTATTTTCTCAACTCTGCCCACACCATTTCATTCTCTGCGGAGACCAAATGGCACAGAACGCGGAGTCAAAAATGCGCAAGAGCGCTTTTCTCCATCAGACGGCCAGTTCCAGCAGATCCACTGATGTGAACACCCCCACAGTCAAGTTCTCAATGGCGAAGGCTCACCCCAAAATATGCCCGTGGGGGCTCAGGGTCTGCCTCCCCTATTATGCCAGTTTGGTACACTATGATTTTGCCCTGTAAAGCACTTGAAAAACAACAGATACGGTGAAGGCACTGTTCTCTGGACTCACCTTATCCCTCTAGACAGGCCCCTCCAAAAGGAACTCAGTGGTCGTAGATGTCCTGCTGAGCAGTTTCGTGGGCCAGGGAAAGCTGACCTTTGTCACAGGTGGAGAGACTAGAAATGGACACTTTTCTAGTTTCCCCTCTTCTCCACATTTTCAGTCACCTGTAATCGCCCACAGGTCCACAACAAGATGATGGTCACTAGTAGCCACACAACGTCATGGACTTCATTCACCTCATCACACGGGCATCTCATCTCATGTCATCACAAGGGGGAGTCCAGTATCAATAAACATTTTGAGAGATAGAGAGACAACATTCATTGAACTTTTATCACAGTATATTGCTAATGACTGCTTTATTATCTGTTTGTCTTTTATTTATTTACTTTAAGTAATCTCAGCACCCAACGAGGGGCCCCAACTCATGACCCTGAGATCAAGAGCTGCAACAATTTCATTATCTGTTATTTGTTAATTATTTGTTATTATTTGTTATTGTTGTTAATCTCTTACTGCATCTAAGTTATTCATTAAATCTATCATAGGTGTGCGTGGAAAGGATAAAACACAGTATATGGAGGGGTCCGTACTGTTAAAAAATTTCACCTGAGTAAATGTAAAGATCTAATTGGCTTTGTTCAGTGACTCATGAATCAGGCAGCACCTCAGCCAGCAAGTGCAGTGGGAGATCCATGGACGTGGACTTGGACAAAATGGAAGGTTTTTATAGGAAGGAGGGTGGGACAAGAAGTTATTAGCAAAGGAAGAAAAAAAAAAAGATATTTTTCTGGCCAGGTTACCTTCCCTTAGGGTATGAGGGGGGAGGAGGGGCAGGGATGGAGAGAGCTCATGGGACAGATTACTTCACTGGTGTTAACCAGCAAATTCCAGATTGATTGGCTTAAAAATCACACTCCAGGAAAGGTTTACACTGCAATTAAGCATTGGCTTGCTCTTTCTGAGAACGAGTAACACCACCTTGAACCTGTGGTTTTCTTCTTAACAGTCCTATAGGAGGGTGTCTTGAAACACAGCCCCTGCGGATACGGAGGGATTGCTATATCTCCCATCTATTCTATGGGTCCATTCATCTTTCTTGAAAATCATTGACTCTATCCTAAAGACCTATATCTCCCCTTCCCTCTCCCTATTAAGACGGCGTTTAAGGGGCGCCTGGGTGGCTTAGTCAGTTAAGCGTCCGACTTTCGCTTAGGTCATGATCTCGCGGTTCGTGGGTTCGAGCCCCGCGTCGGGCTCTGTGCTGACTGCCAGCTCAGAGCCTGGAGCCTGTTTCAGTCTGTGACTCCCTCTCTCTCTGACCCTCCCCTGCTCACGCTGTCTCTCTCTCTCTCTCTCCTAGAAATAAATAAAACATTAAAAAAAAAAAAAAAAGACGGCGTTTAAGCCTGAATTCTAAGCCACCTCAGGTAGTCACGCATCTTTCCTTGTGGGTCCCCTCAATACATGAGATGTACATGTTAATAAACCCATGGGGGGGGTTCTTGTTAATCTTCTTTTATTACAGAGATCGCGGCCAAGAACTCAAGAATGCAAGGGTAGAGGGAAAATCATTTTTCCTTCTCTACAATGGGCAGTTTTCTAATTCCGTATTTCCAGGATCAGGTATTTCTACACAGTCAGGGGAAAGAGTAAAAACAAGATGGCAGAAAGAAGGAAAGACAGCCCGGTATACCCAGGAATAACCTGGAAGCTGGTACGATCATTAAAAATAGGATGCAGATCTTACTGTTTGCAGTGTGGATAGAACTGGTATTATGCTAAGTGAAATAAGTCAGTCAGAGAAAGACAGATATCATATGTTTTCACTCACATGTAGAAGCTGAGAGGCCAACAGAGACCATGGGGAAATGACGGAAAAAAAAAAGTTACAGAGAGGGAGGCAAACCGTAATGACTCTTAAAGACAGAGAACAAACTGAGGGCTTGGGGGAAATGGGTGATAGACACTGAGGAGGGCACTTGTTGGGATGAGCACTGGGTATTGTATGTAAGTGATGAATCATGGAAATTTACGCCCAAAGCCAAGACGACACTGTATACAGTATACACTGTATGTTAGCTAACTTGACAGTAAACTTGATATATAGGATTTAGTGGGCAGAGAGGGAAAGATCAAGACCTGAGGTCCCTGGGTGGGGAAAGATGTGTTTTGGAGCATTGCTGGGAGTGTCTGACCACAGCAAACCCCCTCAGGTATAAGGTTCCTCTTAAGAATGAAACAGACAATGGGGCGCCCGGGTGGCTCAGTCGGTTAAGCGTCCGACTTCGGCTCAGGTCATGATCTCACGGTTCGTGGGTTCAAGCCCCGCATCGGGCTCTGTGCTGACAGCTCAGAGCCTGGAGCGTGCTTTGGTTTCTGTGTTTCCCTCTCTCTCTCTGTCCCTCCCCTGCTCATGCTGTCTCTCTTTCTCTCTCTCTCAGAAATAAATTAAAAAAACATTTAAAAAAAAGTTTTTTTTAAAGAACTAAACAGACACCACCTCTTCCCCTTCAGGTTTCTTTCGGGGATTTGACAAAAGGCCTGACTAAAAATAAAGAGTAGACCACAAAACGTATGACCCACAAGGAATGATACGGCCATAAACCACCCCTCACACAGTAGAATGGAGCCAATTGGGAATGGACGACCCAGCACCTAGAGTTATCCAGCCAGTAAGCGTAGGACCTAAGAAGGAAGAGAGGGTAGAAGGCGACCCAAACCTTTTAAAACAAGGACCATTGCCACCTATAGTCACAGGCATTCACTTTTGAGTGTCCCCTCTTTATAAAGAGAGCATTCTTACTATTCTTCCTTTTGCTCTAATGAACTTTTGCCTGCTGCTCATTTTATGTCCATCTCCTCATTCTTAGAAGCAGCGAGACAACGAACCTCGGGCATGGAGGTAAAGAATCCTGCCACACTGGTCCAGGGGATGCTCCTGACCCCCCGCCCTCCGTCTCTCCTCTCCACCTCTTCCGGGGGAATGTTGGAGAAGGCCTTCACTTCACTCAGCAGCTATGGAAAGTAACCAGACAGAGCGAATGTCCTCCGTAGGCTCAACCCTAACACGAGGCCAAGCCAGGTGGCCTCACACAATGCCACCTGCGGGCCATCGCCTTCTCACAGCACCACAGACTTTAGGCACAGCTCCAGTGTGGCCAAAAGCCATCGGTTTTAAAAGAGTAATCCCGGGGCGCCTGGGTGGCTCAGTGGGTTACACGCCTGATGCTTAATTTCAGCTTATGTCATGATCTCACGGTTTTGTGGGTTCAAGTCCCACATCAGGCTCTGCGCACAGACCATGCAGAGGCTGCGTGGGATTCTCCCTCTCCTCTCTCTCTGCCCTTCCCCCGCTCACATGTGCTGTCTCTAAGTAAATAAATAAACTTTTATATATATATATATATTTTTTTTTTTTTTGAAAGAGAGAGACAGAGTGCGAGCAGGGGAGGGGCAGAGCGAGAGGGAAACACAAAATCCAAAGCAGGCTCCAGGCTCTGAGCTGTCAGCATAGAGCCCCACGCAGGGCTTGAACCCACAACCGCGAGATCATGACCTGTGCCGAAATCGGCCACTTAACCGGACTGAGCCACCCAGACGCCCCGTAAATAAATACACTTTAAAAAAAATTAAAACAAATAGAAGAGAGATCCCTACCGCTTGCAAGTCTGTTTGCCAAGCTTTAGGGTTGGAGCACCTTTCTCCAGGGTGTGGAGCACCTTGCTTCACCTCCTTGCAGAGGGGCACAGGGTGAAATGGCTCTGTACTGGCTAAGCCATCACTTCATTGCCCGAGAACTATTCACCGGGTTTCCACAGAGGAGATCCGGACACGAACAGCTCCACCCTACATGTAAAACGCTTGGGACTCCGGTTTGGAAGCCGCTGGAGCCATGTAGACTGGGAAAGAGTCCCTGACTTTTTGCCCAGGCACCTTGAGCCTAGAAAGCTTGAAAACAATTATAAATCTCCTTCAGCCAGGCGGCTTCCATGTGCGGTGACAGAACAATCCCAAATCTGCACAGAAGGCCCTGGAGAGGTTAATGATCTTCCCCCAGCAATAGGGAAAACTCCCAGGGGAGCCCAGTGGGCATTCCAGGCCTTTCTCCAGGCTCTGGCTCTCAATTTTCATTTAAATCACACAGTCTCTCTAAATCTCTGTTTCCTCTTTGGTAAAATGGGACCGATAATTCCTTCCTGACGTTAATTGTGAAGACACAGTTGTCAATGTTGTGGTGTTATTGTTACACTCACCAGCCTGCACCATGCCCTTGATGCTGAGACTTCATTTCTGAAGGCACATCTTCTTCTCTGGTAAGAAAATTATTCGCAAGCAATCAAAGAACAGCCTTCTCCAATATAAAATGGGAAGCAATTCTTCTGGAATATGTATGCCACCGTCACTGGATTTTTAGAGCAATTCCTCGCGAGGAAGGAAAACAATCCTAATTAATACTTACCCAAGATAGTAATCGGTGTTGTCGAAGTACACTTTCTGTTCTCTCTGCGTGTGTTTGTGTGATAAGGGTATCAAGTCATCTCGTTTTTTGAGCCCCTCTTCTGGGTAAAATGCCACACTAAATGTTGAGGGGGACAGAGATAAAGGTTAGAAAAAAACTGATCCTCAAGCAATTAATTTACGAACCCACTGTCAACAGAATGTAGCCAAGGTGCTAGTCTGTCATTTGCAAAGCGACAGAATCGCAGCTGAGACTGACTTGAGAAAGACTGATCAGCTGTGTACCCCCATGGAGTACCGAGGCGTGCGTACCATCTAGAAAGAAGAGAAGCCAGCGATCCGTTCATCAGCCCCCCCAGCTGATAACATCACCGTGGTCATTCATAACAACCACACCAGAAGTTCAACGAAACCAGCACACGAACAAGAAATTATTGTTTAAGGGGATGCAACGGCGACACTTGAATCTGCTCGGGATTAAACCAAACCAGGGGTGCCTGGGTGGCTCAGTCAGTTAAGTGTCCAACTTCGGCTCAGGTCATGATCTCACGGTTCGTGAGTTCGAGCCCCGCGTCGGGCTCTATGCTGACAGCGAGCTCAGAGCCTGGAGCTTCAGATTCTGTGTCTCCCTCTCTCTCTGACCCTCCCCAGCTCACGCTGTCTCTCTCTTTCTCTCTCTATCTCAGAAATAAATTTAACATTTTTAAAAATTAAAAAAAAAAAAAAAAGCCCAGCCATTCATACTAAGTGGTCCTTCCATAAGGAACAGCGTCGCACTCAGTCCTAGCTTTAGAGACCCAGGACATCTGAACAGATGGACAGGTGGAAAGCCCTGAGATGTGCTCCTTCTGCACACTCCCCACCCCCACCCCCCCTCACACCCCCAGCAATCGGGCAGGCCATGCTGCGGTCTCCACGGGGTGCTTCCTCCTCTGGGTCCCTGCTTCAGGACCGCAGCTGTCCCCACCTGGCACTAAGCACACCGTAGATCCCCCATCTTTTCCTTGTCCAGCTCTCCCTCCAAACAGTAAGTTCGGTGAGGAAGAGCGGCTGAGTCTGCCCTGCTCACCATTTACTGGGTACCTATTGTGTGCCCCGCGGAGCCAGAGAAGTGAGCGGAATAAAGCCCCTTTTCCCTTGCAGCTTGCATTCCTGTGCACCCAAGCAGGTAAACATATGAGATGAGAGAGGAGCGAAGCAAAAAAGGGGAAAGACAGGAATGGGATCCTGAGGTAGGTGCTGGGGAAGGTGCTCCCCTGCAGGAGGAGTTCTGGGGAGGAGTGGCCGCAGGGGCAGGAGTCCACCTGGCCTGTTTAAGGAGCATCCCTGGGTAGGGGTGAGGTTTGAGGAGAAGGGCTGTGATAAAGATTCAGATTGCTTTGCTAAGTAAAATGAGATGTTAGAGAGTTTCGAACTGAGAGTGTTTAGTATCAGCGTTCAGGATATCAGTGAAGATATTGGATACGCCCCCCCCCCCAAATATGCCACTGTGGCATAAGAATTCTTTATGCTGAAGGCATTTGAGTTCCTGAAATTCCTTATCTGCCTAAAAACACCTTCTCCCAAAATAACTCAATTGTCCTAAGTCCCTCTCCAGAGAGCAACTCTAATCTCTCCTGGGAGACAGAAGTACCACACCCAAGCAGACAGTATTACAAAACTATCATATCTCCCATCTGTTTTACTAAGGTCCCATTTATCTTTCAAAAGTCATTTGTTCTTCTAGAGGTGTCCATTTGCCCCTCTCCCTCCCCCATTACGAAGGTATATAATCCCCCAAATCGAACCACTTCCTTGAGTCGCATTTCTCTGTGAATTTCCATGCCTGAGTGGGTAATTAAATCTTTTATTCTCTTGCTAACCTGTTTTATGCCAATTTAATTTGCAGGCCCCCAAGCATGAACTTAAGAGGATTCAGGAAAAGTTTTTTTTCTCCCTAACATCGCCTTCTCCTCTTCTGTTCTACCACTAGTCCACTCATAGAGAAGCTGAATATATGAAAACATATTTGTTCTCAGATTTTATGAAATGATATGATAAAGGATATATATATTCCCATCTAAGAATATATAATTCTGTTTAATTCCTCAGAAGAGTGTCCTGCATATAGTATATTTTCTAAAATCTCAGAAGACAGTTCTTTGAGGGGCCTCCCTATAGTCTAACCTCAGCATTGTTGAATTTTGTTCTCTTAAAGTTCTCTTTCCTCAAAGATAGGGGAACCGGATTTTGCTGATTACAGCCATTGGGGGAGGGCAAAGGCCTAGAGATAAATGAACCAGGCCAGGAGGTCATTGGAGCGCTATAGGATGGGTTTTTTGTTATTCCTCTTAGAAAGAAGGTTCTTTAGGGGCGCCTGGGTGGCTTAGTCGGTTAAGCGTCCGACTTTCGCTTAGGTCATGATCTCGCGGTTCGTGGGTTCGAGCCCCGCGTCGGGCTCTGTGCTGACTGCCAGCTCAGAGCCTGGAGCCTGTTTCAGTCTGTGACTCCCTCTCTCTCTCTGACCCTCCCCTGCTCACGCTGTCTCTCTCTCTCTCTCCTAGAAATAAATAAAACATTAAAAAAATAAAGAAAGAAAGAAAACAGTTCATTGATTAAAAAAAAAAAAGAATGAATGTTCTTTAGTCCTGTATCAACACATAATCACTGTCAGCCTCCACACCAGAAACATTCCTTATAATAATGCTCACACTTTCTTACAAGAACAGTGAAACACTTTTCCAAAGACGTGCTGCATTGTCTTAGTTGGGAAACCGGGCAGCTGGGAACTCAAGAGAGGTTAAATACTCAACTGATACCCAGAGGTCAGCCACTGTCACAGAAACGGAAGGTAGAAGACGATTCAGTGAGTCTGGTTCCCATCAATCACAGGCGTTTCGTCTTGGTCTAAGTTATGTTTTTAGTATCTGTGTAACTTTGTCAAGTAAGACTGTACATACTCTTGGTGCTACACTATTTACCTACTGGACCCTTTGATGTCTTAATTATATCTGACTCGCCTAGATTTAAAGTTCAGTGGCCAGAATCCAGGGCCGGTCTCTTTATGTTCCAAACAACTCCGAGGACAGTACAAATACCAGGAAAGCTAACTGTCCCAGAAAGAGGGCTTTCCCACCAACTTATAAACGGATGATTCCCCAGAGCATCGTGCAAACCGAGAAATTAGATCTTTCTCCACTCCCACCTCACCATCACCCTTTGGTATAAACGTCTTATTTCTTATTACTTTAATTAAGTTTCTGACATCATCCCAGTGAAAGCTTTGTATTCACGCAGTCTTGCAGAAAATAGCTCGGAGCCCCACAATGGCAGCAGTAAACACAATGGGTGACCAGTTCAGTCACCCACCGGAGGACTCCACCCTCTCCCCTGCCATTAAAATGTCAAGGTTATTAAAGGCAGCAGAGAGTCAAACCTCTACCTGAAGAGAAGGCATCTGGTGACGTGGGTCTTGGCTTTCTGGTCCCTCCTTCGACACTACTCTAATCGTCTCCCCTCCCCCAGTCGTCTCCCCTCCCCCATCCCATCCAAGGATTGGTCCCTAGCGCTTCCAGAGCTGGGGCAGCTGCTCTCTCTGCAGAAACAGGCGTCCGCAGGCTTGTTGCCCCAGGGGCCCAGCCTCAGGGATCACCACCCCTTAAGTGGGGTGCCAAGCCCCACCGAACGGTTGCTGGAAATAACGGTCTCCACATCTGCTCCCAGACAGAGCAGAAAGAGGGGTTTGGGAAGAACACCCACTTGCAAGGAGCAAACTGGGTGGCTCAGGCAGCTGAGTGTCCGACTTCAGCCCGGGTAATTATCTCGCGGGTTGTGAGTTCAAGCCCCACATCGCGCTCATTGCTGTCAGCTTCTGATCCTCTGGACCTTCTCTCTCTGCCTCTCCCCTGTGTGCACTCACTCAGAAGTGATAAAAAAAACATTTAAGCAACAAACAAACAAGCTGCATTTGAAGGCACCACAGTGAGTTATCTCAGTGAAGTTATGACCGTTTGAGTACCTCTCATATTGGTAGCTTATTGTCCTATTTCTGACTCTCATCGACAAAAAAGAGACATTAGTCCACAGATCCCACAATGTTTTTCTACTCACGCAAAACAACTTAGACCTTAATTTTCAGTATAATCTATAAGAATGTCTTCAATTCAAATAAGTCAGGCAGAGAAGGACAAATATCATATGTTTGCACGTATAGGAGGATTAGGAGGAACTTGACGGAGGAACAAGGGGGAGAAGAAGGGGGGAAATGGTGGGGGAAAGGGAGAGAGGCAAACCATGAGAGACTCTTGAATGCTGAGAAACAAACTGAGGACTGATGGATGTGGGGGGGAGGGGGGGATGGGCATGGAGGAGGGCACTTGTGGGGATGAGCACTGGGTGTTATATGGAAACCAATTTGACAATAAACTATTTGTAAAAAAATAAAAATATATATATATCATTGAAAGAAAGAAAAAAAAAAAGAATGTCTTCAATTCAGCTGGAGCGATTCAGCTCTTAAGTCTGACCCAGAAGAATATCTTGCATTTTCTAATTTCCAGAGAACGTTCTGGTTGATGAAGCGCTTCATGTACATTTCTTCATCAGGCCCTCAGGGCAGGGGAGAGAGCTGAAGCCATCTTGGTTTTACCAGGACTTCCCGTTCCGGTGCAGGACGCCGCACACCCCGGCATGCTGCTTTAACAGGAGGCTGTTCCAAGAACGTTCCAGTCAGCCAAGTTTCACTCTAACTAATTTGCACAAAACCCATAGCTACTTTTAAGACTTTGCACACTTCATTCAACAAACCTTTTTCAAGCCCCTACAATATGCCAGCCTCTGGCTAGGCAGTGAGGATCCCGTGGAGAAGAAACGAACAGAAGTATGGCATGAAGTTACATTAATCTGTGATCACAGAGTAATGTCAGCATAATGTAAAGTAAGTGCAAAGTGGCAACTTCTAAAGATAGAGGATGCTGATTTAGTCAAGGAGAGCTTCCTGGAGGAAGTGACTCCCCCGAGCTGAGATGGAGGACTGGGGGCATCTGGAGAGGGGAGAAGGGAGCAGTCGTACAAGGAGGGCAGCCACTCCGGAAAGGCGCTGGGATGGGCAGAGCATGGGCAGGAAGGGGCCCCAAGAAGGCCAGCATGCGGGGCACAGGGCACGCAAGCATCGGGCGGGCATGGAGACGCTGGAGAGAGCAGGGGGCACTGATGTGCAGGGATCTGTGGGATGGTTCCCCGCTCAGTCCTTCTCTTCAGAGTTACAGGAAGCCATTGAAGGGGAGTGTCGTGATGAGGTGGTTATTTTATTTTATTTATTTATTCTTTCATTCATTTATGTTTACTTATTTTTGAAAGAGAGAGAGAGCACAAGCCAGGGAGGGGCAGAGACAGAGGGACAGAGGGTCCAAAGTAAGCTCCGCGCTGTCAGCACAGAGCCCAACAAAGGGCTCGAACTCATGAACCATGAGATCATGAACTGAGCTGATACCAAGATCAGACACTTAACCGACTACGCCACCAAGGCACCCAGAGATGGCTGTTTTAAATAACATGCTGTGGGGGGCCCTGGGGTGGCTCAGTCGGGTAAGGTGTGACTTCGGCTCAGGTAGAAGCCTGTTTCAGATTCTGCGTCTCCCTCCCTCTCTCTCTGCCCCTCCCCGCCTCGTGCTCTGTCTCTCTCTGTCTCAAGAATAAATAAACTATGAAAATTGTAAATAAATAAAGAACATGCTGTGGGAGGAAAGAGTCCAAGTGGAAAAGGTAAACACGTTCGGATGTCATTAAAGCAACTCGCATGAGAGACGATGAAGCTAGGACTGGAGCGGCAGCATGGAGAGGGAGCAGAGCCCCAAAATAGGAGGGGGGGCCTGGGCACTAATGACGGATGACATATGGGAAACGGGGAAGAGGGAAATGTCAAGGTGTCATTAAAAGATATTCACGTAAGGGACACCTGGGTGGCTTGGTCGGTTAAGCGTCTGACTCTTGATTTTGGCTCAGCTCATGATCTCACTGTCATGAGGTCGAGCCCTGCGTGGGACCCTGTGCTGGGCGTGGAGCCTGCTTCAGATTCTCTCTCTCCCTCTCACTCTGCCCCTCCCCTGCTCACGCACTCTCTCTCTCTCTCAAAAATAATGAAGAAATAAAATAAAACAAATAAAAGATACTCACTTAAAATAGTTAAATATATACGTAACAGGTGTCTGGTGTCATGGCTGATGCCACCAAAAGCAAGTATGGGCCACAGTGTGGTTTCCAGAGCGGGGCGGGGTGTGTATAGTGCTCGTATGGGCTGTGGCGGCCTAGAGAGCGCCCGCTGCCTGCCCATGTCTGGTTTCCTGGAGGCATAACCACACATCTGACTGGTTCTTGAATGCTGAGAGTGTTTAAGTAACGGGCCCAAAGTGAGGCTAGAGCGATGCTTCACTGCTGAAGACAGAACCAGGTAGAACCTGCGAAATCAGGACTGAGGAAAGTAGAGCCATGCCATCTCCAGGGTCTAAGAGTTAATGTCCGATGGGCCTGCGGAGGTGAAGTGACACAGCATTCAAACGGAATTTCGCCGGAGTGCCAATGTGTTGCTGTGGAAGGTGCATCAAGCACTTCTGAAATAGTTTTACGCTTTAAGGAATTTAAAGGTACTTTAAGGTATTGAAAGCCTGAATGCAGGGGCGCCTGGGTGGCTCAGTCGGTTAAGCATCTGACATCAGCTCAGGTCGTGATCTCACGGCTCCTGAGTTCGAGCTCTGCGTCAGGCTCTGTGCTGGCAGCTCAGAGCCTTGAGCCTGCTTCCGATTCTGTGTCTCCCTCTCTCTCTGCCTCTCCCCAGTCACATTCTATCTCTCTCTCAAAAATAAATAAGAAACATAAATAAGGGTGCCTGGGGGGCTCAGTCATTTAAGCATCTGACTCTCGATTTCCGCTCAGGTCATGATCCCCACGTTTCATAGGTTCAAACTGTGCTGACAGTACAGAACCTGCTTGGGATTTTAAAAAGTAAATAAGCTTTTTAAAAAGTGGATGATAGGGTCGCCTGGGTGGCTTAGTCGGTTAAGCGTCCGACTTCAGCTCAGGTCATGATCTCATGGTTCATGGGTTCGAGCCCCACATCAGGCTCTGTGCTAACAGCGAGCTCAGAGCCTGGAGCCTACTTCAAATTCTGTGTCTCCCTCTCTCTCTGACCCTCCCCTGCTCACGCTGTCTCTCTCTCTCTCTCTCTCTCTCTCTCTCTCTCTCTCTCCTAGAAATAAATAAAAATAAAAAATTTTTTTAAATTAAAAAAATAAAAAGTGGATGATAATAATACTACCTATCTTCCCAGATTGTTGTGAGGACCAAGTGAGTTAATTCGTGTGAAGCTCTGGCACCTGGCTGCCTCATCAGCAGCTTCGTGGCCACTGTCCCTCCACTGCTATCTAACAACATACACCTTTCTTTTTTCCTCTTTAAGACCTACTCCCGTGCATTTCCCTTCACAAAACAGTCTGTGCCTGGCTGCTTCTATCCATCCTTCACAGGTTGTCAGGCCAAGAAGAGCAGAAAAAGATACAGGGGCCAAAGCTGACCACACACACACACACACACACACACACACACACACGTCCATGGATGTAAGTCAGAGGACTGTGTGCTAAGACTAGAGGCAGTGTCTACGTGAAATCCGTGTGTTCCAAGAGGAATTCTATGAGCCTCTGGCGCAGGAAGTAAACATACTGTTTCCCTCCATACTGGCTTGACCTTTATAAGAATATCTCATCCCTTTGTGGTCCCTGACATTTTGTCTTTTTAAAAAGTAAAAAACATTTTTAAATGTTCATTCGTTTTTAGAGAGAGAAAGGAGAGACAGAGTGTGAGCGGGGGAGGAAGAGAGAGGCACAGAATCCGAAGTAGGATCCTGGCTCTGAGCTGCCGGAATGGCACGGAGCTTGAACTCACAGATCACAGGATCATGACGCAAGCCAAAGTCAGACACTTAACCGACTGAGCCATCCAGTTGCTCCCCTCCACACACGTTTTTGGGGTTTTTGTGGTAATATTTATTTATTTCGTTTTGAGAGAGAGTGAGCACACAAGTAGGGAAGAGCAGAGAGAGAGAGAGAGAGACACAGCATCCGAAGCAGGCCCCAGGCTCTGAGCCGTCAACACAGTGCTCGACATGGGGCCCAAACCCATGAACCTGGAGATCACGACCTGAGCCAAAGCTAGACGCTTGACCGGCTAAGCCACGCAGCATCCCTTGTTTTTTTTTTAATGCAATTGTGAATGTATTGGGGAGAGAGACTCCCCAGCTTCTAAATAAAACCTTTTTTTTTCATTCCTTGGTCTCTCGCAGAGCAAAGCTGCTTGTGTGTGCCTTCCCCAGTCCTTACCCTCACCTGCAGGCCAAGCATATGCTACGTAAGGGGTTTGCCAGGCCTCGCTGCTCCTGCCCCAGCATCTCAGACCTCACATTAGACTGATCCTAATCTCTCCCACTCTCCCCCTGCCTCTTCCCCCCCATTTTTGATCCCCCCCTCAACTACTCAGTCCCCATTTACATTTGCCTCTTCCCACTCTGTCCATCAGCAGCTCGTTCTGAAGTCCACGGAGCCAAATCCTCAGTGTCTCCTTGAACATTTGCCCCTCTAACTGCGGTCATGCCCCCCCCCACCCCCCCACCCCCACCATGCACCTTGGGACCTCCATCTCATACCCTAGGGCACCAGAGCCCCCTAACTCCACCCACATCCCTACTGAGAAGGCAATGTGCCCTGAGGCCGCTGTGTTCCGAACAGAAACGGTACACTACTCTGAACTTCATTTTTGTCGGCCTTTCTTAGAAAAGGGATCTTTAACCACGAGCAGTCAGGCTTTAGGTTACCCGCTCTGTCCCAGAGAAGTCCGCACGGGACAACACAGGGACAGGGGCTCACTGGCAAGTCTCTGAGAGCCTCACAAAGGTGAGACACTGTTCTCTGGGTGAGCCCCGTCGGGCTGGGCCCCCCCGCCCCCCGCCTGTGGTCATCCGTGAGCCCCCCCCCCCCCCGCAGGTCCCAGGACAGGCCGCTGGGATCGAGGCCGAGGCTGTCCCAAGCCACCCAGCCAGCAAGAGCGGCACGGTTTGTGGTCAGGTGAGCGGGCTGCCCGCGCGGAGAACATCTAAGGACACTTCTGTTGTTTTCCTTCAAATAACTTCCAAAGGGGACTTATCTGAGAAAACTCTGAGAGCGTTCAGCGAACAAAATGTGAAAGGGGCCAGGAAATAGGACCCCTGAGGAAAGGGGGAAAGAAGCTAGGATTCTCAGTCGGAGGAAGAGAAGGCCCAGAGGCCATTTAACAATGGCCAGCAGGGTTTAAAGGGACATTCCTCGGGGGCCGGGACCAGCTGCTCCCTGTCTCCTGTGAGGGCCGAACAAAAGGAAATGCGCTGCAGCTTCCACGGGAGTGATTTCGCAGCGAGAGAACAGTCCGTGCCAAGGAGGGCATCGAACTTGGGGTAAGTCATCGGGGGCGATCGGGGCTCTGCTCCTCTTGGCAAGAGAAAGGAGAGGGGACCCATTTCCCGGGAGGGACCCCCGTCGAGTCAGCCGGCAGAGGGAGGGGCGGCGGCGCAGTGACCCCGTGTCTCTGAGGCTCCCTTCTACCGAGAGCCTCTGCGCCTTTGTCCTCACCGCATACCTGGCTTTTGGACTCCTGCATGCGCAGAACTGAGTCAGGGAAGAGTGAGAGGGAAGGCATGCGAAATGAGAAAAAGGAAGGAGGGACAAGTCCTCCTCCGTGGGAGAGGGCAGGCGACACGCAGGTAACTAACCGCGGGGCCCTTAGTAACTGTCCTCTTCCTAAGTAAGAATCTCTCACTTTTTCATATGAAAATGAGCTTCCATATAAATACACTAATTGGCCATTCTTTCCCTTTCTTTCCAGGTTTCCTGGCATCCCTTTGAAGGGCCCCTTTGCACCTCCAGTGTAGGCCTGTTTCAGTCTCCCGCAGGCCGAAAGCCAAAGGCAGATTCTGACTGCCGGATCCAGCACTTGGCGAAGCCGAAGCCAAAATCTCGGGTACGACATTACCCAGCACTTACTTCCTAGACGCTTCTCTTAGTTTTAATCCCTTAAGACCTTCGGGTGTCTCTCCAGCCGTCAGCTTTCTTAGTAAGTCCAGTATGAAGGGATGGCTCCTGTGTCCCCAGAGCCAGCGTCCTTGAGTCAGATGGCCATCCAGGGACAGCCACGCCAGTCCGCTGGGCTGAAACGCCGCCTCCCCGTGGACAGCAGGGCCGCTCCGGGAACTGGCCAGGGGCGGCTGCACTCGTGGGGCCGGACGGTGACATCGTCTGTCTCTGGCATCCGCTCCTGCCCAGGACAGTGTGTGTGGGTCCCTGCTGCCCAGAACCGTGGCCAGAAGGTAGCGGGAGGCGAGTCGGTATTAATAGTCACAGAACAAACAGATGCCTGAGCAGAAGCAGGCCTTGGGGACCATCCATTCCGGGCCTCCACTCTAGGCAGAGAAAGTTCTGTACAAGGGCCTCCCCACGCCCGTCGGAATCCTTGAAGACAGACCTACAATGTCTCATTTCCCCGCCCTGGAAATGAATACCTTTTCTCGTGAATTAGTCCATGCTGAAATGTTACTCGGTACTAAAGGGTTAATGCGTGCTTTTTTTTTTTTTTTTTTTTTTTTCTTTCTTTCTCCCTCTCTCTCTTCACCTTCTCTCCTGGACTCTAGGCCTGAGGCTTACCTCTCCCCCTCCTCCCCCAGCCAAGTCCCTCTTTCACCAGCCCCTCCCTTGCTTGGCAGTGAGCATTCATCCCAGAGTCAGAAGAGAAACTCCAGGGGCCCGAGTTCTTGAATTCCTGCCAGGAAACAGCCAGCTGCAGCAGGACCCATCCAGATCAGAGTTTCATGCATTGGCCAAGGGTAGATTCTCATGCCCACACAGCCCTGCCCAAGGAGAGTGACCACGGGGCTGGCAGGAAGTGAAAGGGTGCTGCTTGGAGGGCCCCAGGGGGCCCTGACCTCGCCCCAGCCTGGGGCTCCCAGAAGCCAGTGCCCCAGGGGCCAAGGCTGTGTTCTCGGAGTCTGTCCTGAGGTGACAGACACGGTGAAAACAACCACTTGGTGGCACTTGCAGCTCCCAGACCTGCCTGCGTGTGCCCCAGAAGCACTCGGGAGCTTTCTAGAAGCAGATCAGCTGCTCCCCGGGCCCAGATCTACCCACTGCATCAGCATTTTGAAGGGTATTTCCCAGAATCTCCATTTTTTAAAAATGCTTCTTTATTTTTGAGAGAGTGCGAGCAGGTGACAGAGGATCTGAACACTGAGATAATGACCTGAGCCGAGGTCAGACACTTAACCAGCTGAGCCACCCAGGTGCCCCAGAATCTGCATTTTTTTTTTAGAATCTGCATTTTTAAAACCGCTCCAAGAGATTTGGACAATCCAGTTGGGGGACGGCTTCCCTAAAGGCTGAGGGACCTGCATTCTCCCCTCTATTCTCCCCAACTCTTTTCTGCCCATCAGGAGGGAATCTGGCTCAACAAGTTACATCTGTTGACGGTAGGTAGGAGTCACCAAGCCTTATCTGTCATTTCCAGGATGATCCTAAGTCTGTGCTCCCCAGTCACATGTGAGTGGGCACCCCAAAGCAGAATCCCTGCTAACTAACATGAGTTGGACTTTTCCTCTGTTAGGAAGTAGGAGATAAAAGGCAATTGCAGGAGCGCCTGGTGGCCCACAGTTTGTGGGATCGAGGCCCACGCTGGGCTCGACGCTGACAGCGTGGAGCCTGCTCGGCCTTCCGTCTCCCCCCCTCACTGTCCCTCCCACCACCAGTGCGTGAGCGCTCTGTCTCAAAATAAGTAAGCACACTTAAAAAAAGAAAAGAAAGGCAATTGCAAAATTTCATTTATTCAGTTTAAGAAATCCTAACACCTCTCTGTCTTGGAGAGGAGTCGCAAAGAAGAGCAAGACATTCCTTAATGTCAGGAGCTGGGCATCATGGTGGGAACCGGACTTGTAAGTGGCTGGGCAGGAAGAGGAAGCTCATAGAAGCCCCGGTGCCTGCAGGGAAGCCATCTTTACTGGGACTGAGCTCTGGGAGGGTTATTTATGCTCAATCCAAACCTGAAAAGTAAGGTTCTCTCTACGGTACCTGCAGGCTCTGGTCCCAAGCACATTCCAGGTGAGGGGACACTTGAGGATTCCCGGGGTTAGCTCTGACTCACCACCTGGCTGGCTCCAGCCCTCTCTGCCTATGCGCCCGGCGCTGGGCTCTCCGCGGACTCCAGGGGACCGAGCCCTTGTGCTTAACCTCCGGTCCTAGGATCTGTGGCTCCAGCTCTTTCAGTGGCCGGGGTGTTTGACACCTGCCCCTGACTCCAGTTCTGTCTTTGGCTTCTCTTGCCCCGTCTCTGCCCTTAAATCTTAGTTTCTATGTCCCACAGTCTCCGATCCACTGCTAAGCTCCATCTACAGCCTGCTGCCAATCCCCTCTGTGATGACTCCCCGAGCTTGCCCCAACCCCCGACCAGCTGCCTCCTGCTGGCTCTCCAGGACCTTCACCACCTGCTCTTGCAACTGTCTCTCCCCTGCAGCCCCCGTCTCCTGACACCACACCCTGCCTGCTTCCTTTCCTTCACCTGTCATTCTCCCCTCCCCCACGACTTCCGCCTCATTCTACCTCTAATGGGAGCATCTGATAATACGAATCATAAATTGAAAGGGCACGCTTAGATTTTATATATAAATAACTATATGTTTTCTTTATTTACTGTTACTGCTGTACAATTAGTGCCCTTTTAACCAATGAGGTCTCCTAAAGCAATGCTCTTTTTTTTAAAACAGTCCTCTTTTTTAATGTTTTGCTCTCTATAAGTTTTCTGTTCCTGGATAATGACGGCAATTGCTGCTCCTTTCCTAGACCTAAGCAGCTAGAGGTGCTCATTTACAGGGATTCTCACCCTTTGAGAAGCCTCGTAATGATCTAGGATGCTTTTAGAAGACACAATGCCCAGCCTCCACCTTCAAATATTTCAGTTCAATTGGTCTGAAGTTGGGCTCTGCATCAATATTTTAAACATAATTCCCAGGAGATGCTAATGTGCAGTCAGGCTTGAGATTCACTGATTTATAGGAAAATCATTCATGATAAACGTACGTTCAAATAGTCAATTCCTGGAAGTCTTGATTTAAAGCAATGACTCCCAACCACATCCTTCAGAGGCAAAGCGAAAAGATCCTAAAGCATGCCCAACTTCTTCCATTCCCAATTACCAGTAGAAACAGACTCTGTGATAAAGAGTTGAAAGGCAACAATCACACGAGTTGAGGTTTCAAAACAATGTCACCTGTACCTGAAAGGTAACCCAGAAATGTTATAATTCGCTAGTGTTTTGTAAGTTATTTAAAGGACACAAATTGATCCGTAGCGTATCACGAATGACCTATCCCTGCACACATAATTGTTAGGGGAATTATATATTATCTACTTCAGTAAAAGACACATGGATGACTTAGCACTAAAACAATGGCATATCCATGTGTGGATTAAAGACTAGTTACTAGAAAATAACAGACCAAAAATAGTGTCTGTGAAAATATGCACCGTAAACACTATCACCAAACATCACTCAAACGAACAGGAATTTATTATTTAAAAGCATGACCAGCAGCCATTTGAAAGCACAATCACATACACACAAGGATGCAAAGCATCTTTTCCTTAGTTTGCAGGAATTCCTTGAGTGTCTATATAGCGCTCACTTAATGTTACTGACCTGAAGCACATGGCAGCCAATGTCTTAGAATATTGATGTAGTATCGTCAGTAAATACTAAACATAGCTATTCTTTTTTAAAAGTTTTTATTTTGATTCCAGTTAGTTAACATAGAGTGTTATATTAGTTTCAGGTACACAATATAGTAATTCAACACTTCTACAAAACACCCAGTGCTCATCACAGCCAGTGCACTCCTTAATCCCGATCCCTTATTTCACCCATCCCCCATTCTCCTCCCCTCTGATGACCATCTGTTCATTCTCTATAGTTACGAGCCTGTTTCTTGGTTGGTCTCTCTCTTTTTTTCCCCTTTGCTAGTTTGTTTTGTTTCTTAAATTCTACATATGAGTGGAATCATATAGTATTTGTCTTTCTCACACTGACTTATTTCTCTTAGCATTGTACTCTCTAATTCCATCTGTGTCATTGCAAATGGCAAGATTCCATTCTTTTTATGGCTGAATAATATTCCATTGTATATTTATACACATATATATATGTATATATACTGCATCTTCCTTATCCATTTATCAATCAGTGGAGAATGGGCTGCTTCCTTATCTTGGCTATTATAAATAATGCTGCTATAAACATCAGGGTGTGTGTTTTCCTTTGAATTAGAGGGGTTTTTTTAATTTTTAATGTTTATTTATCTTTGATAGAGAAAGAGAGAGCATGAGCAGGGGAGGGGCAGACAGAGGGAGACACAGAACTTGAAGCCGGCTCCAGGCTCTGAGCTTTCAGCACAAAGCCCAATGTGGGGCTCAAACTCATGAACCACAAGATCATGACCTGAGCCAAAGTTGGACGCTTAACCGACTGAACCACCCAGGCACCTCTGAATTAGAGTTTTTGTATTATTTAGGCAAATACCCAGTAGTACAATTACTGGATCAAGCGTAGTTCTATTTTTTTTTTTAATTTTTTTAATATTTATTTATTTTTGAGAGAGAGGGAGAAACAGAGAGAGGGAAACACAGAATCTGAAGCAGGCTCTAGGACCCTGAGCTGTCAGCACAACTCACAAACCTTGAGATCATGACCTGAGCAGAAGTCATACACAACCGACTGATCCACCCAAGCGCCCCAAGGTAGTTCAATTTTTCACTTTTTGAGGAACTTCCATACTGTTTTCCACACTGGCTGCACCAGTTTGCATTCCCACCAGCAGTGCATGAGGGTTCCCCTTTCTCCATATCCTCACCAGCACCTGTTGTTTCTTTTGTTGTTAATTTTAGCCATTCTGACAGGTGTGAGGTCATAGCTCATTGTGGCTTTGATTTGCATTTCCCTGACGGTAAGTGATGATGAACATCTTTTTATGTGTTTATTGGCAATCTGGATGTCTTCTTGGGGAAGTGTCTGTTCATGTCTTCTGCCCATTTTTTAATTGGGTTATTTGTTTTTGGGGTGTTGAGTTGTATAAGAAACATAGCTATTCTTAATTCATAGGTTAGTGATAAGCAGCTCTATAAATTGAACATAAAAATGAAAATTTTGAAATATTGCTTCATTTGCCCAAAAGCACATAAAGTTTTTAATCTGTGTTAGCCAATAAGAAGAACACACCTGGTCAAGGACCACAGTATGTGATTCCTAATTTTTTGAGGGATACAATTTACTGTCTTTTGAGACAGGAAAAAAGTGGTATAGTTTTTCGTGTGTGTGTATGTGTGTGTGTGTGTGTGTGTGTGTGTGTGTGTGTGTGTTGAGGGATACAGAAAGAGCATGCACACATAAGCAGAGGAGCGGCAGAAGCAGAGAATCTTAAGCAGGCTCGACACCCGGCATGGAGCTCGATCCCATGACTATAAGATCATGACCTAAGCTGAAATCAAGCATCAGACACTTAACAGACTGAGCCACCCAGGCACCCCTGTTGCTTCTTCTAATACATATTCAGGTACAAATCTGACCTGACTGGTTACAAATATCTCCAGAAGCAAACATTTTTTATTCTAATGAATGTATTCATTTATTTACCTGATCTTTCAGATTAAAAAAATCATTTCTTTTTTTTTAATGTTTTTTATTTATTTCTGAGAGAGAGAAAGAGGCAGCGTGAGCAGGGAACGGTCAGAGAGAGAGGGAGACACAGAATCTGAAGCAGGCTCCAGGTTCCGAGCCGTCAGCACAGAGCCCGACGTGGGGCTCGAACCCACGAACTGTGAGATCATGACCTGAGCTGAAGTTGGACACTTAACCGACTGAGCCACCCTGGTGCCCCAAAAAATCATGTCTTAAATAACTGAGAAGTTGCACATACCAAGTAAGGAAAAGAAATCACTTTGAAAAGGAAGTTTTCCAAGGCAAATTTGGCCTGGGCCAAAAGACTTATCTAAGTCTTTGACAGAAAACAATTTTTCCCCAAAGTAGTAATTTCTTAAGATTCAGAAATAGAAAAAAAAATAGCCTAACAAAAATAGAGCCAGTATATACTAGCATAAATTCGAATATAGAGACCGAACAGGACTAGTCAGATCTGAATATAAGAAAATCCAAAAAACCTTACAAAATCTAGAGTCTTTGAGACCCTTTGCAAAGATACTAGAATTTTGAGGCTTAGCTGAAATGAAAAAATAAAAGCTTCATTTATTTTTCATCCTCATCCTCTCAATTTCCAAAAAACAAATTAGCTGCAAGTTCCTGGAATTTTAGAAGCTTGTAATTTGTGAATCATTACTTCAGTAAGTATAAAATGCATCCTATAAGTATAACATAATGTAAGACATTTTAATTCTTCAAGTCTAAAGCTAAGATGAGAATTGCTATTTTTAAGTTTCTGGAGAAGGAATTTCATGTGTTTTTTATCTCCTATGTTTCTATCTCAAGTTCATGTGGACCTTCCAATACCTAGCATGATACTTTTTATATTACAGGTATTACCAAACACACTGCTTCAACTAACCGATGTGCTTTGGTGCTAGGGGAGCAGAGGGGACCCTTAGCATCTTCCAGAAGTCACCACAAGCACAACAGCTTGGCAGGAACCTCATCTCTTCCCTTAAGTAAGACACATTTGCCGTCAGTCACCAGCATCTGTGTTCTTTTCCTAATGTTTATTTATTTTTGAGAAAGAGAGAGAGAGACAGAGCACAAACAGGGGAGGGGCAGAGAGAGAGGGAGACACAAAATCCAAAGCAGGCTCTAGGCTCTGAGCTGTCAGCACAGAGCTCAACACAGGGCTTGAACTCACAAACCATGAGATCATGACCTGCATCGAAGTTGGACGCTCAACGACTGAGCCACCCAGGCACCCCACCAGCATCTGTGTTTAGTTTGCCGGCATAAGCAAACCCTTACATTTTGGGGTGTTCATCCCAACTACGTCTTTCCACAGGGATTCTGTGGGGCAGCAAGAGAAACTGCATCTGAAAAAATAAGCCTCAAGCTTTCCAGGTTTTTGCCCCTTTTAGAGGGTAATCACGCCCACACTCTCACTCGTATTTCCCAAATGTCTGAGTCGGCTCTGGGCTACCATACTAAAATATCATGAGGAAGGTGGTTTAAACAACAGAAATCAATTTCCTCACAGTTCTGAAGGCTGGAAGTCCAAGATCAAGGTGCCAGTTGATTCGGTTGCTGGTGAGAATCCTCTTCCTGGCTTGATTTCTCTCTGTGTGCCCACATGGCCTTTCCTTCATGTGTGTACCTAGTGAGAGAAAGACCGAGCTGGTTGATATCTCTTCTTATACAGAGACTTCTAGGATCAAGGTCTCACCTTGATGATTTCATTTAACCCTAATTACATGCAAAGGCCATCTCCAAACTCCGTCGCCTTAGGCTTTAGGGCTTCATTGTATGAATTTTGCAGGGACACAAACGTTCAGTCCATAATACCAAACTTCCCTGATCATTAGCAATCCCTTAAAACACTTGATTAAGACAAACCCAAACAAAACCAGGTACCTACTGCCCATGGATGTTCTGATTTCAGAAGCTTGACATGGAGCCCAGCAACCATCCAGAATGTGGCAAGTTTGGGAGACGCTGACCTGCCCTACGATGTCTAAAGCATGAGTTTACTTTCTCTCTACTGGACCCTTTTGTTCACCCCGCTTCAGCAAAATGGCAGGCTGGACTGTTTGGACACCATCACACCTGACTCCAACACAGTTCAGAGCCAGGCGCTGGTCTTACATAAGGAGAACGGAGCACAGTGTCCCTGCAAAGGGTCAGCAGTCCTCATACATCACCCAACCGTTTAGTTTTCTGGAAAGACCGGAGTAGGTGAAGTGCGAGCCCTAACCGGGCAGTCTTTGTGTTCCTACATAGTCTCAGTGATGTCCGCCGCCCACTAGTATGGGAGAGTCACTGGAAAGGCTGCATTTTGTAAAATCACAACGTATAAGCCTTTCTTTTCCATAACATAAAATGTGCCATTTTGACCATTGTTTTTTTGTTTACTTATTTAGAGAGAAAGAGAATGAGTAGGGGAGGGGCGGAGAGAGAGGGAGACAGAGGACAGGAGAAGCGGGTTCTGTGCTGACAGCAGAGAACCTGATGTGGGGCTAGAACTCAACAAACACGAGACCATGACCTGAGCCAAAGTTGGATGCTTAACGGGCTGAGCCACCCAGGTGCCCCCATTTTGATCATTCTCAAGCATACAGCTCTGTAGCATTTAGTGTATTTCCATGGCTGCACAACTGCCACCATCATCCATTTCCAGAAATTGTTCTCCTTCCCGAACTGAAGCTCTGTACCCACGAAGCACTGGCTTCCTGTTCTCCCACCACCCTCCCCGTACTGCCCAGCGCCACCATTCCACAGCCCCCTTTCTGTCTCTACGAACTAGACTACTCTAGGCACCTCGTGTAAGTAAAATTATACAGTATGTGTCCTTTTGTGAATGGGCTGATTTCATTAGCACATATCTTTGAGTTTCATCCATTTGATGGCATGTGTTAGAATCTCCTTCTTCATTAAGACTGAATAATATTCCATTTTATCTATATACTACATTTTGTGCATCCATTTATCCATCGATGGGTGTGCAAATACCCATTCAAGTCCCTGCTTTCAATTCTTTGGAGTACATATGGTAGGTCGATGTTTAATTTTTGAGAAAATGCCATACTGTTTTCTACAGCAGCCGCACAATTTTGTATTCCTTCCGGCACTGGAGAAGGCTTCCAATTTCTCCATATCCTCATCAGCTCTGTTATTTTCTGGTTTTGTCTTTGTTTTTGTTTTAATAGCCATCTTAATGTATGTGATGTGGCATCTCATTGTAGCTTTGCTTTGCATTTCCCTAGCTATTCGTGAAAAGTCTTTTTTTAGGGAACTAAAAAAAGGAAGGAAAAATATAGCTCCAAAGATTTAGGCTAGAAGATGGTCGTAGGAAATGGAAGCCAATGTCAAGAAATACAATAGAACAGAGAACGATACAAGAATACAGCTCTACAAATGTTAATCTCCCAAACACTTTTTAAAAATAAATGTATCGTTATCTTGGGGTCCCCGGGTGGCTCAGTTGGTTAAGCATCTGACTTCGACTCAGGTCATGATCTCATGGTTTGAGTTCGAGCCCCGCATCAGGCTCTGTACTGAAACCTCACAGCCTGGAGCCTGTTTTGGATCCTGTGTCTCCCTGTCTCTCTGCCCCTCCCCACTCGCACTCTGTGTCTCCTTCTTTCAAAAATAAACATTTAAAAAATTAAATAAATAAATAAATAAATAAAAATGTATCATTATCTTAAAACAAAATCAGGAAGGTATCACTGCCCCCAAGGTATAGAAGGAAATTGCATTGCCATGAATAAGCTCACAATATACATAAGCTCTATGCAGAAAAAAAAATTAAAAAGTAACTACGGCAACCATTGTCTTACATTAAAAAAAAGGATCAATTTATTCATTTGCCACTTTAAAAATTCAGAGGAAATTCAATCTACTATGCGATCACTTTCACAGTGATGAATCAAATTGATAAGAACCTTCTTGCAGCTCGCCAGAAGAGAGGAACAAAAATTCCTCGTGTCACTTTAAATATCTAAACCTCATGCCCTGTCAGCCGACATTCTTTGCCCAGAAGATTTACAGGTTTGGGGTTAAGCAAGACTCCCTAGGAGAGGGATCAGAATAAGGGATTAGCAGTAGGAAATTTGGCATCAGGCAAGGGAATGTTTCAGAAAAATCTCAGTGTCCAACTTCCTTCCCCATGGACACAGAGAGGAGTGCACCTCCATAACACACAGGCTTTAAGAATGGGGATGAGTTTAACCCAACAGAGAGGTAAACACATTTAGAATCAGAATTTTTACAACTCACTGTAAAGGCAACTAATTTTGTACAAGATACAATATAAAACGAGTACTCCATTCCCTGTAATATACACAAAATCAGCATTATTTTCATTGTTGCTTTTATTTCTTTTCTTTATTGTTATTGTTGTTGATGATGTTTATTTTATTTCTAAGGTGCAGTCACCTTGTGGTATACCACGCTATTTGGCCGGAAATTTCACTCTCCCTCTTCTCCCCCCTTTCTCAAATCACATTATTGTCTTATGAGGTCAAAAGTAAAGCCTTAAGAGTGTTCTGGCGGTTGCATTTCCTGGTGAATTAAGAAGCCAACGTTCCACAGGAATTATCATTCGTGATGCCAGTTGGTTTCAATCTGACGTTAACTCAAAATTCTCCCATTCAGAAAGGCTGTCACTGGGGCGCAGGGATCACACACCTGTGGTTAATCGGCTGAGCACTGTGGCTGCTAGTGTGTTCCCAGAGGCTGCAGCTGACCCGGGAGCCTTTGTTGGTAAAATGAGCCTAACCCCTTGAGTGGTTGGACCAGGGGATAATTATGTAGAGAAGAGATAATGGGAAGTTAGGAGCCTCCCAATGGTCAAAGATATCTCAGGGAATGAGAAAAGTCAGGAAGAACCAGGAAATTATCCTACTGCAGAAAAGAAATAGTCTCTGCTTTCTAGGCAACCATTAGAATTCATTTACCCTCATCAAAATCAGCATAATATTTTCTGAGCTCAGCTCCTGGTGGGGATTCCCTCCTTCCACAACCAAGATTTCCTGTTGGGATGAACTTCTTATGGAAAACCAATGAATGATGGTTTTATCAGAGCTCTTTGAAAAGCTCTTTGCTTGTGCATGCCTCCAGTGGTCACCGTGAAACTATAAACGGAAGGAAGCATATCGAAAATTTTAAGAGTTTATTGAGCAAAAATGGATTGGAATTGGCCAGCACCAAACCAGAAAGGGTTCAGAGTGCTTCTCTGACAGGAGCCAAGGAAATGACTCTTATAGAGAAAAAATGGAAGCAAAGAAAGGAAATTATTTGATTGGCTGCAGCTAGTTATCTGTTATCACTGGCTGTCCTGAGATTTCAATTTCACAACCTTGAGGCATTTACAGGCTTAAATTCTGGTTTGCTTAGGGAGGCCACCATGGCATTAGAGCCACCTCAGCCTAATGGACTCCTTGTTTAACTAATTTAACATCACTGATATTGAGCAGTAGGAAAACAAAATAAATAACCACCCTGTGTACAGTACTATTTGACATGCTAATCATTTGTTTAAATGCCTGTGCCTTTATTAAAAGACTTAGTTAATAAGCTATATTGACTGAGGGTGGTTACAAGACAAAAAGTAGCCTCATTAAGACAGCATTCATGAAAAGCCTATGTATACCTTGAGCAGAGTCATGAATGTATTCATTAGGTGGGATTACCCCACTTGAGAATCTTTTTAACAGTACTCCACAGAGTTTTTAACCCAAGATATCATGAAGACAGTAAAAGAATCATCAGTACCAAGGATTTCCATAAACCCTTGGGTATTAGATGACCCACTCTAAAATCAAAGGCATAGCAGATACGAGATAGGCGAGGTCACCCCCAAAACAATAATCCTCAAACGTTTCGCATGTTAGACTCAAGTGGTATGTTGATTTAGAATTCAGATTCCCAGGCCTGGTCCCCAGAGACCCTCACTCAGACCACCTGGGGGGATGAGATCCAAGAATCTGCATGTGTATCCAATATACATTCACACACACACACACGCACGCACACACACACACATGCACACACACACACAATTCTGATGCAAGTATTCAGAGACTTACCCTTTGAGAAACACTGCCCTGAAAAAGATGGGATGATTCCCAGACCCCCAAGCTCAACCTAATCTGGCTTAGTCTTCACAAGATTATGGTGAACATAGGATCTTTGTTCAGATCCTATGTCAAAAAAGGAGAATGTCAGAGGCAAACATTGGCAGTGTCCCTAGGCCTGGGCCAGGGAGAGAGAGCCATGGTCTCACTTCACATCTCTCCCTTCCTGGGCAGAACGGCAAGTACGTCCCACTGTGGAGAGGGACTCATCAGGTCATCGTAGTCTGGAGTCATTGAATGTCTGAATCGCAGAACTAACTCCCTTTGTTCCAATCTCTGCAGTCACTAAGCAACTTCCTCTTAGAGAATATGACTTCCCATGTAGCCTGCCTTTGCTATTGCCCAGAGGCTGCCAGTATTTGTGCCCCACCCCCCTCCCCGGCCCCTTCGGTAATAATAAATTGGCTGCCCGTTTGCTTTCTCCATCCTTCCCTGAGTTTGGCTCATGGGCCTCCATCCCTGAGAAACATTCCATTCCCCACAATTCATGGGTTGATGAATTAGGTCTCTGCATCTCCAAGTCTTATGAGTGCAGTCTCAACTATGAACATTTTTCCAACAAAAGGACAAATTCTCAGGCCTGCCGGGAACATGCCTGGCTGCACCTGACCTCACCAATAACCATTCCCTTCCTTCTGCAACCTCCTCACCAAGAAGCTGTTGTGAGAATCTCCAAATCTAATCCAGCTGACTGGGGTATAGGGAGCATGGGGTGATATGACTCGAGCTTAGACCCCTCATTGGTGAAGATATTGAGCAGAACAAGGATCCTCAGCATGAAGATCAGAAAAATGAGAGCCCCATAGAGCTAGAATTGTCACTGTTTATCCAGTACTTTCCAGGTAGAGAGCCACTAGCTTTGAAAACATAAATACACTTTTTCTGGGGTTTCTGGGTGACTCGGTTGGTTAAGTGTCTGACCGTTGATTTCAGCTCAGGTCATGATCTCACAGTTCATGAGCTCAAGCCCCTCCATGGGCTCTGCCCTAACAGCGCAGAGTCTGCTTCAGATCCTCCCTGTCTCCCTTTCCCTCTGCCCCTCCCCAGCTCGCACAATCTCTTTCTTGCTCTCTCTCTCAAAAATAAACATTAAAAAATACATGCATTCCTACACACACAACCCTGTTTTTGGAAAGCCAACTCGATAGTGGAGAAGGAGCAGCTCCTCAGATTTATCACCATCTGGATGGAACATTCTCTGACTACCCAAATCCCTTCACTCTAATTTCATGCTCACCAAATGTATTGCTTCGTGTAAGTTATGCTATGTAATGGATAACCCTGAAATTGCATTGGTTTAAAGCAATAAACGTTTATGTCTCGTTCAGGTCACATTCCAATGTGACAGTAGGCTCCGCTTCACAGTCATTCAGGGACTCAGGACCATTTAATATTATGGCCTCCCCCAAGTCCTTAGAATACTGTCCTTTAAGAGTATCAGGATGGAGATGGGGAAGAAGAGGGTAGAGAGACGACACCCTCTCTTAAGACTCTTGACCCAGAGGAAATTCCTCACTTTTGCTCACATTCTAATGGTGAGAACTCTTCACATGTTCACATGGGCCCATGCGAACCAAGAAAGCGGCTGGGGGGGGGGGGAGGTGCGGTTAGAACATGGATGTTGGTGAGCATCAACAGTTACTCTCCCACCAGGCAATTTCCCAATGAACAATTTAGTTTGTCTAGTATTAGACCAGTACTCTAAATCTAGAAGAGAGGAATGTATATGAGTACTTCCATCACTAGGGAACTATGTCTTCTATCTTAAGTCACATATCATCTTTTTCATTTATAATTCTCTGTCATGACTTTCCTTTTATTGCAACTTATCCCTTAAAAGAACTTATTCAACTCTAGGCACGCTAATAAGATAAATGCTTCTAGATTTGTAAACCTGAGAACACTACTTGGACCATGGTGATCTCACCAGGAGACTGTAAACCTCTGAGGTTCCGTCTAACTGGCCAAATGGCCAGCCTTTATCAGCTGTCTACCGCTTCTCTCTAAAACCACAGCCATTCCAAGAACTATCAAGTTCTGCCCCCAGAAAAGCATGATTTGGGGTTTACCTGAACAGGGAAATAATTTGTCTCACTTCAGTTCCTTGCAAGGGTTAAGGGACAGGCAAAAGGCGAAGACTTCACATAGGCCAAGTGTATTGGCTTCCTAGAGTGGCCGTAGCAAATTACCACAAAGTTGGTGGCTTAACGCGACAGACACATATCCCCTCACTGTTCTGGAGGCCACAAGCCTGAAATCAAGGTGTCAGCAGAACCACACTCCCTCCAAAGGCTCGAGGGGAGAATCATTCCTTGCTTCTATCAGCTTCTGTTGGTCAAAGGCATTCCTTGGCAAGTGGTGGCATCGCTCCAATCTCAGCCTCTGTCTTCACGTGGCCTCCTCCCTTGAGTGTCTCTGTGTACCCCTCCTCTGCCTCATTTTACGAGACTTATTGGATTTAGAGCCCACCCTACTGCAGAGTGATTTAATCTCCAGTCTCTTACCTGAATTCCATTTACAAAGGCCCCCATTCGAAATAAGTTCACACATATTCTGAGATTTCAGGTAGATGTATCTTTTCAGGTAGATGTAGAGAGGAGGACACTCTACAGCCCACTCTACTAAATAAAAAGCTTCCTTGGGGCGCCTGGGTGGCTCAGTCGGTTAAGGATGGGATTTTGGCTCAGCTCATGATCTTAACAGTTCATGAATTCAAGTCCCCCATCAGGTGAACCCCGCTTCTGTCTCTCTCTCTCTCTCTCTCTCTCTGCCCCCCACTCACTTGTGCTCTCTCTCTCAAAATAAATAAATAAATAGATAAGTTGCCTTGCCCAGTATCATGTTCCATTTGGACAGGCCCTTAGCAAATACTAACCCAGGGGTTCTTGCTTCAATGGTGCTGCGTGATCATGGGCACACCTTGGCAGGGGGTGGGGGGGTGAGCTAGGGTTTGCGAGCAGTCCCCCCACATCACAAGTGCTTTCCCTTAGGTTCTAAATATGGAAATTATTTTTCAGTCTCCCAAACAAGAGACTGCCCTGAGCTTTTACTTTGGTCTCTGGTTTCAAATCCCAGCAGAAGACACGGCAGCCAACCATTCTGTAACTAAGAGCTTCCGTGTTCACTTCGGGCAGGAGACACTGAGTAAAAGCCTTAAGGGGAACAAGAAAGGGGATCCTGCATCAGACTGTGCTTGGGAATCTGGGTTGTGAAGAGACCACTGCAGCCGGCAGGCAGATGGCAAGGAGGCCAACGGGGCAGCATTGCTACGTTGTCCAGCAATCTAAAACCTGAGATTTCGGGATCTGTGAATGTAAGCCAGGAAGTCACCTGTCACCTATTCAGACATCATGCCATCGCCCCCATGCAACCTGGTTTCCCATAGCAAATGTCCTTTCCATCTTATTTTGCTGTTTTCACACTATCAAGAGTAAGGAAACAGCTAGATTCTCCACTGGTACACATGGTTATTGGCAGTAGTAATGAAGAAGACGAGCGGACTAAGCTTAATGGGATGTGACACCTCTAATTGAAATGTATTGCTTTTTTGCACCCTCCTTTACCATTTGGATCTAGAAACCTTGATATATATGCAAAGAGGAAGAGAACACTATTGATCTCCACAACCAATGACTTTGTGCCTTCTGCAAGGTGTCAAGAAAGCTTTTGTAGTTATAATTCACTATATTCCCACCAGCCTAGGGAAAGTTTGCCCAACCATTCTTGTATAGTGCTTTCTTTCCAGAACCTTCTTTTTTTTAAAAAAAGTAAACTATCTTTTTTTAATGTTTATTTATTTTGAGAGAGAGAGAGAGAGTGTGTGTGTTTGTGAATGAGTGGGGGAGGGGCAGAGAGAGAGAGATATTCCCAAGAAGCCTTCACCTTCATCACAGAGCCTGAATTGGGGCTTGATCTTAATAACGGTGAAATCGTGACCTAAGCTGAAATCAAGAATTGGACACTTAACCAACTGAGCCACTCATTAATTCTTATCTCATGGAGAATATTATTTCATTCTCGGGGCATCCTGAAGATAGAAGAGATTTTTGTCATCCCTAATTTCAAAGAGAAAAATGGAGCCATGCTGGGACAAGGTTGGGGGATGGGAGGTATAATAAAAGCAACTTATCCAGAGTAGCACGGCCAGTAACAGGACCAGAACTAACAACTGGTTTTCTCAGCCAAACTAAAACATCTGCCAGAAGATCTGATATAGAATAAGTTAAATGACACCACAACAAAGAAATCCAGGAAATCCAGGATGTAGTCATTTGATAGGACCTAGTTTTACCAACAAATCAGTGAAAGTAGGAAATGGGAGAAGAATACCGATTCAGGAAAAACAGCACTTAAGAGAAATCAAATGCAATGTGAGGACTTTGGTTAGTAATTTGAAAACACCAACTGGAAAAATACATTTTAGGAAAGACCAGAAAATCTAATACGGATTGGCTACCAGATAATATTAAGGAATTCTTATTAATTTTGATAGATGTGACAATGGTTTTGTGGTTCTTTAAGAAAATGTATTTAGGGGCACCTGGGTGGCTCAGTCAAGTTAAGCGTCAGCTGAGGCCATGATCTCAGGGTTTGTGAGATTGAGCTCTGTGCTGACAGTGCAGAGTCTGCTGAGGGTTCTCTCTCTGCCCTTCTCATGCTTGTGGTCTCTCTCCCTCCTTCTCTCTCTCTCTCAAAATAAATAAATAAACGTTTTTTAAAATGTATCTAGTTTTTAGAATATAATGAGATGGTGCCAGGGTTTTTCTTTAAAATTTATTTCTTACCTAGAAAAGCTTCAGCAGAGGAGAGCTTTCCAGGCCGGAGGGGAGAGGCATGACTACGGGCTGAGCAAATGCCATGGTCCTTCACTTGGAAGTGACTGCATCAGGTTGTCATTTCTGGGAGCTCACTCAGCTGTCAGGCAGAGAGAATGGGTTTGAGGAGGAAAGTGCCAAGGAGGTGGTGCCCAGTAGGAACCCAAAACACACATCTAGGTAAAAAGTGAGGCAGTCCCAGCCTCAGACAGTGGTGTTAGAGAAAGATACTAAAAGACAACATATGACTCAATGACTTTAGTGTCTTTAGGTCTTGCTCATCTAACAATCTATTTGGACAATTCCAGGATGGTTCTTCAATGCAGGACTTGGCTTCCAAGGTTGCTTGAGGCGTGGTCAAGCCAGATGGAAAGAAAGGAGGAGAAGGTTGAGTTCAGGGCCAGAGACTTCCTCCTTGGCAAGTGAACTGGAAGTTCTTCCCAACATTTCCGCCTGTCTTCCATTGCCGAGAGCGGCGTCACGCGGTCACGCTTTGTTGCAAAGTCAGGAGGCAGGCCGGGAAATTAAATAAACATTTTTTTAAAGATATAAGAATTGATTAAATACTTAGCCCAGTTGATGAAAATTACCATTATTCTGTTGGCATATAATCTGTTTCCTGAATCTATTGATACCATGTTAGTGTAGAAATAAATAGATATTAAGAGGCAGCACACATACTTGATATACCTTTGTTTTTCTTCTGTTTTAGGATAGTACTTAATTCTTTAAGCACCTATGTGAGTGTGGGAAGCAAAATAGTAAGACCCTAGTACAATGACATGTAAGAGAGAGAAATATAGGAAAGGATTATATTTCATCTGTTATATTCCCACCAACTATTTTCAGTGGTAGCGTACATAAAACAATTTTTTAATTATGAAAAACACTCTGATAATGACTCACTTAATTACACTGTGGATTTTTCTCTTAGGCAATTATGATGTTTTAGATTTTATTACAGTAATTCTGTTCTTCTCTCTTCCTTATATTTTTCCTTTATATTTTCCTAATGTATTCTAAAATTACTTTTGAGTGTAAGATCGCTTTGTAAAAATACTTTCTTACCGAGTGGAGATAACCATTATCTTTTTTCCTCCACTATCTTCTCATCAAACGAAGAAAGCCAGGAGCGATGTAACGGTTGCCGAAGAAACAAAAAGCATCTCAACCATTTCTGTGCTGGGATGGCTCGCAGCTCGCTGTTGCTAAAAGCAAGTAAGATACAGCCAAGAACCTGTGCTGGGGATGCTTGGTCGGAAGGAAACTTATAGGGACATATGAAGTTCAAGACGACCTTCCAGAAGAACACAGTGTAAGCATTCTGCCCTGTCCCCCACATGGAATAAGCCTACAATGACAAAATCTGTCTTCCCCAGTAGTATGTGCGAGTCCCTGTCATAAACAGAAACAATAGCACAGGAAATATCTGGTCCTTTCACTACTCGTTATTGCTCCAATTCAGCTAATTGCTTGAGCTTCTGGAAAACAAGGAATGTTTTAAATCCCTTATCTTGAGTAGCAATATTTGCAATGCACAGGTCAACGAAGCAAGCATTGTGCTCGCCCAGTTGGGACCAGACCCCCGTTGCACACATGCTCACAAGTTAAATGGACTGTGTCTTATCCTTCAAAGCAGCTAGGAAGGCCCTGAGCTCACCACAGCACTCCAGAGCTCACCTCTGGGAGAAGGTCTGAGAACAGACGGGGAAGATGTGTACTAACCCACAATGTTAACATTGCAGTTGTTAACAAGATACATAAATACTCTCTACACCTAAACTCTCCATGAATCTGCTTCACAGTTTGTTGAATTAAAGTCCCTGACACAGGGTGCTGGGTGCCCAGGGTTACCATTGTGAACAAGGCCCAGTTCGGTGACGGAGGTAGACGGCCGGATGGTGGCAGTACCTGGGGAACAGTCTAAGCCAGGTTTCAGAGGAGGTGTCTCCTGAAGATACTTACATGAATATCAGGAAGGGCTCCCAGCCACAGCCACGGGTGTTGGAGCTGAGGCAGACTGGGAGCAAGGCGATTCTTCCAGCTTGCACTGAACTCAGCAAACAATGAACAATTCACATGTGACCCATGGGATAACCTTCCTTTTTTTACAACTCCATTGAGAAAGTTTAATAGTTACCAAAATGGCTGCCATTGATGAATCCGGGCCTTGTGCTAAGCAATAAATATACCCCCTCACATTTATTAGTCTGCTCGGGCGGCCATAACAAAATATCAAAGCCTGGGTGGCTGAAGCAACAGAAATGTATTCTTTCCCAGTTCTGGAGGTTGGAAGTCCAAGATCAAAGTTCCGGCGGGGGCGGGGTCTTGCTGTCCCTTTGCATGGCTGTCACTCTGTGCAAGCATGCCCCTGAGGTCTCTGTGTCTTAACCTCTTTCTTATAAGGGCACCAGTCACATAGGATTAGGGCCACCCTAATATCCTCATGTTAACTTAATTACCTCTGTAAAGGCTCTATCTCCAAATGCAGTCACGTTCTGAAGGAATGAGGGTTAGTCCTTGAGCATATGAATTTTGGAGAAACACAATTCTGTTTATAGCACATGTATAAGTATGTAAGTGTCTAAATGCATAATTTAATCTTCAACAACCCCGGAAGGATGCTGATGTTCCACTTTGCAGACAAGGAACTGCAACTTAGAAAGATTTAACAACTCACCCAACAGCACACAGTTGTTTGGTGTCAGAAGTGTGAACCCAGGACTGTCTGCTGCAAAGCTCACGCCACGATACGATCCTCTGAAGGGGGAGAGAAGAAGTAGCAGTTGTAAGACTTCTTCTGTGTTACCTGGTAGCCATTCACACACCCAGCCGTGGCATTAATCGATGCAACATTTATTGTGCACATACTACGTACTATGTGCCCCAGGTGACAGTGCAATGGCTGGGATGGTGTGACTCTTCCGTTGAGACACCTGCAGAATTAATTAATTTGGAAATCATTTTAATATCTGTAGGAATTGTCTGCTTCTCACAGAATGCAGAATTCTGTCAACTTCGAGGATCTTCCGAGCTAGGAGAAAAGATTAGCATGCAAAATCCAGTCAACAAATGTAGGCTTATACACACTGTAAACAGATAGAAGATTTGGTAATAACTTGAATCTAAAGGATATGGAATTATGTGGCCACGATGTTTATGTTTTAGAGTCACTGACATAGAAACCAGGTTAGTGTCAGGCTCCTACCATGTTGCAGACATGAATTACGTTACATCCCCCCCCCCAAAAAAATATTATCTTGAAAAGGCAATCCATAACCAGGACTATTCTTTAGTGAGTAAGCTCATTTAGCCTCAGGAGGATTTAGAATTATGTACAGAAATGTTTGAGAGAATGAAACTTGTATTACTAATATATTGATATTAAAGGATATGTATACAGTAATAGTGCAGAACTCACAACACTTAAAAGAATTGGGTCTGTTAGTTATTTGTCAGTCTTGTAATTCTTATTTAATATATGTAACTGAATTAATTTAGATTTTGGATTTTGTTAGTTATTCTTTTCTTTTTCTTAAGTTTATTTATTTACTTAAGTAATCTCTACACCCAATGTGGGGCTTGAACTCATGACCCTGAGATCAAGAGTCACATGCTCTTCTGATTGAGCCAGTTAGGTGCCCCTAGACTTACAATTTTATTTGTTTTTTTTTATTAAAAAACGTTTTTCTTTTAGAGAGAGGGAGAGAGTACAAGCAGGAGAGGGGGCAGAGGAAGAGAAAGAGAATGAGAATCTTAAATAGGCTCCATGCTCAGTGTGGAGCCTGTTGTGGGACTCAATCCCACAACCTGGGATCATAACCTGAACCAAAACCAAAAGCCAGATGCTCAACCAACTGAGCCACCCAGGCACCCCTATAGACATATGATTTTAAATTCAAATTTTATGAAGTTTGTATATAATATCAACACTTATAATTAAGGCTGGCTATATTTATGTCTATTTATCAGATTTATAGGAACTAAATATTTAGGAAGACTTAACAGCCAGATTCCTAACTCTAGGAGGGAATCAACATATTTATTGGTCATAATTGCAGTTTCAAATGCATACGAGTTTAGATCTGTGAGAAAAATATTAATCAAAGCTGCCACTTAAAATGTTGAGATTTGCTAGATTCATAAAAAGAATCATAGTATTTCTAGGGGAGCCTGGGTGGGTCAGTCAATTAAGCGTCTGACATCAGCTCAGGTCATGATCTCATGGTTTGTGGGTTTGAGCCCTGCATTGGGCTCTGTGCTGACAGCTCAGAGCCTGGAGCCTGCTTCAGATTCTGTGTCTCCCTCTCCTTCTGCCCTCCCCCCACTTACTTGTGTTTCATCTCTCCCTCTCTTTCTTTCTCTCAAAAATAAATAAACATTTAAAAAAACTTTATAAAAATAGAAGAATCATAGTATTTCTAAACTGACCTCAGAAAAAAGAATTAGGGGCACCTGGGTGGCTCAGTCAGTTAAGCGTCTGACTTTGGCTCAGGTCATGGTCTCACAGTTCATGAGTTTGAGCCCTGTATTGGGCTCTGCACTGATGGTACAGAGCCTGCTTGGGATTCTCTCTCTCTCTCTCTCTCTCTCTCTCTCTCTCTCTGTCCCTCTCTGCTCCTTCCCCATTTTCACTCTCCCCACCCCCAAAATAAATAAATAAACTTTAAAAAAAAGAGAGAAAGAACTAGATTTTTTTTATAGGTAACCTAAACGAATGAATGGAAACGAGACAAAAGAGGTCAGATCAGAAAGGGGCTGGTATCCAGGGGAAAAGCGTTTCTGTTTCAACCTTGATGCACTGGTGAGACTGGTTGAAGAATTTTCATCGGACTAGAATTGATGTGACTGTCCCAGAGCTCACACCAGGGAAACTAAAGTGAAACAGGACAAAAAACAAAACCAAAAAAAAAAAAACAGGAAAGTACTGAAGTCCAAGTAAGAGATTGTGGAGAGTGAGAAGGCAACTGAGGGTAGAAAAAATAAGATCACACGGAGGGAAAAATGAGTATCTGAAGTATATTCTCCTGGGCCATGCAGGCTTGCCTGTGGTAGGCTATGGCATTTATCAAATAAAAGAATGAAAGGAAGGAGGGAGGGAGGGAGGAGGGAAGGAAGGAGGAAGGAAGGAAGGAGGGAAGGAAGGGAGAGAGGGAGGGAAGCTGACCTCCCTTGTGCCCAAGCAGGTCACAGGAACTAGTGACCCGCTTGGACTAGAAGACGTTTTCGGCATCAAGAACAAACAGGGTGTAAATGACATTTCCCAGGGACAGCGTGTACGAGGCAGGGGAAGAGAATGGAGCTAAGGATAAAATCAGAAGGAAAGTCAACAGTGCAATTCAAGGAAGCAGAAAAAGAACCAGGTCGAAGCAACCGAGGAAGCCCAACCGGAGACGTAGGAGGGAATCCGGGCAATGAGGTGTCCTTGTCTCAAGGGAGGGGAGGGCTTTGTGAAGGTGGAAGAAAGTGAGCTCGGATGTCAGAGAGAAGCTGAGAATGAATATCGCGGGGATCTGCCCAGCCAGGTGTGGGAAGAGCATCCCACCCTTACCTTTCTAACATTTCTGCTAAAATAATAAAGGGCAAGGGGTTTTCTCTGCCTTCAACTTGCCCTCTCTTCTCCCCACAGGCCCAAGATCTATTAACTCCCGGCCAACAAACAGTCATTTGTCAATGAGCCCTTCTCCGGCATTTGACCCCCCAGTGACCACCTCTGCCTTTAAGAAACTCTGCCTCTTTTGGACTTCTGCGATTTAGCCCTTTTGTGATTGTTCCCCCACCCCACCCCCACCCCCATCCTTCTTCTTTTCTTCTTTCTCTCCCTCCTCACTGCCTGCTTGTCTCCAGGCTCCGCACTCCCTCCTCTGCGGTTCTTGTCTACACTCCCGGAATAATTCTGCCGGACTGATTTAATTTCCTTCTTCAGTTATAATTTTTCGGCTGATATTTCCTAGAAATTACAAAATGTTGCCACTGTAGTTGTTCAATACATCATCACAGGGAAGAAACTGCTGGTTGTATATGTCCCACATTCAGAATCACAGATACAAAGTGCTGCACACACCTCATCCATTATTCTCCTATTTCCCTTTTTCTATTATTTTCAAGTAGCTGTAGGCAGCTTGGTCCAGGCTTCTGGGACCTTCGGCAGGAATAATAATGACTTATCCAACTGCAGGAGCAAATCCAGCCACACAACCACTATTTCTGCAATGGAGTTGAAAACTGTGTATGGCCCCGCCTGCTACAGCTCACCCCGAGAATATACCCGATCCGCTGAGAACTCACATTGTCAGCACAGCCCATGCAGTGGGTTACACATCATTAGCCACTTATGTCTATCAGAAATAGTTCTGCAATTTTATCATATTTCATTGATTCTGAGACTTACCTACTTCTCACGTTATTTTCTAAAAATGTTTATTTATTTTTGAGAGAGAGAGGGAACGCACAAGTCGGGGAGGGAATGAGAGAGAGAGAGAGAGGAAGACACAGAATCCGAAGCAGGCTCCAGGCTCTGAGCTGTCAGCACAGAGCCCCTCAGGGCTCGAACTCATGAACCAAGTGACCTGAGCCAAAGTCAGATGCTCAACCAATTGAGCCAGCCAGGAGCCCCTTCACGTTATTAAGTTCTCAGAAATTGAGATGCATCTTACAGATACACTCAGCAGCACTTTTCTTTGTTATTGGAATATGAAATAATGATAGGTTTTACAATCCATGTATCATAGATTTAATAGAGTTGGGGTATTTCAAGAATAAGATGCGAAAGTAAATCCGTCTCACTTTCGGAAACAGTAAGCTCACTGCTTAACAAACTAGGTTGAAATGTCAGCTCCAACACTTACTAGCTCTAATAACTTGGAAAAGTTCTTTAATCTCTCTGTGCCTCCATTTTCTAATGGGAAAAATTGGGCTAAGGGACTCGCACTATTTACCGCATAAGGTTTTATGCGGTTGAAGCATTACCGTGTGATGTGCTTAAGCGGTGCCCTCGGCATTGGAAACACTCAGAACACCAGCTTATCCTGGACCTCTTGCTTTTTCAAAAGGAAAAGCTGTAAGAAGCACAGGAACAATATTGGATTCTTAGTTTGAATGGACTAGGCAAGTAAGTCTTTCATCACCACAATCAAAGAGAAAGAAAAAATAAATAGCCTGCAAATCCGAGTTGAATAGAGTCAGAAAGGAGAATTCTCATGCTTGTGAATCCCGAGCAAAGTTTCTTTTGGCTCTAGACAGGTCAATGCCCTTCCTTCGTCCCTACCTCATACCACGGACGAATGTGTGGAGTTGCGTGTTAGATCCAGATTCACCCCGTAAGGGATCCACCTTCCCCCCTGTGACAGCCCAGCCTGGCTTCTCAACTAAGGTAGCCACCTAACTCAGTCAAATTGAGATGTTTACTAAAATACTTGGTTGTGGGGTTTTTTTGTTTGTCCGTTTGGTTGGTTGGATGGTTGGTTGGGGTTTTGTTTGTTTGTTTGTTTTTCCCTTAAGGAAGAAATTATGAAACTGTATACAGTGTAGTCTGCTTTTAGTAAATATGCATATATTCATAGAAAAGGCACTATAAAGGGGCACCTGGGTGGCTCAGTTGGTTGAGAGTTAGACTCTTGCTTTCGGCTCAGGTCATGATCTCAGGGTCGTGGGATCGAGTCCCAGGTCGGGCTCCATGCTGAGCATGGAGACTGCTTAAGATTCTCTCTCCCTGGGGCGCCTGGGTGGCTCAGTCAGTTAAGCCATCAACTTCGGCTGAGGTCATGATCTCACAGTTCTTGGGTTCCAGACCCATGTTGGGCTCTGTGCTGATGGTGCAGAACCTCCTTAGGATTCTCTCTCTCTCTCTCTGCCCATGCTCTCTTTCTTTCCAGATAAATAAATAAACTTTAAAAAAAAAGTTTTTAATCTTTTTATTGTATAAAAGAAGAAAAAGTGACTTGTTTTCCACAGTGTTTAGGAGAGATTCTCTTCAGCTGGGGTCCCAGAGGTTATTTTTATGAATTTAAACACACTTAGGAGACATTCATTTGGTGTTTCTGATGAAGGCTGGTAAGTAATTTCCTGCGGGCTGTTGCAGGGCAGACACAGAGTGCTGGCGCATTTATGCTAACTAATTAAAAGTTCACTCTAGCAACTCAGAGAAAAACAGAACTTTCTAGGCAGGCACCGAGTGATCCCCGTGTAGTAGAGTTGAAAATAATCAGCTTACACAGACACAGCTTGAAATAACTGTTCTCCTTCAGGGTATGTAGGAGAACTGTTTTGTTTTTTGTTTTGTTTTGTTTTGTTTTGTTTTTTTCTGAGAGAGAGAGAGAGAGACAACGTGAGCAGGGGAGGGTCAGAGAGAGAGGGAGACACAGAATTCGAAACAGGCTGCTGGCTCTGAGCTGGCTGTCAGCACAGAGCCCAACACGGGGCTCGAACCCACGAACCATGAGATCATGACCTGAGCCGAAGTCGGACGCTTAACCGACTGAGCCTCCCAGGTGTCCCGAGAACTGTTTTTTAAAAATTATCTGCAATGCAAAGCAGTATTAATCTGTCCTCCAACGTCTTGCCAAATAGACAAACGGCAGTAGTTGAAAACAAGAAATGAACTTCTTCCCTAATCTTGTCTGTGTATTAGTTCCTGTACAAGCAAAGCTGCTGGAACAAAGAGAACCCAGAATACAGCTAGTTCCCCTTTCCTATGATTCCAGAGGTAAGTGGGCAGAACAGGGTGGAACGGCGGCCATCTTTCTCATCGCTCTGCCATGTTTCGGACTGGCTCACCATCGCCTGTGCATCCCTTCCCAAAGGAAAGGAAGGGGGAAGTGGAAGGCAAGCTCTTTCTCATTAAGGAAGTGGTGTGGAAGTTGCCCACATCACTTGACTCACACCTCGGTAGTGAGAGCTCAGTCACATACCTTTACCTGCCGCAAAAGAGACGATATCTGGGCACTGTCGTCTCTACCCTTGGGCACTGTCATCTCCACCCTCACCTCTACCTGGGCACCACAGCCTGTACCTGCTGAAGCTCAGAGAGAGGGGTGAACACAACAAAGAGGAAGTGGACACTTGGCCCTTAGCGGACAATTACAGTTTCTGCCGCCAAGAGCAATTTTTGATGGCGTATTTCTAGCTCGAGACTTTTCTGCCCCCCCACCTTCGGAATAGAATTACTAAATATTCCAGGACAGCCGTTGAGCTGTGCTGGCTACTACCAGGAGCCAGGAGACACCAGGAACAGACTCTCCCCACAGCCTCTGCAGGGGGCCCCCAGTGGAGGGATTTCTGACTTCTGGCCTCCAGAACTGGGAGAGAATACATTTCTGTTGTTTTAAGCCACCCAGTTGTGGTGATTTTTTATAGCAGCCACAGGAAATGAATACAATGCCGTTGCTTTGGACTTCAGTCTCAGAAGTTTTTCATAGCCATAGCCCTTGGCCAAAGTGTTCTGATTCTAATATTACCTATAAATTGGAGTTGGCGATTTGAATTTAGCTGAGCATTTACCGAAGAAAAATCAATCTCCGAATCTCTCTAGGCAAGAGCAGGGAGCTATAATCAGTATTCAGAGTTTCATAAAACCAGTATAAACAAGGGTGCCTTATTTGGGGACTTTGGGGTTGGAAAGAGGGCCACAGTTTATTTTCACTCATTAACTCATTCACTAAATATTCACAGGACACCTGCCCTGGGCCAGGCATTGTGCACAGAATTGGGGAAACAATGATGTATAAAATAAAGGTTCCCCCCCAGGGAGTGTGTCTCGCTCGGCTTTCAGTACTGGAGAAAAAGAAGGCCTGAGACAGAACAAATAAATTTGAGAAGCCCACTTTATTGAAAGATGTGGAAAAACATGTGAAATACTTTGTACTCTCCCAGCATCCTAATACCGTCTATGAACAGTACAAGTGTTTTATGAGAAAAGGAAGCCTTCGTGAGAGTGCAAATCAAGCCAGGAGAAGGTGGGCATATCACCCGACACAGAACAAGCCCCCCGGATACGGACAGAAAACGAAACTTCCCAAAACACAAGACATTGTGAAGGAAAATGAAGCCGGAGCAGATGCATTCGCTTCCAGTTACCTTGTGCTTTGCGAGGGATCTCGGAATCATATAAAAGACCAAACGTGTATAGAGTTGCTTAATTCCTAAAGCCAAACTCTCCTTAGCAGCTGAGCCAAATGAATTAAAAACTAAATTACCATTTTCATCAATCTAGATAAAACAATTTTTCTCTATTTAAAGCCTACCATAATCCCAATTCTACTACAGGCTTAGAAAGTCTGAAGCTGACACAATTATCTTCCCATATAGAGGGGAGTGAGGTCATAATAATCTAGGGGACAAAGCTGAATTGCCCAAGGGAGCTGACTACATAATCAAATTATCCAGTTTGAAGGGCAAGTTGTATAATTCAAGACCATAAAGGGAAAGAAAAGCCCTCCTGTATCGCTCAGTAAGTTTCTGCGGCTTAATATTTTCGTGTGAAATTGCCTTGATTCTTCACTTCATTTTGCATTTTTAGACACAATCAGTGGGAATATTTTCCTTGGAAAGTGGCAAAGTGACAAGCATTCTTGCTAAAGAAATCTAATATCACACATCCTGACAAATCTCTTTGGACTTTCCTCACTTCATTCAAAGATTCAGAAGTGTCTAGCAGGCTGGTGGGCAGGCCAGCAGGAAACTTATTTGCCTGAATAGCTTCCTGGGAAATTCTACCACCCAAGGGAAGCTCGGAAAGGTCAGGCCTGCACTCAGCCCGGGAACAATGTCTCCCCAGCCCCAGAGGAAGGTGATACTGAGCACAGCCTGCTCTGTGAATTAGATTTGTCCACCAGCCCAGCCCCCACGGACCCAGGTCAGAGTCCTAGAGAGAGACATAAAACACTACAACAGCATTTTTTACTCAAATTTGCTGATCCACGGTAACATCACTGAGAGGGGACAGCCAGACATTATGTGTCTCTTAATGAGCTGTGTTAGGCAGTTCTCTGCACCACCTGCAAAGTATTCTGGCCCCCCACCCCCACAAAATCATAACAATAGCAGAATCTCATCAAGCCCCTCCACCTCATTATTGCCAATTTCCAGGAAACACAGGGAACAGAGGAGCATTATGAACCACATGATAATGACATAATCAGCCAAATATGGAATGTGAATAATTCCATGGATGAATGACCAGCTTCCTTCAATATACATTTTATTTAAAAAAAATTCAATGTTTATTTATATTTGAGAGAGGGAGAGAAAGAGAAAGAGAGAGACAGAGTGTGAGCCGGGGAGGGGCAGAGAGAGACAGAGACAGAATCCGAAGCAGGCTCCAGGCTCTTAGCTGTCAGCACAGAGCCTGATGTGGGGCTCGAACCCACAAACTGTGAGATCATGACCTGAGCTGAGGTCGGACACTTAACAGACTGAGCCACCCTGGAGCCCCTAACATATACTTTTTAAAAGAAATAGTGGGAATTATTATAGGTAACAATAGACTTAAGAGATATAACCAAGTGGACCTTCTTTAGAGACTGATTCAAACAAACAATCCATACAAAGGAGACAATTGGAGAAAATTGAACGTGACTGAGAATTAGAAATTATTATCAGGTGGCTGGGTGGCTCAGTCAGTTAAGCGTCCGACTCTTGATTTTGTCTTGGCTCAGGTTACAATCTCACAGTTCATGAGATCAAGCCCCGAGTCTGGCTCTGCACTGACACGGTGGAGTCTGCTTGGGATTCTCTCTCTCCCCCTCTCTCTGCCCTTTCCCTGCTTTCTCTTTCTCTCTCCAAATAAATAAAAAAATAAAATAAAATAAAAATTTTTTAAAGAAGTTTCTTTTCTTTTTTAAATCATACTTTAATAGGGCACCTGGGTGGCTTAGTCAGTTAAGCATCCAACTTCGGTTCAGGTCATCATCCCACGGTTCGTGGGTTTGAGCCCCGTGTCGAGCTCTGTGCTGAAAACTAGTTCAGAGCCTAGAGCCTGCTTCGGATTCTGTGTCTACCTCTCTCTCTGACCCTCCCCTGTTTATGCTGTCTCTCTCTCTCTCTCAGAAATCAATAAAAATCATTTTTAAAAATGTTTTAAATAAATCATACTTTAAGCTATGATAATATTATTATTTTAAAGTATGATTATAGCATAATATATAAATTATCATAATATATAATTAATATATAAATTATAATAAAGTATAATTTATAATTATAAAGTATAATCATACTTTAAGGTATGATAATATTATTGTGCTTAGACTGGGGAAAGAAGCCCTTACTCCCTAATGATAATAATGAAATACGTAAGGGCAAGATGATCTGATGTCTGGGATTTGGTTGAAAATATGCGAGTGAGTCGGGGGGTGAGGAAGGTGATGAAGAGGAAGGTGGTAGAGAAAAGAAGGATAAAACGTTGATCACCGTTGCAGCTGGCTAATGTCTGCAGGCGATTCACTGTACTATTCTCTGTGTTTGAGTAAGTTTGAAGTTGCCGTAACATAATTTTCAAAATGTACGTGACGCCCCATTTTACCTTTCCACTCGTATCTCCCATTTCCCTGTAACAGAAAGCCTCCAGCTTAGGTATCCTTGCCTAGTTTTGTGGATACACAGCCCTACTCGCACTGAACAGCCCTACATCCGTACAACACTCCGTGAAATTCTCCCCGGTACTTTTCTGAACTGTCCTTCAAATACCCAACTCAAGTCCCCGCCTCCTCCTCAAAGGTTCTGCCCTGAGTACCCCCCAAATATCACAGGCATTCTCTCCTTCTCTGGCCTCCCAGAGCACTTCAAGCCCATTGGTATTTGTGATAGTTTGCTTTAATTCCTTGGGTACTTTTTAGTATTTTTGTCTCCCTGATTGGGTGTGAGGCTCTTACAGGGCAAGGCTCTTTATTACTCTCTATGCTCAACAACTTCACGCCAGAATCCGTCCTAAATAATCTCAACTGATTAGGAAATCATGGAGATGCCTCCTGAAAACCCCCGACCTAAAGAAGACATTGAGATAGAATCTGGGAGCCTGAGTTAGTCAGTCTGTCAGCAAGTGACACAGAACTGGAATATTAATTCAAATAACTGGAAAGTTGAGGTATAGTCAGAGACCTATTGATCTTTTCAGACCCCTCTCTCTTTTCCCCATCTCTAAATGTTGCTATTTGTGAGACCCAGCTCTTATGAGCGTAGTTTAAAAACTCTGAAAAAGGGGCACCTGGAGGCTCAGTTAAGCCACTGACTGGGTTTCAGCTCAGGTCATGATCTCACAGTAGTGGGATGGAGCCCCGAGTGCGGCTACATGTGGAGTGTGGAGCCTGGTTGGGGTTCGCTCTCTCCCTCTCTCTCTCTCTTTGCCTCTCCCCCATCCCCGTGCCTGCTCACTCTCTCACAAAATAAATTGGGGCACCTGGGTGGCTCAGTTGGTTAAGCATCGACTTCCACTCAGGTCATGATCTCAGAGTTTGTGGGTTCAAGCCCCATTCAGGCTCTCTGCTGTCAGCACAGAGCCCGCTTTGGATCCTCTGTCCCCTCTGTGCCCCCCCCCCACTCTCATGTACTCTCTCTATCTCTCTCACTCAAAAATACATAAATATAAAATTTTTTAATATTTATTTTTGAGAGATAGAGAGACAGAGTGGAGTGGGAGGGGCAGAGAGAGAGGGAGACAGAGAATCTGAAACAGGCTCCAGGCTCTGAGCTGTCAGCCCAGAGCCCAACATGGAGCTGGAACCCACCAACCGTGAGATCATGACGTGAGAGCTCCCCAGGGGAAAGGATGTACAGTTACCAAAACAATGGGGGAAAAATGCTAGGAAGAATCCATTTCTACCTCCTCAAAAACCCTTCACCATAGCTCTATTTCCCCCCAAATGGTCCTGAGCTATTTAGCAGCATAATAATTGTCACACTTCGTTGCATTCTTACTGTGTATCAGATAATGCACCAGTGCTTTGTAATGTAATTACAATTACATTTTACATTACATTACAAAAATGTAACTATGATTTTTAAAATAATATAATATATATATTATCTCTAGTTCTCTGAACAACCCAATAAGGTAAACTGTAAGCTATTGAATCAGTACAGATTCAATTTTATATTTGGCATGTGTTTAGCCCATATCTAATAGGGTTTAAACATGTTTTAATTAAGTAATACATTTGCTTAATTAATTAATTAATTAATTGCTTAATTAATCAATTAATCAATTAATTAATTGATGTGTGGGTGAGGAGTTCCTCTGTAAATTCGAGGTACAGCTAGTTGGACTTCAAGTAAAAGCACAGAATGTTAGGACCATAGAGGTCACTGAAATCTAGGCTCAGTTTGCAAACTCTTTGCTACTGATCCACAACAAAATAGGTCAGGTAATTTGGATTCGCATTTAGTAACTTTTGTAGCAATTTGGCAGGTTAAATTTATGTGTTGGATTAGTAATACAAAAAAGTTAGACTTGCATTTTGTATGCCTTTGCTTTTTAGGTTTATCTTTCTAATAAATTTATTTTAGTGTCTTTTACCAAGTATCAGCCCAAAATGGATTGGAAGTTTAAAAAAAAATCTAATTATTTGCCAGAGATCATTTGAGCAGCCTGGATTTCATCTCAACTCCCACACAGAGCAAGAGACTTTTCTCTGTTTCTGGCCAACTAGCTTCTTTTTAACACTTTCCAGTGGAACATTCACAGGATCTAATTCCCACTTGCAGATTGTTTCATAACTTAACTATTTCTGATCTGACCTTGGAAAGTTCTCTGTCAGAGAAGAAAACAGACTTTCTCAGCTCAGAGTGGAATTGCAGGGTGACAGCCTTCAGCAAGAAGTGGAAATTTCACTGACCTGATTTCTCAGGTTCAGTTTTCTCATCTGCAAAATAAGAACTCTCCATTTCTGACGTTATGATCCCACTATTCCTTCATGAGCTTTTCTATCCCTCTGAGCTATGAGGCAAGTTCCTCTCTGAAGAATAGTCCCCTGCAGCCCTGCCCCTTGAAAAAAGATCCTTTTTGACATTTAGCAACTTGATTATACAGCTAAGATACATCTCATATATTATTTATATGGGATAAATAATATTATATTATTCAAAATCCAAATAAAGTAGAGTTTCTGTAGTAGGCAGATGTCTGCTTTCCTATATATTATAAATTTAGTAGTAGTAGTAGTAGTAATAATAATAACAATGATATAGCTAACCATTATTGGACACCTACTGTACACCAGCCATTGGGTTAAATGCTTTACACAAATTATCTCATTTATTTATCAAAATAACACTTAAGCTAATGCTACTATTATTATTATTATTATTACATTGTGTAGATAAGAAAACTGAAGTATGGGGTAGGCGAAGAAACTTGCCCAGCCTATGTGACTAAAGAGTAAGTGGGCCAAGATTAGAATTGTGCTGATTTGAATCCAGAGCCTACATTCTTAACCACTATAACATTAGAAGGAGGGAAATGAAAGGCATAACAATTGAAAAATAGTGAAGTGTGGTTGATCTTCATATACAGGTATCATATTTCTTACACAGAAGCTCAGGGTCCCAAAGCCATAACAGCTGAAGATTCCTGGCCTTCTAAAGACATGGGTCCAGAACTGACAGAGCATGGATTCCACCACATTTTACTGATTACAATGAGTCACAGGTCTATCCCTAATGGGGTGGGTCCACACAGGAGTTATGGCTCACTGGGTGGGGGTCATCTTTGGAAATGAGCGACCTTGTGAATAAGCCAATAGAGAGATAAGAAAGAATACTAAAAAATACCCCTTTAAGCCAGAGAACACAAGAGGGGGAGGAAAAATAATAACAAAGAATAGATAGAACTAAAAAAATGGCAAGATGATAGATTTAAACCTAAGCATTTCAATAATTACATTAAATATAAACAGACTAAACACTCCAAATGTAAGACAGAGATTGTCAGATAGACCAGATTTTTTAAAAAGCAAAGCCCTACTACATGCACTCCGTAAGAAATCCTCTTATATATTAAGACATAGATTAGTTAAAAGTAAAACAATAAGAAAAAGATATAGAATGCAACCACTAGTCACAAAAAAAGGGAGGAATTATCATTTTAATATCAGCCAAAGCAGACTTTAGTTTAAGACATATTATCAGAAATAAAGATGGGGTGCCTGGGTGGCTCAGTCGGTTAAACGTCCGACTTCAGCTCAGGTTATGATCCCACGGTTTGTGAGTTTGAGCCTCGCGTCAGGCTCTGTGCTGACTGCCAGCTCAGAGCCTGGAGCCTGTTTCAGATTCTGTATCTCCCTCTCCCTCTCCCTCACCTGCTCACGCTGTCTCTCTCTCTCTCTCTCAGAAATAAATAAAACATTAAAAAAATTTTTTGAATAAATAAATAGACATTCATATTGACAAAATGTCAATTCATCACAATGACATAGTGATTTTAAGTGTATATGCATTTATAAATTTATAAAGCAAAAACTGATAGAACCAGATATATCCAAACCCACATTTGTTATATGAGACCACAACACTCCTCATTCAGTAACTGATAGAACAAGTGTCTGAAAATCAGTAAGGATATATAAAACTACACTAACAAAATCAATCAGAATAGCTCAGCTGACATTTATGGAAGCTACATCTAACAACTGTAATATACAGTCTTTTTTTTAATGTTTTTTTTTTTTATTTATTTTTGAGAGAGAGACAGAGACAGCATGAGCAGGGGAGGTCAGAGAGAGAGGGAGACACAGAATCTGAAGCAGGCTCCAGGCTCTGAGCTGTCAGCACAGAGCCTGATGTGGGACTCCAACTCATGAACTGTAAGTAAGATCATGACCTGAGCCAAAGTCAGAGGCTCAACCAACTGAGCCACCCAGGCGCCTCTTAGAATACAGTCTTTTAAAGTGACTTGGAGCATTCATCAGCAGAGCTCATATGCTAGGATATAAAATAAGTCTCAATAAATTCAGAAGAACTGAAATCATAGAGTACCCTTTCTAACTATAAAGGAATTAAGTTAGAAATTGATAACAAAAATAAATATGTGAAATATCCAATTATTTTAATACTAAGAAACATACTGTAAAATACTGTGTGACTCAAAAAGGAAACTCAGAGAAAGATTTTCAAATATTTTGAACTAAAAGATATTAAAAGCAGAGCATATCAAAAGTTGTGATATGCAATTGTACACATAAAACTAATGTAATGCTGTATGCTAATTATACTGGACATTTTTTATTCAAAATAATTTTAAATTTTAAATTTAAAAAAGTTATTATGAAAACCAAATTCTCTTGCTATCATGTGGGCTTAAACAGCAATAGATGCTTTATATTAACTTTTAAATCAGCATCAGTTTTAGGGGGATAATGTCCATATTCTTTAATTTATTTTAGATCATATGACCAAGAATTTGGCATTAAAGTTACATGAAAACAAACACAAAACAAAACAAGTTGTAGGATACAAACTAAAGCAATTCTTAGGAAATATATAGGGATAAATATTTATATTGGAGAGAAGAAGCTTAAAATCAGCGCTCTATGCTTTCACCTTAAGCAGCTAGGAAAAGAGCCACATAAAAGTAAGAAAACCAAAAAAATATATAAAAACAGAAATCAGTGAACTAGAAATAAGCAAAGAATAAAGTGAAATATAAACTTGGTTCTTGGAAAAGATAAATAAAATTGATAAACGTCTAGATAGATTGATCACAGACAAAAGAAGATAAAACACAAATTATCATATTAGGAATGAAAGAGTAAACAACACTATGAATTCTACAAACATAAAGAAAAATAAGGGAACATTATGAAAACATTTATTCCAATGAATATGACAACTTAAAGAAGAAATTTTCTTGAAAGACATAAATTACCAAAAGTAACACAAAATAAATAATCTGAATAATTTTGCATCTAGTAAAGAAGTGAATTGGGGCACCTGGGTGGCTCAGTTGGTTAAGCATCCAACTTTGGCTCAGGTCATGATCTCACGGTTCGTGAGTTGGAGCCCCGCATGAGGCTCTGTGCTGACAGATCCTCTGCCTCCCTCTCTCTCTGCCCCTCTTTGCTCACTCACATGCTCTTGTGTCTCACATGCTCTTGTGTCTCTTTCCCAAAATAAAATAACAAAGGGGAGGCTGAGTGGCTCATTCAGTTAAGTATCCAGCTTGAGCTCAGGTTATGATCTCATAGTTCATGGGTTTAACCCCTGCTTTGGGCCCTGAGCTGACAGCTCAGAGCCTAGAACTTGCTTTGGATTCTCTCTCTCTATCGTTCACTCTCTCCTTCCCTCTCTGTCCTTTCCTTGCTTGTGCTGTGTCTTTCAAAAGTAAATAAACATTAAATTTTTTTAATTTATAAAAAAGTAAATAAATAAACATTAATTAATAATAAAAAAAATTTGGGGCGCCTGAGTGGCTTAGTCGGTTAAGCGTCCGACTTTCGCTTAGGTCATGATCTCACGGTTCGTGGGTTCGAGCCCCGCGTCGGGCTCTGCGCTGACTGCCAGCTCAGAGCCTGGAGTCTGTTTCAGAGTCTGTGACTCCCTCTCTCTCTGGCCCTCCCCTGCTCACGCTGTCTCTCTCTCTCTCTCTCTCTCTCTCCTAGAAATAAATAAAAATATTTTTAAAAAATAAATAAATAAAAAATAAAAAAATAAAAAAGATTTAAGAAAAAAGTTGAAGGGCAACTGGGTGGCTCAGTCAGTTAAGCGTCTGACTCTTGGTTTCAGCTCAGGTCATGATCTCACGGTTCTTGAGTTTGAGTCCCTCATCGGGCTCGATGCCAACAGTGCGGAGCCTGCCTGGAATTCTCTCTCCCCCCCTCTCTGTGTTCCTTCCCCACTTGTTCCCTCTCTCTCTCTCTCAAAATAAGTAAATAAACTGTAAAAAAAATTTTTTTTAAAGAATTGAACTATTTTTAAAACATCAGGTTAGACATTTTACTAAATTTTTAAGAAATATATGTAATAAATTAATAATATGTCACAGCCTTGACTGCAATTAAACAAAATCTTAATGCAGAAAATGAATTTTCAATAAAATGCACACCTGCAGATTCAAGAGCTTACCTTTTGATCTATTCTTGGTGATTCTATTCTTGGAATTTTAGCCTAAAAATACAAATTTCATACATTGTTTATGTACAAAAATGTTCATTATAACAATTCTTGTAGCAATAAAAAAGTGGGTTCTGCCTAGATGTCCAACAAAAGTAAATCAGAGTTCAACCACAGGACAGACGATTACACAGTAGTATATGATATATGGAAAGATTCAACAATATGGAGAAAATAATGATTGCTAACATTTACTGAGCACTTTCTGAAAGCCAGGAATGGTATTAAAAGCTTCACACATATTAGTTCATTCCATCTTCCTATTAGAAAAGCACTTTCATTGTCCTCTTTTTAGAAATGAGAAAGCAATGGGTAGAAAGGTTACTAACTTGGCCAAAGTCACACAGCTACTAAAGAGGAAACTGGCATTTGAACCCAGGCAGTGTGACCCTAGAGCCTGCACTTAACCACTGGTTAGGTAAAAAATATAGGATGCAAGATTAGAGAAAAAGATCATCTCTCCTACATTTTCAAAAAGGGACAGGGGTACAGATGGGGAAAATGCAACAGAAAATTAACAATGGTTTTCTCCAGATAGGAAGATCATGTTTTCTTTTCCTTTCCACTTTCTGCATATTCTAGTTTTTCCATAATACAGACATCTATCACCGGTATTCATTCAATCCCCCTTCTAGTCCTTTCTTATGCCTGGTCTTTTGAGTTCAAAAGGAGATTGCCCTTCTCCAAGTCTGCCCTCCAAGCCCACACTTGAGAGGAGTGGCTGTGTCAACTCATGCTGTCAGGCGAACTTTACAGTGAGGCAATGTTAGAATTTAGTCCTCAAAGCCGGAGACTCAACCAATTTGCCTACACAAAGCCCTTCCCTCTGGTCTCACTTTCTGTGACCCTCCCCATGGCCCCCCATTCCATTCCCTTTTCCGACTTAGGAATCCCTTTGAGGAAAACCACCTAATGTAATTCACCTTTCTTTTTTTTTTTTTTTAATATTTTTATTTATTTCTAAGAGAGAGAGAGAGAGACAGCGTGAGCAGGGGAGGGTCAGAGAGAGAGGGAGACACAGACTCTGAAATAGGCTCCAGGCTCCGAGCTGGCAGTCAGCACAGAGCTCGACGTGGGGCTGGAGCCCATGAACCGTGAGATCATGACCTAAGCGAAAGTCGGACAGTTAACCAACTAAGCCACCCAGGCCCCCCTGTAATTCACCTTTCTATCTCTCTTCAAGCCTCGGCCAGGGCTTCACATATAGTATCATTCCCATATAATATAACAAATAAAAACTTGAAAGCCAGGTTGTTATGATCAGAAAAAAGAATCTCCGAGAATAAAAGATGTGACTATACACGTCAAAAGAGAGGAGGGTTTGTCTGACCAGTTGCATCAGATCTGGCCCCAAGAAGCCATGAAAATACTGTCTTAGTCCTACAGTGCCCACTGTGGTGCCCCGCCCACATCCCCTCTGGTGGGGTGGGGAGCAGAGAAGACAAGAGAGCACGAGCATTGCTCCTCTGGCTCTTGGGAGTGTTGGCAGCTAAATATTTTAGCTGGATCTGTGACCCCTCCCCAGAGGAAGACCACAGCCAATGACTGGTCGGTGATCTGGTACAAAAACCCCGCCCCCTTCCTCAACTTGGGCCGGCTCCAAAGGTCCATCCCAGCTTCTGAGCTCTCTTGGCCTTGACTAAGACTGCGTTTGTTGTTACTACACTGCAGCTCAACTCCTCCCTCTGCTCAACCTGCTTCCTTCGCTTCCCAAAGCCGTTGATACCCAGAGAGCTCCTCAGTAGAACCTCTGCGTCCAAGTCTCCAACTTGGAGTCTGTCTCTCAGAAACCTGACCTACCAGAGAGAAGTTCCAGAAAATAGCAGGCCCTACTAGGGCCTGGTTGTTAATAAGATAAAGATGTCTGGGGTAGATTGAGGTCGGGAATTCAGCCAAGTGGGAGGACTCTCAAGAGCTTTCCAAGACTTATGAAGGCAAAGAGCGAGCTGAGGAGGGTGGGGAGGGAGAGCGTTGGGGTACAAATGCAGAGAGGAGTGAGCAAGTGATAGATACAGGCAGATAAAATCTGCTAGGTAAGGTGGAGGAAGAACGAGCAAGCCAATTTTAAATTACCCTGGCAAGGTGGTTGGTTAACCATGATCCCAAGATGAAAACATATTTTATGCTGCCTGCTAGAAATCCAACAGTGGTCCCAGGGGTGTAGATTATACACCCACAAGGTCAGAGGCTTCACGATAAAATTGGCCCCTAATTGAGACAAATGGAGAAATGTTGGGATTGCCTCTCAGAACACCCCATAAAGACTCTGGCTACAGTGAGCATTCAACAAGACATAGTATCTTTTTCCCATTAAATCCAGGTGTGAACCAGAATCTCTGATAATCCCTGAAGTTACTACTGACACCTACCTACCTGGCCCATCGTCATTTCACACCAGTCCGCCAACATGTATGTGAAGCACCAAGGCTACTCCTTCCGTGGCTGTGTCATGAAACTGCAGCCATTTAGCCAATTGTACCCCTAAAGTCTTCCAAACCCAGTATCCAAGTCACATGAATATTTATATCTTCTGTCCCCAGCTCAGATGTTCCACACATTCACAGGCTGGTCCAGCAACAACCTGGGGTCTGCATGACAGAAGTCTGCTTATGCAGATGGGACCATGGCCCTTCTCAGCCCCTGGCTGCCACTAAGGCAGCCAGAAGTTTCCAAAGCAGACAGAAAGCAGAATGCCAAGAGAAGGTGGAAAAACAGGAAACATACCAGGTGTATAGGCAAGGCGATCGGATCCTATCAGTCAACCTAAAATCAGCCATCCCAACAGCAATCCAAAACATTGAAATCAAATACCCTTTGACCCCACATTCAGAAATTGACCACAGAGTTACTTTTGCAAGAATATGAAGCAGGGATAGCGGCTCCCTGTGTCACCAAGATGTCAGCTTGAGACACCCAGTGTCTTCGGATCCATGTAAATCAGATGAAAGCCCACAGAAGACCAAAGCCCCCCTACACCCACCTCCCAAGAGTTTCCTCAAATTCCCAGGGCATCTTCTATTCTTCTGGCCATTTCTAGCTTCAACTTCTTACCTCTATCTCTTGCTGTTTCTTTATCTCCACTCTGAAAACAATATCATATGAGCCGCAGCCCCTTATACTGAGATTCCCCCAAAAGCAACCACTGGTAAAACAAGCAAACTTTTACTAAAAGTATGTGGGTCCTAGGCAAGGGTCTCCATGCTCAGAGAAAATAGCCCAGCTCACATTTTATTCATTCTTGTTCTTAAGTCACCCAGTCTAGGAAAATACACTAAACTTTCCTTTACTCTTGTATTTACAATACTTCTGACACCAGACGTGTGGCTCTGTTCCCAGGCCAACCAATTCTCTGACAACTTAATTCAGTTCTGACTTTCTATCTGGAGTTAGCACCAGATCCCACAAATCAAGGTTCCCATGAGAAGGTCCTCACTTCAGATGCCAGTCTACAGTCCCATGTTGTTACCAACACTTCTAAACGACCAGTTATAAGTCAGGGTTCCTGCGGGGTGCCTGGGTGGCTCAGTTGGTTGAGCATCCAACTCCTAATTTCAGCTCAGGTCATGATCCCAGGGTCATGAGATCGAGCCCCCATCAGGCTCTGCACTGAGCATGAAGCCTGCTTGGACTTTCTCCCTCTCCCTTCACCCCTCCCCTGTTCGTGCTCCCTCTCTCTCTCTAAAACTTTAAAAAAAAAATAGTTTTTTAATGTTATAAAAATCTAACAGGCAGTCAGTCAGGGTTCCCAGGACCTCTTCTTCAGGTTTAATTTTTGCTAGGAGGGATCACAGAACCCAGGGAAACAGTTACTAACAATTACTGGTTTATTATGTAATAAGGGATATTGATAAAGGATCCAGATGAACAAGCAGAAGAGGTACACAAAGTGAGGTCCAGAAGAGTCTCCAGACCAGAGCTTCTGTCCCTCTGGAGCTGGAGGGGGCCACTCTCCCAGCACAAAGATGTGTTTACCACCCCAGATGCTCCCTGAATGCTCTCTGAATGTTCAAGGATTTTTATGGAAGCTTCCTCATGTAGGCACAATTGATGATTAACCCAGTTTCCAGCCCCACTCCAGAGAATAGGGGCTGAGGCTAGAACTTTCAAGCTTCTAATCACAGCTTGGTCTTTCTGGTGACCAGCTTCTATCCAGAAGCACACTGGGAGCCACTTCATTAGCACCAAGATACACCTATGATCCGGGAAATTCCAAAGGGTTTAGGAGCTCTATATTGGACACTCCAATACTCCGGAAATTACAAGTGCTTTAGGAGCTCTGTGTCAGGAACTGGGGTAAAAGACCAAATATTAGCAGGAACCGGGGGCGGAAACTGATATTTCTTATTATTTCACATACCCCTGGTAGGTTTCTCGCTGGCTGTCTCATTTCATGCAACACCCAGTCTTCAGTCATGCCGGGTTTCGGGGAATGTGCGCCCAGTCCGACGCTAATTACTTTACATACATTAGCTCCTTTTGTCCTACAGAAACCCTATGAAAAGAAAAGTACTTTTACTGTAAAGAAACCCAGGCTTAGCAAAATTACATCATTCATCCAAGGTCATATAACATAATAGTTAAGGGATTGGCTGAGCTGCTATAACAAAAAGGCCTAAATAGACACTGGTTCAATAAGAGAGAAATTTCTGTCTCTGTCACATGGCAATCCAGAGGTGGGAGGTAGGTCCACTTTGCTCATCATGTAGCTTCCAAATGGGTTCCAATCATTGTCTTTGCCTGGCCAGTGGCAAGGATGGGAGAGAGTTAGAATCAAATGTCACTGAGAAGATAATCCAGAAGTTGCACACATCACCTCTGCCCACATAACCACGAACCCAAATTTAGTCACATGTCCAGAGCTAGCTAGGCAACACAGCCTGTAGCTGAGAAACTGTGTGACCAGCAAAATCTCCAGAACATGCTTTTACTGAAAGGAAGAAGAGGAAATGGATATTGAGGAGAGTTAATAGTCTCAGGAGACCAGTTAATAAGTAAAGAACTATAAATGAAATACTGGTCTGTTTGGATCCAGAGCCCTCTTTTGTAATCACATCAAAGCACCTCTGTAAAAAATATTTTTTATGCTTTTTTTTTTTAATTTCAGAGAGAAAGACAGAGCACAAGTGGAGGAGGAGCAGAGAGAGAAGGGGAGAGAGAATCCCAAGCAGGTACCACACTGTCAGCACAGAGCCCAATGCAGGGCTTGAACCACAAACCGTGAGATCATCACCTGAGCCGAAGTCGGACCCTTAACCGACTGAGCCACCCAGGCTCCCCTCCAAGTGCCTCTCTAAACACTTGAAAAACTTTATTTCCTGGGCTTCTGCAGTTTTCCTCTGACTGTTCTTTAGAGTCAATTAAGTCAGACATTGGGGATCCTGCTCCCTCACCCTCCACTCTACCCAACCTCTCCCCTCCTCCGTGACTCGTACTAGCTCCTCCAGTACAAAATTATCCCGTGGTTTCCCTACACGCTGCTCGCACCTTTGTAAACAGTCCTTCTAGCAAACTATCTGCAAAGTCTTTGCTTTGCGTGTGTCTTCTGTTTCCTGTCGGAACCTTGACTGATTCTCCTTATTCATGGTTCACCCCGCAGGGCAGTGTCAGGCGAGGATTTCAGGCTCATCGGAATGAAATATCAATGAACCTCAGAAACGTGTCCTGCTAACAGTGATCTGCCTTCCTCAATAGAAGCCCCAAGGGGACCATGACCCTCTCTTTTATTATTTATTCTTAGAGACCAGTGCAACATCTAGCACATAGTACGTTCACTAAATATTAGGTATGAATGAACACTGAGTCCTATATATAGTAGTCGCATGACAAATGTGTGCCTGATGATTAACTGAATGGCCCCAATCTTGTTTAGAAAGCTTTAAACAGTTCCTTACAAAGCCATAGAGATTTTCTTTTCTTTTTTTTTTAGAAAATACACTGTGCAATATGTACTTTATTTAGCTATAATGTTCTTATAATCTCAAGTCTTCTTGCACCTTCATATGTTGTAATACTTCCTGTCATTGCAACATGTTCACCAGATTTTTCAGTCCTCCTGTGTAATGCTTTGAAGTAGAGTATGATTGAAAATCTGCAGTTTGAACTTGAACAAAGTTCGTAGTACACAGATTACAGACAATTTCCTTTAAATGTGCTCTTGGAAGCTAGGAATGCATGAAGCACATCAGAAAGAGAAACTTACCAGGAAAAAGACACGAGATTCAAATTTTGAGTCTGAAGCAAACACTATCGTATTTCATTAAGTTTACGATGCCATTGATCTTTAGATATCTCACTACGTCGCGCTGAAAGAGAGAGAACATACCAGTTAAACTCTGACACAATGCTTTCTTATCACTTAGGATTATTTTTTTTTTACATATGGAAAAAGGTCTTGGAGACTTGTTTAGTCATAGAGTTTCATTATATATCATGTAGAGTCATGGAGTTTCATTATATATCACAGTGCATTTTGGCTATTACAATAACTTTGGGTTTCAATGCCAATCATACTGAGGTTATTTTGAAGACATTGTAAATGGCAATTAAATGCATGTAACTCAATTAAAGTGACAGCAATATGAATAACTACGACCAGATTCTTTCTACCATACCACACCTGCGACTTGGATACCAACAATTGTAAGATGCATCTTGATATCAGAGACATTAAAATGGGTGGCCGGGGAGGACAGGGTATCAAGCGTTGGAATCGAGGAAATATGGGACTTAGCCCAGAAGCAAGATTCAGGGGCTAAGTCCCATATTTCATTGATTGAATCATTTGTAGATATGTGCTAGGGAGGGACGGGGAAAGACAAGGATTGTATCAGGGAGACGACAATTAGAAAATGCAGGGGTGCCTGGGTGGCTCACTCGGTTAAGTGTCTGACTCTTGATTTCAGCTCAGGTCATGATCTCAGGGTTCATGAGACGGAGCCCCTGTCAGAACAGAGCCTGCCTGAGATTTTCTCTCTGCCCCTCCCCTTCCCCCACTCTCATGCACACATGCTCTCATGCTCTCTCTCAAAATAAATAAATACACATTTTAAAAAAGAGAAAATGCAAATATTCTCAAGTTTCAAATTCATTTGTAGCAAGTCAGTTTACACTCACTAAATATTATTCACTAATAAAAATCACTCACTAAGTGTTACATATTAAATACTTGCTTGTTAACGATTGCTTAAGGTAAGGTTGAAAGCTGAAGAATGGTCCAAAATACCAAGTAGGAAATGCTTCATGTTCAAATGCAAGCTTAGGTGTTTGCAGAATTAACCCTCAGAAAGATGAAAAATTTTTATAGTTGAGTCCTTATGAAGTTTTTCATATTGCAACATACTCTCTCAGTTACTCTATTTTGAACTACAAAGTATTGTAGGTCTCTGCCTGTCTCTCTGACTTGCTCTTCTAATAGAGAAGATTCAGTTTTCTTTCTTTTTTTTTTAATGTTTTATTTATTTCTGAGAAAGAGAGAGAAACACCATGAGCAGAGGAGGGTCAGAGATAGAAGGAGACACAGGATCTGAAACAGGCTCCAGGCTCTGAGCTGTCAGCACAGAGCCCGAAGCGGGGCTCGAACCCACGAACCGTGTAATCATGACCTGAGCCGAAGTTATACACTTAACCGACTGAGCCACCCAGGAGCCCCAGGAGATTCAGTTTTCTTATGTAACCAATGACCTGATAAAAAGATGAAATTATTTGGGTAGGACACAAAATCTTTGTGTCTTTCTAGTCAGGTTACTTAAAAGGTAAAGGGAAAAACATTTACATTCTCTGATCAAGAGCAGACCAATAGCTCAAGAAAGCTTTATCCTTTTAACAGAGAGAAAACCAAATTCTAATATTGCACCAGCTTACTTTTGATATTAAAATTCATTTAACTTAATTAAATTCACTCTGTTAGCCAGCTTAAGTACACATCAAAATTTCTTTCCATAGATCCTTTTTCCACAAAACTTCTACAACTTTCTTTTTCACATTCAGATTTTTTTTAATCTTTATTTTTGAGAACAAGAGAAACAGAGCATGAGCAGGGAAAGGGCAGAGAGAGGGGGAGACACAGAATCTGAAGCAGCCTCCAGGCTCTGAGCTGTCAGCACAGAGCCCAATGCGGGGATCAAACTCACGAACCTCGAGATCATGACCTGAGCTGAAGTCAGATGCTTGACCTGAGCTAAAGTCAGATGGTTAACTGATGGACCCACCAAGGCACCACCACATTCATATTTTATCCTATGTGTATCCTCTTTTCACTTCTGAAATAATCAACCTCACTTTAGGACAAAACTATTTTCCCTCAACAAAAATGCATTTCCTTTTCTCATACCTTCTTTTGACAAAAACATATATCCTACTTTCTTGGCATTACAGAGATGTCTCCCTGATTATTCCTAGAAGTTTTAATTATATATATTAGAATTTTTAGCCCTTAGAAAGCTTTCACGTCCAGCAAAAACTAAGAAGCAAGCAATGGTAGACTGTCTTTTACATTAGCTTTCTGTAGCTTTTTATTTATATATATATATAAAAGTATAAATACTTTTATAATATCTAGACACATATACTTTCTCATAGTAAATTTTTCATTTTTTCATTTTTTATTTTTTAACCTGTGGCACAAAACATGTTTTTTGTTTGTTTGTTTGTTTGTTTGGCACAAAATGTTTTACTAATAGACCCAAATGTATTTTTTTTTCCCTTAGAGAGGGAGTATATGAGTGCAAGTTGGGGAGGGACAGAGAGAGAGGAAGAAAGAATCTCAAGCAGGCTCCACACCCAGCACAGAGCCCAGCACTTGGTCTCATGACCTGGGATCATGACTTGAGCTGAAATCAAGAGTCTGCCACTTAACTGACTGAACCATCCACACACCCCAATGGTCTACATATTTAATGACTATCCATTTCTTAATTTAACTTATCAAAACTTTTAAAAATATTTTTAATATTTATTTATTTTGAGAGAGAGAGAGAGACAGAGCATGAGCAAGGGAGGGACAGAGAGAGAGAGAGAGAGAGAGAGAATCTGAAACAGGCTCCAGGCTCTGAGCTGTCAGCACAGAGCCCTACCCAGGGCTCCAACCCACGAGCCGTGAGATCATGACCTGAGCTGAAGTCGGACGCCTAACCGACTGAGCCACCCAGGCGCCCCAACTTATCAAAGCTTTAAGGTTTAAGGTTACCAAAAAGACTTGAAGAAACAATTTTTAAAATTCACCCAAAAACTTTTATCCCACTTACATCTATTTGATTCACTCAAGCTCAACAATCATGTTTAGATTACTTATAAAAATGTTATCATAGTAAGTTACTTCCTCACTAATAAGTTTTATAACAGAGATAACATTAATTTATTTGACTAGTAAACCCAGGTAGAATAAAGGTTGTAGGTCTACATTATTTTTAATGTTGATAATTCTAAAGACATGTCTATTTCAATGAGGCCAAAAAACTTAAACTAGCTTATTTACTGAAGATTATCTCAGAGCATATGAACTGAACAGTATTTGGGTTAGTTTTTATTATATTTCTAAGAATTTTATGAATCCATAATTCATTTAAGAGCTTAATTTTCTTTAGACCAACTAAATAGACCTCTTTTACAAATTGATTTTGGTAACACTACCTGGAAGTTGAAAATACCACACATCTATAATGGATGATAGATGATAGATAGATAGATAGATAGATAGACAGATAGATAGATAGATAGATAGACAGATAGATAGATAGATAGACAGACACACATAAACATCCAGACAGATGCAAACAGGGACCTTACAGCTTTCATTCTACAATTACTGCTATGAGATGGGATGACAATGAAAAAACTCACTAGCTTATAAAAGAAGAGTTGAATTAAGTGAAGCTTATCTGCTCCAATGGATAAAACTTTTTATTAATATTTGTGGAGAAGACACGTAAGATATTTGATTTGCCCCAATTCCAAAAAACTGTTTTCCACTTTTGGTTTTCTTCTGACAAGGATGACCTCCCTCAAATTCATAGACCAGACAGAACGTTTATAGCTCATAGATACAGGGAAAGAATGCAAGTTCCTCTAAAGGCTTTTGTTCCCAAAAGCCAGAATTTTTACAGTACCTACCAACAGATCTTTGAGAAAATTGGAGAGGTTAATTGTTAGAAAGGGTACGTGGACTTTGAATTGTATCAAGTGCTACATTTTTTGGTCTTACAAAGATTTGTAAGGAAGGGATAGTTGTTTTAATTCCTCAAAGACTTGGGTTAGAATCTAAATAATATCCAAGGACTGACACGCCCATCTACCTATGCTGAAATGTTTTCCTTTACTCTCTGGGTCCATTTAGATTAAGGGGAAAAGTCCCAAAAAAAATCCTTTCAGGCTCTGAATATCAACTTTCTATTCAGAGGGTTATTAAACCCTTTCAAACACCTTGCCAGGTTTCATCTGGGACAAACAGTAAATATTTCTGGCAGTACTAAACAACCCTGGGACCCAAGAGGAGTCCTCAAAGGGGATGCAAGTGATATTTTCTTTTCCTCTCTTCACCAGGTACTACAGACAGAGATCTGAGAGAGCTGAGCCTGGTAAGAATTCTTATCCTTGGCCAACATCTGCTGGATTTTCTGGGGTCCTATCTGCAGGCACTAGTGGGATTTAAAGTAGAGAGTGTAACTCCAGGATCTACCAGAATTTGGCAAAGTTCTTCATTAATTTTCATTTTAGTTTCCCTTTGGCTGTGAAAGGGAATTACTGGCAGCAAGGCCCTCGGGGAGCCTTCTTTCAAGGGCAGATATAAGGGTGTCTGTTTGGTCATGTGGTCAGTTCAGAGTGGAAAGCCAATTTAGACAGAAGATTCCTAAAATAAATATTCAAGAAAGGAGGCTAGAAGGGAGCAGCAGGAATTACATTAGTCTTACAGCCCTTTGTTTTAGATGCCTCTTGTGTCTTTAATTTTTCATTAGCCTTTTACAGCAAACCCTTCAAATGGAGCTATTTTTAGAATGTTGAAGCCTTTTAGAGGCTTCTGCTGACAATTAAAATGGGTGTCCCATTCTGTTTGCTCAGTTTGGGAGTCCTTGATCTCAAGTACACTTCTTCTTTTTTTTTTTTTTTAATGTTTTATTTATTTCTGAGAGAGAGAGAGACAGGGAGAAAGAGAGAGAGAGAGCATGAGAAGGGGAGGGTCAAAGAGAGAGGGAGACACAGAATCTGAAGCAGACTCAGGCTCTGAGCTAGCTGTCAGCACAGAGCCCCGGGGCTCGAACCCACGAACCACGAGATCATGACCTGAGCTGAAGTCAGACACTTAATCGACTGAGCCACCCAGGCACCCCCCCCAAGTATACTTCTTAAAGAATCATATCTAATTGAAACATTCCCCCATAATGGCCACTGTAATTCTAGGTCGTTTTTGGTGAGATTTCACCATTTTTTGTAGTTATTTATCGTTTCCGGAAGTATTGTTCTTAAAGAAAAAAATAAAATAAAAATAAGTAGGTGTGTCAGAAGGCAGCATCCTCAACTCTTTGGAGTATAAGGATCTCATTTATTATTAGCATTTACTATTATCGTTGTTGTTGTTGTAGTTACTATTATTTTACCTAAGTCTTTGAGTCTCCCAGAGCCAAATACCTAAAAGGGATGTGGCTCTGGGTTGGAAGTTGTATGAAGTTTACAGGGTACCTTGCTACATAGAAGTTTTCTTGAGTTTAGCAGGTAATGTAGTGTCAATCTAACCTATTCTGTGACAAACTTATCTTAAGAGTCTTAAAACTAGATAGCAAGCCGTATGGGGCGCCTGGGTGGCTTAGTTGGTTAAGCATCCGACTTTCGCTTAGGTCATGATCTCGCATTCGTGGGTTTGAGCCCCGCGTCGGGCTCTGTGCTGACTGCCAGCTCAGAGCCTGGAGCCTGTTTCAGTCTGTGACTCCCTCTCTCTCTGACCCTCCCCTGCTCACACTGTCTCTCTCTCTCTCTCTCTCTCCTAGAAATAATAAATTTTAAAAAATTTAAAAAAAAAAGATAGCAAGCTGTATTAATTTAACAGCTTTTAAATGCTTGCCCCAGGCCCGCAAATGTTACAGCTTTTCTCCCCTTTTGGGGAGCCTCTGAGATTCCCATTACCAATCTCAGTACCTGCACAAAATAAGACAACCGAGTCTATATGCATTAACTCATCAGCAGTAGCCAGAGAGACGTTACTGAAGGCTGGCCCGCAAGGCCCCACGTGCACCCCCGGTGATTCCCACCATGGAACTGGGAACTGGGGAAAGGACTGAACCAGCAGAATGGCGACTGCAGATTATTTCCAAACAAATGGGCAACTGGCTGGGAAGCCAATCAGATCACCAACTGGAGGTAAAGGGAGCAGAGCTCAGAACCAAGAAGAACTTACCAAAGGCCCTCAGATATGGAGAGAAAGTCAGAGAACCCAGAGAGTTAACAGGTGCTCCTTCTGCGTTTCCTATTGTTCCTGAAGCCATCAGAAATTCACTTAAGATCCTGCCACTGCCACCAAATCCGTTAAAAAACAAAATTCAGCTGAATAAATGGGAGATCTAATTGGCTTTATTCAACCACCATGAGTGGGACAGCATCCAGCAAACAGAAAGGAGCTCTGAGGAGCTGTACAAAATGGAAGGCTTTCATGGGTGGGAAGGGTGGAAGGGGCGGGGGCTAAGAAACAGTGGGTCATATCAGGCAAGATCGCCCACGGGGGACAGACGGGACCTATTGGGCAGATTACCTCATTAGTACTGACCAGGTAATTCCAGAATAGTGGAAGGTTACATTACTGGGAAAGGCTGAAACCACAGCGAGGTTTGGTATTAAGTCTTGGTTTGCTGACATGGAGCTTAGCACAAGTGACTCCATGTTGGGCCTGTTGTCTCTTTTTAAACACTTTAAATATTACCTTTGAAATATGTAATTAAGTTAATAACTAAATATTATGAGTAGACTTTGGACTATTTCCTCTATATTCCTAGTGATGATAAAAACAAAGCTTTTCATTGTAAACAACTGAAACATTACATTCAATGTTGCCTTATATTTAAATTTTTTTAATATTTGTTTATTTTTGAGAGAGAGAGAGATAGAGCATGAGTGGGGGAGGGGCAGAGAGAGAAGGAGACACAGAATCCAAAGCAGGGTCCAGGCTCTGAGCTGTCAGCACAGAGCCTGAGATGGGGCTCAAATTCGTGAATCACGAGATCATGACCTGAGCCAAAGTCGGACGCTTAACCGACTGAGCCACCCAGGTGCCCCAAATGTTGCTTTATATTTAAACATATAGGATTTTTGTCCTGAATTAGCTGGATAATTTTCCATATTCCTTATTTCACTGGTGAAATGCCCCTTCCCCTTTAAAATTATAATTAGAGACTATAAAGACAATGAGCATGAAATGATTAAACAGAAAAACTCTTAAGGGATTGCAATTAAAGCCACATCCATTTAGCATACCATCCAAATTATCACGAAGTAGAACCTCCTTAATGGGAAATCATTTCAAGTCCAACTCAGCCTAGAAGTTTCTCTTCCCCACAAAATAAGCAAGTACATAGCCTCCTTCCTTATGACCCAGTGTGGAGGAGACACTTATTCAACAACTACTGATCAAATGCCCTCTGCGGGTGAGATGCCAGTCTAAATGCTGCAGATACAAAAATGAGCAGGAGAGGGGCACCTGGGTGGCTCAGTGGGTTAAGTGTCCAATGTCAGCTCAAGTCATGATCTCGCGTTCATGACTTCAAGCCCCGCATTGGGCTCTGGGCTGACAGCTCGGAGCCTGGAGCCTGCTGCGGATTCTGTATCTCCCTCTCTTTCTGCTCCTCCCCTGCTCATGCTCGTTCTCTCTCTCTCTCTCTTCCTCAAAAATAAGTAAACATTAAGAATGAGCAGGAGAGACTTGCCTCTGCCCTTCTGGCACCTTAACATGGGAGACAGTAAGTTGACAACCAGCCACACAATAAATTACTTAATTACTTACATGCTAAACCGGGAGAGCATTTTTGTAAATAAGAGCTCACGAGAAAGTGAACAATCAGAAAACAGTACCAGGAGGTGGGAGACCACATCCGCCTAGACCTTAGAGCTCTCGCATTATTTCTGAAAGTAAAAAGACACAGAGAAAAGTTTTTCCAGGCATAGACAACAGGCACTTGGCCACGCACGGTGGCGCATGCCTACCAGCCTTTGCTCGGCTAATAAGGACCGTGTTACCTGCGCTCTAAACTGTTTCTGCAGTAAGATGTGTTCAATTAGTAGTAGAGAAAGAAAAGGCCCCTGATAGATTGAAGCAAGCTGGTGCACCATGAGAGTGGCATGAGACGTTCTGAAAAGGTCAGCAGACAAAACACAGAACACGGCTAACAAAAGAGGAGAATAGGCACACAGCAGAAGCCCTTCCCTTAGGCGCACAAAGGGTTCACCGAGTCCCCAGCAGCGAAGGATTATAAATTAATAGCAGAACCACACGGTAAGGTATCTGTCGCTGTTATATAGAAAAGGGTGTCTGCGTTGAGAGCAGAGTAAGTTAGACCCGCGTCTGTTTCCACGTGTGAGTTTCAGCGTTCTTCATTAACGTCCTCATTAACTCTATAAAATTCCAAGCTAATGAAGCCTCCAGGTACTGTTACAGCCGTATTCAGAGAAAACCCTGACAGTGATGGTCCAGATTCTGGGACCTTGCAGGAGCGACCAGGTAAGCGTCCCTCACCCTACATCACGCTCCCCTTAATAAGCCAAGTGAGCAGCAGGTTACAATTCCTTAGAAACACGTTTTCAACGAGTACTTCTAAAAGTAGTAATACTTTCTCAACTTTTCTTTCTAGAAGGAAAAGAAGATGGATCAAATCAAAGGTTTTCAGTGCTACCTGCTGTTTGGGAGAAATCTGTCCTTTTCTAGATCAGAAAAAAAAGGGTATTGTAGGCTTAAAATTATGTTGGTCTTCTCTCTGTGCTCCCACTGGTTCTGATTAACATAGTATTTCTCACACACCCCAGTGGCCTTCAGAGTACTAGGAATTTGGGGCACCTGGGTGGCTCAGTCGGTTGGGCGTCCGACTTCGGCTCAGGTCATGATCTCATGGTTTCTGGGTTCGAGCCCCGCGTCGGGCTCTGTGCTGACAGCCAGCTCAGAGCCAGGAGCCTGTTTCAGATTCTGTGTCTCCCTCTCTCTCTGCCCCTCCCCTGCTCACGCTGTCTCTCTCTCTCTCTCAAAAATAAATAAAACATTAAAAAAAAAGAGTACTACAAATTTCCCTGACATAACTCAGCTCTTCAATCCTCTATTCTCATGCAAATTTACCTTAAAAGTTTCTTTCTTTCTCATTCCATTCCTATTTCGCAACAGAAAAAGAACAACCACCCACCAACCCGGACCCTAGGAGGTGTTACCCGAACCAGTAGGCTGCATGGCCCTGTGGGCCTTTTCTGTCACTAATTCCTGATCTGATCCCAAGTGTGCCCCACCCCCCTAACCCCACCCCCACTCCGTCGTGCTGCTGGCTGAAATGGTGTGCAGTTTCCTGTGTTTTCACTGTCCTATTCAATGCCCTCCACAGTTCACATTCATAAAAAGTGAGATTAAATGTTTCTAACTATTGGCCTGGACTCCTGAATTCTATTTCCTGATCTACTACTGGTTTCTTTTCAAAAGCAGATTTTTGCCTCAGTAACACAGTGATGCCTCTCTAACAGTAGGAACAGTTAAGAAGCCAGTCCAGGGGCACCCGGGGGGCTCATCCGGTTAAGCATCGACCCTTGGTGTCAGCTCAGGTCATGATCTCACAGTTTGTGGCTGGAGCCTCGCATCAGGCTCTGTGCTGACTGCACGGAGCCTGCTTGGGATTCTCTCTCTCCCTCTCTCTGTCTGCCCCTCCCCTGCTCACTCTCTCTCTCTCACAAATAAATAAATACGCTTAAAAAAATAAATAAGAAAATAAAAATGAACCAGGCCAAATCCTTCCAACACAAAATAATTTATTTTCTGGTGAATTTAGCAAATTCGGGGCAAAGTTGAGCAAGAGAATCATTCATTCATTAAGCACGTATGTGTCGATTCTTACTTTATACCCTGCAGGCAATTGTTGGAAAAAGTCTTCAAGAAGACATGGCCACCGCGAGACCGGAAGCTGGACGCAGCCAGTGAAGGCTCCCACCCACGCCCCTGTCCTCGGAAGGCACATTCTGCGGGTCTTACCCATTCCAAGATGATGCTCCAAGGATACAGCCTTGAGATAGAAACATGGTGTTGAGGCTGTCTGGGCTGGGTGCACAACTAAATCCAGTTAAGGCTTTATGTAAAATACATAGAAACTTTTAAGGTTCTGGAAGGCAGGTGTGGAAATCTACTTGTCTTGCGGCCATCCAACACAAGCCACGTAAGCAAGCCCTTGCTTCTGAAATCTGCCACCTACCAGTCTGGGGTAGTCTGCCTCTTTCTTCAGTCTCTCCTTGCCCTCTACATGGTGAGGGGCGGGGGAGAGGGTGGCTTCAGATTATACCCAAGGAGGTTGTGAACTAACGGAAAGATATCCAGGTAGATGGTATGTATGCTCAGGAAACTTAAGATTTCATAGAAGAGATTAAATAAAAAGACTTTTTAAAGGGGCACCTGGGTTGAGCGTCCGACTTCGGCTCAGGTCATGATCTCTCGGTTTGTGGGTTTGAGCCCTGCATCGGGCTCTATGCTGACAGCTCAGAGCCTGGAGCCTGTTTTGGATTCTGTGTCTCCCTCTCTCTCTGACCCTCCCTGCTCATGCTGTCTCTCTCTCTCTCTCTCTCTCTCTCTCAGAAATAAATAAAACATTTAAAAAATTATTTTTAATACTTTTAAAGTATGAGTCCATAGGGGGTACCCGGGGGTCTCATTCGGTTAGGTGTCTGACGCTTGGTTTCGGCTCAGGTGAGGATCCCACAGTTCATAAGTGTGAGGTCTGCCTCAGGCTCCGTGCTGGCAGTGCAGAGCCTGCTTGAGATTCTCTCTCTCTCTTTCTCTCTCTGCTTCTCCCTCTCTCTCTCTCTCAAAATAAATAAATAAACTTTAACAAATAAAGAAAAATAAATAAATGCATGCTCAGAGGGCCACAGGAGTTCAGCGGAGGGAAAGAATGAAAACCCTCTTGTAGGGGTTTTTCTAACTCTTCGTGATCTGCTGCCTAGAAGCCGATAGCAGAATATGTGATTCCAAAACACGATGCCCAAAATATGCCACTTTGGGATATTGGTTATTTTGAGCCACGGGCACATGAAAACAACGAATGCAGGAGAGGCTTTCCCCGAATTCTCTTTATCTACTTGAAGGCAGATCCTTCAAAAGGACCTCATTTGTCAAAGATGCCCCCTGCCATGCAGTTTTATCAACCTAGGAAGATTGACTCTTATCACAGGATAGAAGACCAGTCAAACTTTGTCACAAGCTATCATACCTCCCATCTCGTTTTCTAAGACCCCACTCATCTTCCCTAAAATTATTTGCTCTCCCCTAAGAGACCTTCACTCCCTCTCCTCTTTCCTTATTAAGATGGTACTTAAGTTTGAATTCTAAGCCACCTCTCAGGGAGTTACTCATCTTTCCTTGGGTGTCTCCCATGTATACATGAAGCATACATGTTAATAAACTTCTGTTTCTTTTTCCCTTGTTAATCTGCCTTTTATTACAAGGGTCTCTGCCAAGAACTCAGAAGGGTAAAGGGAAAATTATTTTTCCTCCCCTAAGGCCCAAATGTGCCGAATTCAATCCAAACTAATTCCATAGTCATCAAAGTCATTAAATACAAAAAGTTTGCTGTGAAGGCTACAAACGTCATAATGAACAACAATAGCCAACACTAACATTTAATGAACACTTGCTACGCGCCTAACCCTATGCTAAGCACTTTACATATATTATCTGTTTTAATCCTCACAACACTGAGAAGTAGGTAAAATTCCTATCCCCATTTTACAGGTGAAATGAAAGGAGGGCCAGACAAGCTAAGTAATTTTTAAATAGATAGCAATGCAGGAATTTAAAAATACTTAACCCTGGGGGTGCCTGGGTGGCTCAGTCAGATAAGCGTCCAACTCCTGATTTGGGCTCAGGTCATGATCCCAGGCTCATGATACTGAGCCCCTCAGTGGGTTCCACGCTTGGGCGTATAGCCTGTTTAAGATTCTCCCTCTTCCGGGGCGCCTGGGTGGCTCAGTTGGTTGGGCATCCGACTTCGGCTCAGGTCATGATCTCACGGCTCATGGGTTCGAGCCCCGCATAAGAAGCCTGCTTCGGATTCTGTGTCTTCCTCTCTCTCTGACCCTCCCCTGCTCATGCTGTCTCTCTCTCTCTCTCTCAAAAATAAATAAAACGTTTTAAAAAATTAAAAAATAATAAAAAATAAAAAAATTCTCCCTCTTCCTCGGCCCCTCCCCCACTCGCCTACTCTCTCAAAAAAAAAAAAAAATATCTAAAACAACATACTCAACCCTGTCTTTCCAAATCTTTACCATTACATACACCTCCTCTTCCTTTACCAGCAAGAAATTTGTGTTGAGAAGAAAAAATCTTTTTCTCTATCCTCTTAAGTTCATGAAGAGGCGCCTGCAAATTAAACTGACCAAATGCAAATTTGGGGAAAAAAGCTAGATTTGTATTTATGTACATATACAGGAGTTCACATACACACACACAAAAAAAGACTCAAGGAGGTGGTTAGAATGGGGATGGGAAGGACCAGATGGGCCACAACTGAGAAAAGAAATGACTTCTTAGAAGGCAGGGCAGAAAAGGCACTTATGAAAACACAAATGACTTTTTCAAAAGATCAGTGAGACCTTAAGAGAAGAGATGGGAAATATGATAATTTGGGTATGATGCCAACTTCTAGACCTCTGTCTCCAGAGAGAGAAGAATAGATTTGCTCTAGAGGATTAAGGCAATGAAGTTATTTTAGAACGTTCCATTTTCAGGCAGATAAGGGATTTTAGGAACTCGAATAACCTTCAGTTCAAAATAATTCTTATGCCAAAGTAGCATATTTTCGGACAGCATTTGGTGATCCTTGTTAAGTTATAGTCTATTCCAACACAAACACAAATACCACAGGTACAAAAGAGGGCATGTTAAATGCCATAAAAGAATGATTAACTGAAGTAAAATTTCAGAGAAAAGAGAGATCATTAAACTGAGGAGCCCAAGAAAGACCGAAGCAAAGCACAGACAAAGGAGATGCATCTTAGGATTTCAAGCAGAGATAAGAATGGCATTCTCATACTGAAACAACATTTTTTTCAATAAGCATAATGGTAAGAGTATGGAATCTATCAAGATTACATAATCTAGTCTGGCTGAAAAGTGTAGAATATTTCAAAAGACTGCACGTCACCCTTTCAACTCCTCTATTTGAAGCTTTGATATAGACTAAGGCTGAGCAACAGACATATTATGATTATCAAATCAAGAATGAATTTTCATCTGGACTACAACTGGTTTTGCCTTTTGAAACAAAGGACAGGCTATCCCTTAAGGGCAAGCGATTTGCTGTTAAATGATAAAAAAAATTCCATACAATCGTAACTGATTGATCTAATTGCACTGGAATACTTAGGAGCAAAAGTCCTTAAGAAAGGGGCGCCTGGGTGGCTCACTCAGTTGGGCATCTGACTTTGGCTCAGGACATGATCTCACGGTTCACGAGTTTGAGCCCCGCTTTGGGTTCTGGGCTGACAGCTCAGAGCCTGGAGCCTACTTCAGATTGTGTGTGTGTGTGTGTCTCTCTCTCTCTCTTATCCTCCCCTGCTCATCCTCTGTATGTCTCTCTCTTTCTCAAAAATAAATAAACATGAAAAAAAAAAAGTCCTTAACAAGAAGGTCCTGACACGTGGGGTGTTGGCATCAATTGTGAGATACATGACAAGGAGCTGGTCTCTAACACTTTTTTTCCAAATATTTCTTTTTTACAAAACATAAATGAGAAGGGGGGAAATTCTGGGAATATGGTGGAATAGGAAGTACGGGATTCTCTCCTCACCTAAATGACAATTGCACTGCCAGAATCCACCTTATGTAACCATTTTGGAAGTCTAGAGTCTACTGAAGGCTTGCAAATTCCAGGGGAAGACTTATACGGTACACTGCAGTTAAATTCAGTACATTTCATCTCTTAGCACAGCAGCAGCTACCCATCTCTCATCCCCAGGAACACGGCAGGAAGCTGGAGCTGCCTGCACACAGTTTAAGGTGCCAAGATGGGCAAAAATGACCCTATCCTCCGAATATCAAGGATACATGTTCCAACCACTGATTGCTGCTTCTAAGCTCAGGTATAGACAAAGAGGTAGGTGGCCATCAGTGTTGCAACGCTCTCCATTATTGCAAGCCCCTCTCTAGCTGAAGTGACTTTGGAAAAAAATGTAAAGAGCCAGTGCCCTTCCCCCACGTCATATGTCTCCTTTTCCCCTTTTAGGATCGACATTTAAAGGTTAAGGCATTTAAGGGGTGCCTGGGTGGTTCAGTTGGTAAGTGTCCAATTTTGGCTCAGGTCATGATCTCACAGTTCGTGGGTTCAAGCCCTGCGTCGGGCTCTGTGTTGACAGCTCAGAACCTGGAGCCTGCTTCAGATTCTGTGTCTCCCTCTCTCTCTGCCCTTCCCTTGCTTGCTCTCTCTCTCTCTCTTTTGAATATAAATAAACATCAAAACAATTTTTGAAATAAAGGATAGAGCACCCCAAAATACCTGCATTTTTTGGGTAAAATTAGAAGTATGCAAAAATACCCAGGAAAAGTCTCAGAAAAGATTTAAGATGACCCTAACTTTACCTCTCAGGCTGATCCCCAGCACAGAGACAGCCTACAACAATCAAGTAAACAAAAACAATAACAAAAACAGCAATCTCTAGGGAAGGAGAAGAATCTGATTGCTGGAGTTATCATGTTATTAAACTCAAATGTCCAGTTCTTGACGCAAAAAATCACAAGGCATAAACGTAACAGTAAAATATGGCCCATTCAAAGGGGAAAAAAATAATCAGGGTGCCTAGGTCATCCAGTCGGTTAAGCGTCCAGCTCTTGGTTTTGGCTCTGGTTATGATCTCACAGTTCGCGAGTTCAAGTCCCACATCAGCTCTGCGCTAACAGTGCAGAACCTGCTTTCAGTTCTCTCTCTCCCTCTCTCTCTGCCCCTTTCATTCTCTCTCTCTCTCTCCTCTCTCTCTTTCAGAATAAATAAACTTTGAAAAAAGAAAGAAATAGAATCCACAGAATCAGTCCCTGAAAAAGCATGGCAGACATACTAGACAAATCATTGAAAATAAATATATTAATGACGGTCAGACAACTAAAGAAAGATGCAGAAAAAGTCAACAAAATAATGTAAGAAGAAAATGGAAATATCAATAAAAAAGAAACCAAAAAGAAATTCTGGAGTTGAAAAGTACAATAGTTAAAATGAAAATTTCCCTACAGGAATTCAAAGGTAAATTTGAGCAGGCAGGAGAATTGGAGAACTAGAGGTTGGAGAATGAAAATAATTGAATATGAGGAACAGAAAGAAAAAAAAAAATGAAGAAAAGTTAATAGAGCATAAGACACCAGTGGGACCTAATCAAACAGATGAACATATGCACTGTGGGAGTCCCCAAAGAAGAAGAGAAAGAGAATGGGGCAGTGAGAATATTTGAAGAAATAATGAAGAAAAACTTCAGGTTTGATGAAAGACATGAATATAAACATCAAAGAAGCCAAATTCCAACTAAAATTAACTCAAAGAGATGTATACTAAAACACATTATAATCAAATTGTTGAAAGACAAAGAATTTTGAAATCAGTAAGAGAGGCGACTTATTACAAACAAGGGATCCTCAACAAATTATTAGCAGATTTCTCATCAGAAACTTTGGAGGCCAGAAAGCAGTTGGCCCATCTATTCAAAGTGGTAAAAGAAAAAAAATTGTCACTAAGAATATTATATCCAGTGTCACCTGAGGCTCAGTCAGTTAAGTGTCTGACTCTTGATTTCAGCTCAGGTCATGATCTAATTGTTCATGAGTTCCAACCCCACATTGGGCTCTGCACTGCTAGTGCTTGGGATTCTCTCTCTCCCCTCTCTGCCCCTCCCCCACTTGTGCTCACTCTCTGTCTCAAAATAAATAAACTTAAACAAAAAAAAAAAGAATATTATATCCAGCAAAACTGTCCTTCAAAAGTGAAGGAGAAATTAAGACATTCCCAGATAAACAAAAGCTAAGGGAGTTCATTACCACTAGACCTGCCCTTTAAGAAGTAATCAAGGAAGAGGGGTATGGATGGTTCAGTCAGTTGAGCATCTGACTCTTGATTTTGGCTCAAGGTGATGATCCTAGGGTCATGGGATAGAGCTCCAAGTCAGGCTCCACATTGGAGCCTGCTTAAGTTTCCCTCTCTCTCCCTCTGCCCCTCTCCCCTGCTCCTACTCCCTCTCTCTCTCTCTCTCTCTAACATAAAGAAAAGAAGGAAAGAAGGAAAGAAGGAAAGAAGGAAAGAAAGAAAGAAAGAAAGGAAGGAGAAAGAAAGGATCAATGGAATCATGCAGGGTGGAATGAAATGACACTAAACACTAACCTGAAGCCTGTGGGTTTGGCTTATCATGTCGGGGTTACCAATTGTGGATTCCGCTTTCAACTTTGTCCAGCAAAGCTGAAGGCAGCAGAAGGGATTACTCAAGAGTCCATGCAAGTCAAAAGAGGTGAGAGGGACTCTAAAGGAAGTCTCCCCAAGCTGCTCTCAATCTCTTGTATTTATTAGGCATACACTATAGGGGAACCATTGTGCAATACATCCATTGCTCTATGTCAGGAAGAACGTATAGAAAGGTGCATAAAAACTAGGTATTCCCAAGACTACAAAAGAGCAAATGCCAAAAGCAGGGTGGAGAACAAGATAAGACCTTCCATAGAAAACATAGTCTAAGGAATTCACGAGCACAGGCAGGACCCAACCCCTAAATACACATTAACTAGATATCAGTCAGCTGTTTTCAGCATGGCCAGAAAGCTGTGTAATGCACTCCCTATAATCTTGACCAGGACATAGCTATTTGATTTCCCACAGAAGCCCTATGAATAGAGATCTCAATAAAGGTAAATACATGGGCAATAATAAAACCTAATATTATTGTATCAATGGCTTGTAAGTCCACGTTTTGTTTTGAACATGACTTAAAAGTCTAATATGCTTTTTAAAGAATAATTATTTGTCTAGTTTTATTACTACTGAACTTTTATTACTATTAAACTTTATTACTATTTAAACTTCAGTTTGTAACTCCATGTGCATTTTCTACATAATTTCAGCAATTAATGCTTTTAAGAGAATTAATAGTTTATATTTTGGGGCACACAATGAATAAAGATGTCATTATATGACATTAGCAACCAAAAGGGACAAAGCTGTAAAAGAGCAAAAATTTTGTATGTTACTGAAGTTAAGTTGGCATAAATTCAAATCCAAGTGTTATAAATTTAGAATGCTAAGTGCAATCCCCATGGCAACCATAAAGAAAATAGCTATAGAATATACACAAAAGGAAATGAGAAAGGAATTTAAATATTTCACTACAAACATTAGGAACACAAAAGAAGACAATAATGCAGAAAATGGGGGGCAAAAAGAGCTCTAAGGCATACAGAAAACAAACAGCAAACTGACGGAGGTACCTCCTGTATTGGTGACTACTTTAAGTGTAAAAGGATTAAGCTCTCCAATCAAAAGACAGAGATTAGCAGAATAGTCAAGAAAGCATGATCTGACTATATCTTCTCTACAAGAGATTCACTTTAGATCTAAAGACAGGAAGAAATTGAAAGTAAAAAGATGGAAAAAGACATTCTATGCAAATAGTAACCAAAAGAGAGTAGGAGTGGCTATGCAAATATCAGACAGACTTCAAAACAAAAAAGTTTGTGAAACTAAGAAGGATATTATAATATAATAAAAGTTTCAGTATGGCAAAAAGTTATAACAATTATAAATATTTATGCACCTAATGAGAGATCACCAAAATATATGAAGCAAAACCTGACAGAATTGAAGGGAGAAATAGACTGTTCTACAATTATAGTTGCAGACCTTAATATGTCACTCTCAATAATGAATAGGACATATGGAAACCAACTTAACCACAAACTATTTTTAAAAATTTTAATTTAATTTAAAAATAAAAAATAAAATAATAAAATAATGACTAGAACAACCAGACAAAAAATAAGTGAGGAAAGGGGCACCTGGGTGGCTCAGTCGGTTAAGCATCCGACTTCAGCTCAGGTCACGATCTCATGATTGGTGGGTTCAAGCCCTGCACCAGGCTCTGTGCTGACAGCTAGCTCAGAGCCTGGAGCCTGTTTCAGATTCTGTATCTTCCTCTCTCTCTGACCCTCCCCTGCTCACACTCTCTCTCTCTTTCTCAGAAATAAATAAAACATTTTTAAAAATGTTTAAGAAATAAATAAAAACATTAAAAAATAAAATTAAATTTAAAAAAATAAGCAAGGAAATAGAAAACAGAACACAATAAATCAACTACATTTAACAGATATACACAGAACACTCTATCCAATTACTACAGCACACAAATTCTTAACCAAGGAGATAAAAGACTTGTGCAATGAAAACCACAAAACATTTCTGAAAGAAATTAGAGAACACATAAATAAATGGAAATGTATCCCATGTTCATGGATTGGAAGATTTCCCATATTTATTGAATGGAAGACTTAATACTATTAAAATGTCAATAACACCCAAAGCAATCTACATATTCAATGCAATTCTTATAAAATCCCAAAGATTTATTTTTTTCAGAAAAAAAAAATCTTAAAATTTATATGTAATCTCAAGGGACCCCAAATAACCAAACAATCTTGTAAAAGAACAAAGTTAGAAAACTCACACCTCCTAATTTCAAAACTTACTACCAAGCTTCAGTAATCAAAACAGTGTGGTACTGGCATAAAGACATATAGACCAATGAAAGAGAATAGACAGCCCAAAAATAAACCTTTAAATATATATAGTCAAATGATTTTTTAAAAGGATGACAAGACAATTCAACGGGGGAAAGGACAGTCTTTTCAATAAATAGTATTGGGGAAAACTGGTACATGCAAAAGAATGAAGCTGAACTCTTACCTAACACCATATACAAAAATTAACTCAAAATGGTTCAAAGACTTAAATGTAAGAGCTAAAACTATAAAATTTAGAAAAAAACATGAGACAAAATCTTCACAACATTGGATTTGGCACTGATTTGTTGGCTCCGACACTAAAAGCACAGGCAACAAAAGCAAAAATAAACAAATTGAACTCCGTGAAAGTTGTTTTAAATTTGTGCATCAAAGATAATATCAACAAGGAAAAGGGTTACCCAGAGAATAGGAAGAAATACCATGCAAATTATATATCTGATAAGGGATTAATATCCAGACTATATAAAGAACTCCTACTACTCAACAACAAAAAACAAAGAGCCCAATGGAAAAATGGGCCAAGGATTTGAACAGACCTTTCTCCAAAGAAAATATACAAATGGGCAAGAAGCACATGAAAAGATGTTTAACATCACTAATCATTGGGGAAATGCAAATCAAAGCTATCATGAGTTGCCACTTGACACCCATTAGGATGGCTACTATCAAAATAAATAAAATAGATGATAGATGGTTGATAGGTGATGATAGATTGATTGATATAAAAATAACAAGTACTGGTGAGGATGTGGAGAAATTGTAATCCTTGTACACTGTTGGAAGGACCATACAATGGCATAGCTGCTCCGGAAAACAATATGGCTGTTCCTCAAAAAATTAAAAATAAAACTGTCTTCTGACCCAGCAATCCCACTTCTCGAAATACAACCCGGAAGAACTGAAAACAAGGTCTCAAAGAGATATGTATACACCCATGTTCATTGCAACATTATTCACAACAGTTACAACATAGAAGCAACCAAGGTGTCCATCAACAGATGAATGGAGAAGCAAAATGCAGTATGTACATAGAACAGAATATTAACAGATTTAAGAGTAAAGGAAATCCTGCCACCTGCTGCAGCATGGACAAAACTTGAAGTCATTATGCAAAGTGAAATAAGCCCTTTACAAAAAGACAAATACCGTATGATTCCACTGAAATGACATACTTAGAGTAATTAAGATCATAGAGACAATGTAGAGCCATGGTCGCCAGTGACTGGGACCAAGGGAGGATGGGGAGTTAGTGTTTAACAGGTAGAGTTTCAGTTTTACAAGTCGAGAGGACTTATGGAGATAGATAGGGGTGATGGTTGTACAACAATATGAACATCTTTAATACATTGAATTATACACTTAAAAATTGTTAAGATGGTAAATTATATGTTATGTGGATGTTAGCACAATAAAAAAAATTAGAGGAAGAAAAAATAATCTATTTAAATTTTTTAAATTTTTGAATTTATTTTTGAAAGAGAGAGATAGAGTGTGAGTAGGGGAGGGGCAGAGAGAGGAGGAGACACACAATTGGAAGCAGGCTCCAGGCACTGAGCTGTCAGCACAGAGCTGGAGGAGGGGCTCGAACTCACAAACCCTGAGATCATGAGCTGAAGTCGGATGCTTAACTGACTGAGCCACCCAGGCGACCCAAAATTGAAAATGGGGTGGAGAGGAATGAAAGTAAAGTCACCATTAGCCCAACTAACTTTAATCTCATTTATTTGCTCCCCAAAAAGCTTTCTTTGGTGTCTGATGTGGGGAATTGCAAGTATGGGAGAGAAGCATATAGGGTGGGCCGCCTGTCTCCCATCAATAATGGGAAGTATACCTGACAGTGAACATCGGTCTCATGGGAACATCTGCCACGTTCCGATGCACGTGGCTTGGATCTCTATGCAAATACGAGTTTTTCATTCCCAAACACATAGTAGATAAACAGGAAGTTCTTTAAGCTACTATAAGAGAAAGGCACAATACAATTGTAATCTCTACATGACTTTTTACAAACATGTGCCCAGCATCCTAGTCTTTCAGAAACATCTGGGGGGGGCATCTTTTTGAGTGGTAGAGGGGTACATGCATGTGTGCCCAATTTCATCTCTCCTGCATGGCTTCACACTACCTAAAACTCGGGCATGAAAAGACCCCAGTGAATGTTACAGATACCAGCACCTGCTGCGTGATCGTGGGCTTTCATGTGTGACACACGGAAATAAGTCATGAAAACAGCCTGGCACTCTTACACCAAGGGTCCCTTCAGCAGCCTCTCCCTGTCTTGGAGACAGCACAGGATGTAATTAGAAAAAGAAAAGTGATCACCTATTTTCACCTGCTCCTCACTTATAAGGAAGGCTCCTTAGCTGCATAAATTTAATTAATGCATTGCTCCCATGGCTGGGCAAGTAGAAATGACAATGGTTCAGAATGTGCCTATTTGGGGGGGGGAGGGGTTTGTTTAGGGGAGGGGCGGTTAGTAGCATGAGAATATTCCTGGCTAAAGTCAAGGAGTAGCAGTAACTACTGTCATAAATCACACTGACTTTTCCCAGGTTGTTTAAGGCAGGATGGAAATCTCAGCCAGTCAAAGCACCAGGCTGGCTCTCCATTCCACACCTCATAAAGTGAGTACAAGGTACCTTTGCAAGAGAGCAACTTGGACCATACAATTCCAGAGTCACCGGGGAAGAGAGAAAATGTGAAAAGCAAACTATAGGCTTTATAAAAAAAAAAAAAAATGCAAATCCAGCTTATGTTTGGATTCTGTTATTTTAAAATACGATCGCTCGGCTCATGAGCTACCCCACTTGGAAGGAAACTCTTAATTTATTTCTGAGGAATGGCAGAATTTATTAGAATCACAGTCCCCTCATCCAGCCTTATGGGTTAAGAAATTGCCTCTGGGAACTTGCCTAAAATAACTTTTTAGTCTGTACTTCAATAATGGGTCTTTTGCTGAAACTTGGATCAGATGTTCATTTATTACCCTCACCTTTTAATCAATTAAAAAATATATCAGAAAAGAACATTCCTTAGAAGAGGAAAAACACAGGGGCTATTCTCCTGGCTGTGCTTCCCGGCACAATTCTTCTAAAATGAAAGGAAGCAGCACACGGGTCCTGAGTGTAGAAAGTGTGCCGGCATCATGGGGTAGCCACATGAAATATTATTCTGTTATCAGAATCAGACAGAAACTCGTGGGTAGGAGGTAACAGCGTACCTTGCAAGAGTCAGCTCCACACCGAGGTGGGCACTGGAGTGCTTAAGGGACTGGGGAAAGAACTGGAAAATCGTGCCTTTATTTGATTTTTAAAACGGAACATTTTCTAAGGAAAAGGAATCTCACTTTACCTGTCTTAGAATTGGGATGATTACTTGGAAACTAATTTGACAATAAACTATTTGTAAAAAAAAAAAAAAAAAAATTAAAAAAAAAAAGAATTGGGATGATTACAGAAGTACCTGCAGAAAGGACTTATACCTAAATCCCTCTTCTTGAAAAAATAAAATACTTTTTTTTTTGCCGTTCCTTCCCCCACCCCACCCCCCAAAAAAAACTTATTTTAAAGCTCAAAGACTGGGAGCCACTCACCAACTTTCCATTCTTCTTGACACGTGGGGCTCTCATGGATCCAGGCAGCTCTCTACTGCGGTCACTGAGATGTATGATGTCTGCCCCCCACACACACTCATGCGCACGCACACACGCACATGATCACAAAGAAAGGAAACCGCTCTCAAAATCATGAGCTGAAGCGTGTTTTGTAAGGGAACAAAGAAACGGAAAACCTTACTGGCAGAGAGAAAGGAGGTGTTATCACAGAGGGGTATTTTCTCCCTGATCTGAATTTTCTGCCCTCACATCAACGAGGAGGCCGCTAAATGAATGAAAGCAAATAAAAACAAAATAAACCCAAACCTCTTGACTAGTCTGAAACCCTTTTAAAAGAGGTCCTTTTGAAGTGTTGAATCATGGTCCGTCTAAAACAGCAACATCTGACCCGTTAGACTTGCAATGACTTTGCCCCTCACCTGGGGGTCATCCAGTCCAGGACACACAATTTTGAGTGACAACATGCAGTCTCCTGCCGCAGCTGGGGTTGGGGACTGGATGCCGGGGAAGTTAAGATTTCTACTCATAGGAAGTGTGAAGTCTAGTTTGGAAGGGACACGTAATGTGAAATCATTAACGAACTATTCCGGATAACACCTGATGAGGTGCTGAGGTGTGTGACCCGTCGTCGTGGGCATTATGAATCCCACTGGGTGTGTCGCACAGGTTGGGTTCCTCGGGAGGTAGAAGTTAAGGCGCAGGAAGATGTTGGGAAGTGCTCTCGGGGTGCACCCCTGCAGGGGAAAGGACAGGCTCAGGCCTAGGCAGAGACGCTGGGCTATGGGGCAGGCCCTCTGTGGGACGCTCCGAAGCTAAAATATCCCTTCGAAGTGGCCCTCGCCGGGCCTGCAGGCAGCGCCACACATTCCCACCAGTCCCGGGGTGCAGGATGCCCAGGCGGGGACCGGGACCTAGAGCGACGTGGAGCCCCGACAGCCGGTGGCTTCCTGCGTGGCCTGCCGCACTACCCCCAGCTGCGGAATAAGTTCTTCAACCTTGAAGCGGGACCGGGGGAGCGCAGCTATCCACAGAGGATGGCTCCAGGTCCCAACAATTCCCCCGACTCTGGGAGACTGTCCCCACTCACAGGGGAGGCCCCCGGGGCCGTAGCTCCCTCACCCACCTCCACCTGACTGCCTGATCTAACTAAGCGGACTCACGCTTACACATCCCAGGTCTTTTCCTGGGATATGAAATTTGGCCCATGTGCGGGAGGAGCAGTTGTTGAAGCTGGGGCAGTGGCCTCAAAGTCGCTGAGATCCCTGGAGAGCCTCTCTGCCTGCCACCTGGTCTGTGAGCCTGGCTCTTCCCCCCCACCCCCCCAAAAAAAATCCATGTTTGGGGGGCGCCTGCGTGGCTCAGTGGGTTAAGCCTCTGACTTCAGCTCAGGTCATGATCTTGTGGTTTGTGAGTCTGAGCCGGCATCCTAGGGCTCTGTGTTGACAGCTCAGAGCCTGGAGCCTGCTACAGATTCTGTGTCTCCCCTTCTCTCTGCCCCTCCCCTGCTCATGCTCTGTCTCTCTCTCTCAATAGTAAATAAACGTTAAAAGAAAATTTTTTTAAAAAATCCATGTTTGGGTCCATGCTCCTAACTGGGTTTTGTTGGTTGCCAAAAAACAAAAATCAACAACAACAAAACCTACCCTGGTTAATAAATAAAGATTATAAGGAGGAAAGAATCGATCATCATGTGATTTTTGCATCCGTACAATGCCTAAACTCTCAGCCCCTTGAGGGCAGGGAACAAGTTTGCCTTATTTGCGGCGAGAGTCCCACGTAAGCATGGTGATTGGCATGACATAAGCACCTAACAAATGCTTGTTCAGTGAACGAACGAACAAACGAATGAATGAAAGAAAATGGAGGACTTTGAAGTACACTGGAATCCTCAAAAGGCTTCATGAAGGAGACGGAACTTGATCGTAGCATTACATGAAAGGATTTAGCTGAACAGAGAGAGGGATCCTGTCAGGAAGAGGAGAGACATGAATAAACAGGCTAAGGAGGCCAGCTGCTTGGAGCAGAGGGTGTAGGTTACAGGATCTGGGCCCATGTGCCCACTGACATCCACGGGGAGTAAGACAGACTTCACGCGGTGGGCAGTAGGAAGACACGGCAGGTCCTATGCAGAGGACCGCTGGATTCCTCATCAGCTTCCTTCCTATCTAGTGAAAGCTCACACTGAGAGACCGTCTAATGCCAAAACCTGTTAGAAATTTCCCGTGGAGTCAAGTTGAGAAAAATCTAACCAGCGCCAGACCGAAGAAAAGCACTGAGACATGTTATACCTCCCTTGGAGTCTACTTCCTGTCTCAGAGACCGAGTGTCTGTGGCTACCAAAAAAATTGAATAATGAGCCGTGAGGCAGAGAAAGTCCCCCACAGGCACCCTGTCTCTCTGCCAGAAACGTCAGAGCAAAAAAGAGCTAATACCAATGTTGCTTTGCATCCTGGGAGGCATAACCCGCAGATCTAGTTCTGTGGATTGGGTCAGAGAAGAGAGGAATCTGGGGGGCAGCCCATGGGGATTGCAGTCTGTCCTGGAGTGTGAGGTCCATTAGAGTTGTTCCCATGTTCCAGTGGTTCAGAGAATCAAAGGACAAGATGAAGGGGGGTCAGGAAGGCGTCATGCTTGAGTACCTCGAGAGCCTCCCTAGATGGAACTCTCTGGGGACACCGGTGGAGAGCTCAGCACATCAGTCTGCCCCCCAGCTCTAGATCTAAGAAGGGAAGGTACCCAGTGAGTAGAGCCAAGGGTATTTAATAGCAATTAAAGGTCTGATAGCAATTTCTCTTGTTTGAAGTTCAAAAAAGGGAGGGTGTGGGGGGACAATACATAAGGTCTGTGAAATCACGCTTAGACAAAGGAAAAGGGGGAAATGCCCAGGAAGCTCACTGAAAGTCCAAGCCTACAACTGAAAAGGAGCCTATGCAGGATCCAGAAAGGATATTAGAAAATGATTTGGTATCCTCAATACAACGAAAGCAAGAGGGCACACAGTGATGATTCGCTAATGTAATAAATAGCATCAAGAGAGAAATAGGTTGAAATGGAGGCAAAGGTATTCGTTATATTAACACTTGACTTGCAAAAAAAAAAAAAGAGTGAGGGGGCACAGGGGCTGCTCAGTCAGTTAAGTGTCTGACTTCAGCTCAGGTCTAGATCTCATGTGAGTTCGAGCCCCGCATTGGGGCTCCTGCTGTCAGTGCAGAGCCCAGTTCAGGTCCTCTGCCCCCCTCCCCCCACTCCCGTGGTTCCCCAGCTCACACACATTCTCTTTCTCTCTCTCTCTCTCTCTCAAAAATAAATAAAAACATTTTTTAAAAAAGAGTAAAAAACAAATGCAAAAAAAAAAAAGAAAAAAGGTTTATTGCAAGAACATGTGATTTGCAGCTCGCAGGGGCTGGAATACAGCAGGGGCCTCAGGAAGGGCTGGTGCTGTGGGATGGGGCGGGGTGGGGGGGGCAGCGTTCTCGCAAGTTCTTTCCCCCTCCCTCACCATCAATGGGCATGATCAGTATCCTTCATTTCTGTCACAATGATAGGAGAAGCGATGCTATCTCATTTTAATATGCATTTCTTTGATTATTAGAGAAATTGAGCATGGCTTCGCATTTATCAATATTTCCATTCAGCCTGTGAACAGTGCTGCTGTAAGGAGTGAGATGAGAGACCAGAAAAGATGTTGAAAACAAATGGAGGCTGCTGTGCTTCTCTACTTCTGCAAAAAAAAAAAAAAAAATGAACAGAGGTTCATATTGAAGACATATTTCACATAAATTCTGAAGTTCATCAGGTTTCTATTAAAGAAGGGCAATGTGTATGTATACAAAGGCCATTATGGGCGATGGAATTGCAACCAAGAAAATAAGCACTTGATGGCTACCTTTGATAAAGGCCTGTCATTTAGCTCTAAAACAAACCAAAAAAGAAGGGAAAAGAAAAGAGAATCTGGTAAACCTAAAAGAAATTTCATGTAACAGGCTCATCTTTTCCCAGACTGTCTTTGTCTGATCATGGGGTGGGGGGGGTCTCTTTTCTGCAGGGAAAGAATGTATATGTTCACTTAGCTCTGATTAGGAGGTGTTTTCCTCAAGCTGTACCCCAACAAAGTCAAAATACCTAATAAGAAGTACCTGCACCTGTTTTCAGGGTTGGCTTTCTCATTTAGGAGGTCAAAACAAAAAGAAAAGAGACAAATGCCTGTGCAGGGTTAGCCTCTCAGTGGCCTGATGAAGAATAAAACTGAGCTATGCTAAATGGTGACATGATTCTATTTGTATCTTTTAAAAAGACATTCTTCCAATTAGGCATTGTCTTTAGGCTTTGTGTGTGTGTGTGTGTGTGTGTGTGTGTGTGTGCGCGCGCGCGCGCGTGCGTGCTCATGGTCCTAATTGAGACTATGTCTTCACTGTAAAAACAGCACACTACATGTTTTTGACCCTGAGTGTGACGGAGAGAGAGATTGTTTCCCCGTAAGGACCTCCCGGGGAACAGAGCAGTAGAGCTGTCGCACTACCCACCCCCCACCCCCTACCCCCTCACCCCCCATCTCCCACCTGGTGAGAAAGGGATAATTCCAACTGGACAATAGGATTTATCTTGATGGACTAAGTCAAAGGCCATTAGCATTTCCAAATGCTCTGCCAAATGGTTCATTATAATCAGAAAGAAACGTTCTTTACTACTTAACAGCGGATTGAGCACCCTGCCTCCCACTGAGGGGTCTGTACATATGCAAACGAACACCCAGCCAAACATCTATAAACCCTGAAGCTGGCTTTCATTTTTTTTTTTTTTTAATGCAGTCTCATTTTCTAACTCTCCACCCGGAGGTATAACAAAGCCAATGGAACCAGGGGACTGTTTCCACCTAGTTCCTCACGGACCACCTCTTTGGTCCACAGAAGACACTCCAAAGCAAACAAAGCAAATCTGATCTACATCAAAAAAGATTAAAAAAAAAAAAAAAGGCTATTTCCCAACCAGAGGTAACAAAAACAGGAATCTTAATCTAGTTCCCGGATGTCTTTTTTATAAAAAAAATATATATCCACGCCACCCATAGAACAATAAAGAAAGCCAAGCGGAATGTTACATTTCTTCCTCTCCACCTGGGAAGTTATTTTCCTGCCTTTTCCATGTTAACTACCGGTCTCTGATTTAGGAGGCCCTCGATATAGAAATCCATGAGGCCAATTGTCCAAAGCTAGACTGAACGTCAGACACATCTAGAACTATGACGTGCACGTCGCCGTCGACTCTCACAGTGGGAATACTTCAGGCATCTGTACAACATTTAAAGGCAAGATGCCCACTGAAGGGGAGAAGGAAGAACGAGCAAGCCATGTTTCACATCTGAACATCTTCCTGTTTTAAAAACTTGAAACGGTCGGAAATTCAACTGGCCAAAAAGATCTGAATTTATACTTTACTTCAAAGCAAGTCAGCGAACCCTGGCACTGTTTCCTGAGCTTCCCCCTCCTCCCTTTCCTCTGCTGGAGTAAGAACTTCAGGGGTCCAGGGACCAGTCTTTCAAACTGCCCTTCCGGGAAGAAGAAAAGATGGGGCTCAGTCGCAAGATGATTTATCTCCCCCACTAAGCACCCCCATGCATGCTGACCACATGGCTAGGATGTGATTCTCGGCTCGCATTTGTTTGCTTCTTGAGGGAAGGAATAGTATCCTTGCACTCCCTTCCCCCCCCCACCCCCACATTTCCCCAGTGCCCAGTGACAAAGACTTTCTCCAGGGACAGGGTCCTCTAAGCTCTTTCTCAATGAAGCCTCAACCGCGGGCGTCAGGGCCCATCCGTTTGGGGCCTGCACTGCCCAGTTTCAGCAAGAATCCCGTTAAGTCAATTACATGAGAATCCCCCACCCTCGGTCTCTGACCACAATTCTCATCCCGACCGTCCCCACCGAGATGACATCTGATCACCAGGGCCTGTCCTCAGCAATCGCCCTGCTTGGTTGTGCTTCACCAAAATCCCTCCTGACTCCTGATGTTTCCTTTTAGTCATTTCCATCCACTGACCCTCACCCTGCTCTTTGGCCATAAATCGCCACTTTCCCTCATTGTATTCAGAATTGAGGCCAGTTTTATGCTGAGGAATCTCTTTCCCTATTGCCATAGTTCCTGATGACACTGTGTTTTTACAGCTGTGAGCGCAATCCGGCCCCAGTTTCCTTTGATAACAGCACCGCACCTGGAGTATAGTCTTCACTCAAAAACCGTGTTAGTTGAATCGTAGATGAGATGACTAAGTGGAGGGATGGACAAATGAAATGAAATGAAATAATGAAATGAAATGAAATGAAATGAAATGAAATGAAATGAAATGAAATGAAAGCTCGAGAAATCTTCAGCCCCCACCCACCTTCAGAGGGCAGAGGGGAAGCAACACAGATGGAACAGCAGCCCTCAGGGGCCTCTCTTGGCGATGCCCTAGTGCGGAATGGTTATCTCCTCCACAAACCCTGCGGCCTGGTAAGGAAGGGAGAAAAAGTCCCTTCTACCCACTGTCCGGTCCCTGCATATTGGACTGACAAAAGATTAGTAACAGAAAAACCCACACATTCAGGGGTGGCTGGGTGGCTCAGTTGGTTAAGCGGCCAACTTTGGATCAGGTCATGATCTCACAGTTCGGGGGTTCGAGCCCCGTATCAGGCCCTGTGCTGACAGCTCAGAGCCTAGAGCCTGCTTCAGATTCTGTGTTTTCCTCCCTCACGTGTGTGCGCTCTCTCTCTCTCTCTCTCTCTCAAAAATAAATAAATAAGCATTAAAAAACGAAAAAGAAAAACCTACAAATTCATTTCTCACAAGTTTTATGTGTCACAGGAGCCTTCATAAGCAGACGAAGAGTGCAAAGTGGTGAAAAAATGTGATTGGACAAGGGAATGAGCTGAAGGTGGTAAAGTGGGGAAACGTAGCAGGGCCTGTTCACTCAGGTTCCCCCGAAAAGCTCTCTGTCCGCAGCGATAAGGATGCTCCTTCCCTCTGAGTACAGGGACGGCACCTCTCACGTGCGGGTCATGACCTGCTTCGGGGCACCGGGGCCATCAGAGACCTTCCCGCACCTACATCTCCCAGATTCCTTCAACTCAAATACCATGTTTTGGCGTTGCCTACCCTGAACCCCTATCAGCCTTAACCCCCAATAGCAAGAAGATAGGGGCTATGGCATAAAGAGGTTTCTGAGCTAGGGGGCTTGAGCGGGAGAAGAAAAGAAGGGAGAAGGGACAGCAGAGTGGAGCCTGCCCAGAGGCTCATAAAGACCAGCAGAAAGGTCTGAGGCCTGGGGCCTGGAGGAGGGTTGAAGGAAGCCCGATTCTTGTGTGGTTATGGGGGCCTATGCGAGGCTGATGATTCCGATAAAGGACCAAGTATGTGTCTCGGCCACCAGCTAAGCAGTGGCACTAAAGGCAGACAGAAAGGGGGGCGCCCAGGTGGCTCAGTCGGTTAAGCATCTGACTCTTGATTTTGGTTCAGGCCATCTTCTCACGGTTCAGGAGTTCAAGCCCCACGTCAGACCCTGTGGTAACAGCTGGAGCCTGCTTGGGATTCTCAGAGCACCTGGGTGGCTCCATCGGTGAGCGTGACTTCGGCTTAGGTCATGATCTCGTAGTTTGCAAGTTCAAGCCCCACAGTGGGCTGGCTGCTGTCAGTCCTCTGTCCCCCACCCCCCCTGCCCCACTTGCTCTCTGCCTCAAAACTAAAATTAAACATTAAAAAAAGAGAGACAGAAAGACAGAGACAATCTAAAGTTTTCATTGTGAAAATTAAATTATTCTTATTTGATTGCTTTTCTTTATATATATATATGAGATATCAACATCTCTGTAGGGTATGGGCCTCAAAAGGTCTTAACCCATTCTTTGATTACACATATTCGTAGAAACAATTTCACCATAAAGTGAAGAAACGGACTCTTGTGAGCAGCTTACAAAAGCTGTCTCATTATTTTCTAGGGGCACTTTGGATATGTGTGAGTACCCGTGTGATTAAAGGCTTGAGCCGAGTCCTGGTGTAATTAGCTCTGTGTGCGTGTGCGCCCCTATAAACGATTGTAGAGGCATGTGTACACAAGACGTGGGGAAGGTTCCCAAATGGTATCCTAATCTCAAAAATGTTGGCTCAGAAGTGAGACAGATTGAAACAATCTATAAAAAGAATAAGAAACAGAAAGGAAATTGAGTCAGGAGAGGGAAAAGGCCAACATCTTATTGAAGAGGCACAAATGTCAAAAATTGAAAATACATGTTTATCACCAGTTATAACTATTCGCTAAGCTGCTCTGACGTCTAAAAATTACCAACTCCATAACGTGCTTTAAAACCGTGTTTACCGATCCTGAGTGCATTTAGACAGTCATTAGTCACATGTGAAAGGAGTTTAGGGCAGGCTTAAGAAGAAACTTCGTGAAGAACATGACGAGTTTCTAGCTCGTGGACAGGATTTGTGATGTTTTCATTAACCTACCCTATTATAAAACAGTGCATCCCATTTCTCAGGGCAATGATTGCTCGTTCATCATTTCTTGTTAATAGGCAGAAGTTCATTCTAATTTCTGAAGAGAAGGACAGAAAACTTTACATTTTTATTGACTTTGCCGCTATAAAAATGAAGACATAGAATGCGATATTTTAAATCTCAGAGACAAGTTTCACATAAAACGTGACAGTGATGTGGGAGACATATGTAGATGTTGGCTGGTATCCCCTGGAATCTGTTTCCTTGAAGGTTTAGGTATTGTGCAAATCTCCTGCATTTGTGTAATGGTTTACCCTTTCTCAAAGGGCTGGCCCACTGCTGATCCTTATTGATCCCCGTAACAACTCTGCACAGCTTGTGAGTATTAAGTGTGAGAAAAGCGAGGTACAGAGAGGTTGTGTGGCTTTTTGAAGGGGTCACGTCAGTGCCAGCCCGACTCCAAACAATTCCTGTTTTCTTCCACCGGTGGTCAATGCCTCCCCCAAATAGTACGAAGTTTCTGCACATGCATTCCAAAAGCTGTGGAAACCTCTGTTGTACCGAGTGGTGACATTTTAAGTGGGGTGATTCTCGCGGGGAAGGAGGATTGCCAGTGTGGCCACCTTGCTTGTTTGTGCGAGTTCAGTCTGACCGCCTAGTGCCCCGGCCATAAGCATCATCTGTGATTACATGAGTGGAGGAAGGGACCCCGGATAGGGGTCAGGAAAGCTGAGTTCTGGCCCTTGTTATTATTAAGAATAATGCAGCTCGGACACCCGGGAGACTCAGTCAGCTGAGCAGCCGACTTCAGCTCAGGTCATGATCCCGCGATTCATGAGATGGAGCCCCACGTTGGGCTCACTGCTGTCAGCACAGAGCCTGCTTTGGATTCTGTCCCTCTTGCTCCCCTCCTCCCCCTTTCTAAAATATAAATAAACATAGGGGTGCCTGGGTGGCTCAGTCGATTAAGCATCTGACTTCAACTCAGGTCACGATCTCTCAGTCTGTGAGTTCAAGCCCCACATCGGGCTCTGTGGTGACAGCTCAGAGCCTGGAGCCTGCTTGGGATTCTCTGTCTCCCTCTCTCTCTGCTCCTCCCCTGTTCATGCTCTGTCTCTCTCAAAATTAAATAAACATTTAAAAATTTTTTAATAAATAAATAAACATTATATGTATATAAATATTATATATATTATATGCTTTATAAACATTTTATGTATATATACTTATTTATATATATATATATACTAAGCTACCTCAGGTCAGAAATACCTGAGAAGTTTGTTTTAAAAAAAAAGACTTGGCTCATACCTCTGGAGAATGATCTCCTCTGAGCCCACAGGTGTTAAATAAACCTCCTCCCTTCCAAGAAAAAAAAAATAATAACAAAAATTTTTAAATGTTTTTAAAAAAAGACTACTGCACCAATCACCAGTAATGTTCACTGAATGCTTGCTAGGAATAAGGAAGGCACCTGGCTTAAGAGATTCACCTGAAGAATCTCTTCATTCTCACAGCCACCCTTGGAAGTAGATAATCCTAGCGTCTGCTTTCTCATAAGAAAACCTAGACCCAGAGTTATGAAATTGGTTACCCAAAGATATGTAGCTAATAGGGTGAGAAGCCAGGGCCTGAACTTGGCAGTCAAGTGGGAGAACTTGGGCTTCTGATTGTTGTAATAGCCTGCCATTCACTGGTTGACTGATTTAGGCAATCTCTTTGTCTCTCTGGGTTCAGTGATTACTTAGTAGAAAAGGTTTCAGGGGTGCCTCAGTGGCTCATTCGGCTAAGCACCCGACTCTGGATTTCAGCTTAGGTGATGACCTCACAGTTCATGAGTTCGAGCCCCACGTTGGGCTCTGTGCTGACAGTGCAGAGCCTGCTTGGGAGTCCCTCTCTCTCACCCTATCGGCCCTCCCCCCACCTCTCAAAATAAATAAGTCAACTTAAAAAAAAAAAAAAGTCTCACTGAGCCCCTTCCAGTTCCATATATACAGAGAGAGAGGGAGAGGAGAAATACATATAGCTGAAGCACAACTTCTTCTTTGTTAGTTTGTAAAAGGTGCTCTGAACCCAACAGATGAAACTGAGGGGCTTCCTGCACTGTAAACTTTATGTATTGCATTAGTTTAGTTTATTTTAACTTCAGATATGTTCCCTATATGTTACAGACAGGATTTTAAAACCTAAATGCTATGTGAAATTTACTAGATAGTAAATCCTTTATAAAAATTCTTCTGTGAATCTTTTTTGTGTGTGTTGTTCTTAAATGCTGTTTTATTTTTATTATTTTTAAACCACCTCATTGAGATATGATTGACATAAAGAAGCTGTACGTATCTAATGTGCACCACCTGATGAATTTGGAGATAAGCAAACACATGAATCATCACCACAATCTATGCGATAAACCTATCACTTTAAAAGGGTTCCTCCCACCCTATTTATCATTATTACTATTGTTATTATTATTATTATTATTATTAAGAACACAACATAAGATCTACCCTCTTAGCAAATTTTTAAGTTTCTTATACAGTGATGTTATTAACTATATTGTAAATTATTTAGAAAATGAAGAGGGGCACCTTTGTGGCTCAGTCGGTTGGGTGTCCGACTTCTGCTCAGGTCATGATCTCACGATTTGTGGGTTCGAGCCCCGTGTTGCGCTCTGTGCTGTCAGCTAACTCAGAGCCTGGAGCCTGCTTCAGATTCTGTGTCTCCCTCCCTCTCTGCCCTCCCCCACTCACATTCTGTCTCTCGCAAGCTCTCTCAAAAATAAACATTAAAAAAAAAAAAGAAAATGAAGAATGATCTCTTTAAATTTCTTTTGTAAAACTCAGATTTCATTATGGGGGACTTCATCAGAAGCGCTCCTGGCTCTCTCCTTCTCTCTATCATGGTGTGCGCCAACGGCTGCTCCTTGCCACGTCTTCTAGGGAGACTTTCAGAATCAAGCGATTCCCGGCCAAGAAACAAAAGTAGACTCCTCCTATTCCCCAGTGGATTCAGATGAAAACTGCTAACAAAATCAGACACAACTGGAGAAGAACCAAGCTGCGTCTATACGGGATCACACATGCGATGTCACACATATTTATGCTGTAAAAAGCTCACGTGTGCCTCCCTGATCACTTTGTACACCCCCCCACTACCTAAACAATAGCTATGTTTTATTGAGGAGATAATTTTCGTCTGTTCCTGTGCCACTGTACCAGTAGGTTGGTTCACAAATAAATATGTGAGACCTTTTGATTGAAGGAAGAAAAAAAGAAAAGAAAAAAAGCAATGTTCCTGTAATTCAATAGATCATTTACACAGCTTTGCGCTCTGGTTCCACAATCTTAAAAAATGGCTCCAAAGAGGTAGATCAATGTGACACTACCCTTTCTTTCTTCCTTCTTAAATAGATTCTTTGTCACCCTAATTCTCTACAGGGAAGGCTTCTGGGTCTCTCTGGTGGTTTTCATTAGCACATCAACAATTATTTTACTTCAGTGACATATTTTGTGGTGATAGTTCATCAATAGATTAAGGAAACATTGCCGTCTAACACATTCCAGTAAATAATCAGGACAAGATTAATGGTTATATTTAATGAAAGCCATCTGTCTGTTAAAGCAGCTTGCATGCCTTCTTCATTTCATTTCAGATTTCAATAAAGTGTGAATGCCTTGAAGCACACTTGGGCCAGGCTGAGTAAATGTAATTCTTTGGGAGTAATAGTCTCCTCTTTGAGAACACCAAACAATGTGCACACGGTCTAGGGCCGGAAGAGAGAAGGTACAGTCAACTGACAGGCTATTTTGTTGCGTTGATGGCCACCAACAAGATGTTTTTTGATGTCCCCTTGGGTTAAATGACAAGTATTTTCTTAGTTATACAAGCATCATCACAGAATGATGAAGCCCAGAGAGCTAAATCCACTGGTCTTATGGACCATCTTTTACCCTGTCCCCAAAGCATAATGAGTCAACCACCATAAAGATTACCTACTTGTCTAAAAGGAAAGGGACAGTCCTTGTGAACTTTTAACCTAATAATTGGAGTACAACACGAGTTGAAGGCGGAAGAAATTTTCTTTTCCAACTTTTGAGGACACTCCTCCTAAGTGAGTGTATGCACTCAAAAAGTCTAGAAGGACATGTTAAGAAACATTAATAATGCCTGTTCCTAGAAGGAAGATTAAGTGACTTTTAGTTCTTTTTTTTTTAATTTTTTTAATGTTTTATTTTACATTTGTGAGAGAGAGACAGAGATAAGAGCACAAGCAGGGGAGGGGCAGAGAGATAGAGACAGAATCTGGAGCAGGCTCCAGGCTCCAAGCCGTCAGCACAGAGCCTGACACGGGGCTCAGACCGACGAGCAGTGAGATCATGACCTTATCTGAAGTCGGATGCTCAGAGAAGAACCAGGCTGGGTCTCTAAGGGATCACCCAACTCAACCAACTGAGCCACCCAGACACCCTCAATAATGAAAGGAAAAATTTTTTTATTTTTATAATATTTTAATAATATTTTTAATATAATTAATTATTATTTTTAATAATAAACATTATTAATTATTTTTAATGTTCTTTTTATAATATTTTTTTATTATTAGCTTCCATTATGTCATTCTCTGACTTACATTTCAGTGGCAAATTTACAATGATGGCAGTGAATAAGAGATTTAAACTCATATTATTTTTATTTGAAGATTTATACCTTTCCTTCCACTCTGAAAGAAGGCCACCCAGGGCTTATCTTAAGGAAGCTATTTTCCACACAGTTACGCTCATGGTGAAATCTCATTCAAGTAATCTCTGAATCGTGGAGTGGTAAAAAAAAAAAAATTCTAATTTTAGATGCTTATTATATGGAATTGCTGAATCACTATGTTGTACACCTGAAACCAATATAACATTGTATGTTAACTACACTAGAATTAAAACAAAATTTTAAAAAATAAAAAATAAAATAAAGCAAGTGCTCCTTATGCAGAAAACAATTTATCTGGAGGTCATCACGTATCAAGCAACCTTAGCTAACCAGAATATAGCCAAGAATCCTGACAATCCAAAAAGGTTTTGGCAAGCCAGGAAAATAGAAGAAATAACTTGCTCAAAAGAGAACCATTCAGGCCTTACCATCAATACATTTTTGTCTTGCTTTTGATGAATGGAATGGAGTCCCAGCAGGCAGAGAGAAACCTGGGTCCATTTGACTAATTCATCAGTGTCCAGGAGGGCATTTTGGGGTAGCTACTCTGGTCCTCCATGTTCCTAAGGGTTTTTTGAGATCTACCAGCAGTCATAGAGTAAGACCCCTCAGTTACAAGGGAGTAGGAACCCCATTGGCATTCGAGGGTAAGGAAAGTCATGCATAGGCTCCGATGCGTGTAGGAGCTGGATGGCAGCACATGGCACTCCCTTTAAGAAAAGCCAGTGTTGGGGGCGCCTGGGTGGCATAGTCAGTTAAGCATCTGACTTGATTTCAGCCCAGGTCATGATCTTACCATTTGTGAAATCAAGCCCCACGTCCCACTCTGTGCTGACAGTGTGGAGCCTGCTTGTTCTCATTCTCTCTCTCTCTCTCTCTCTCTCTCTCTCAAATAAATAAATAATACTTTTAAAAAAGGAAAAAGAGGGGCACCTGGTTGGCTCAGTCGGTCCAACTTCAGCTCGGGTCATGATCTCATGGTTCCTGGGTTCGAGCCCCTCGTCAGGCCCTGTGCTGACAGCTAGCTAGCTCAGAGCCTGGAGACTGCTTCAGATTCTGTGTCTCACTCTTTCTCTCTCTGACCCTCATCTGCTCACGCTGTCTCACTCTCTCTCAGAAATAAATAAAAACATTTAAAAAATTAAAAATAAATAAATAAAAAGGAAAAAGAAAAAAAGAAAAGCTAGCGTTCTAGAGACAGTGGAATAAAATAGAAGAAATAAACCAAAATCTTCATCACGTGTTCTATATGAAATGAAAATAACTCCAGACAGCATTTGGGGATACACCACGAACACCGCAGAGGCTTCTGGGAAAGAAGCATTTTCCTAGCCCTCTCTTTCAGTTATCCTTTGCTCCCTAACAAATCATTCCTCAACTTAGTGACTTCCAACAACAAATCATTTCTTTGGCCGCAGTTCTGCAGTCTAGGCTGGGATCGGCTGGGCAGTTCAGTTCTCTCCTGGTCTCAGCAAGGCTGACCACGCCGCTGTAGTCCGCTGACGGCCTCGCGGGGGACTGGCTGGCCCCGGCTGATCTGGGGTGTTCCCATCACGTGTCTGGGGCTTCGGCTGGGACAACCATGCGTCCCTCTCTTAGTCCAGCGCGTGCTTGTTCAAAGGCAGCAGCGCTTCAAAGATAGCAAAAAGAAAGCCGCAGGACCCCACAAGGTGCAGCCTCAGTGGTCACATAGCATCACTCCCATCCCAGCCCGGGAGTCAGAGCAAGTCACCGAGCACCCTGGACACGAGAGATGGGGTAGAAGACTCTCTCCTTGACAAAGGGAGCAGCAGACTGACGTTACAGAGGGGCTGTGGACACTGAGATCATGGTTATGATACTCGCCCACACTACCTTGGCATTCACTGCTTGGGGTTGGGGTTAGTCAGACGGGTGTCAATGGAGTGTAAATTCCTAGGACAGCCACAGCCTGATATCAGACATCCCAGCCGCTCCGGAATGGCTAGAGCATCACACGGGTCACACCCAAGACAAGAACCGGTGGCCTGGTGAATAAAGAAGGAAGTTTGGATGATAACTCAAAAATTCTTTGCTTTGTCTAGCTCAACGGGGGCGAACTGAATGAACTTGGAATTCCCACAGGTAGGCAGGTAAGATTTGAGACATCAAAATATTATCATCATTAGGCTGTTTCTATTTTTTGTTTGTTTGTTAGTTTGCTGTATAACCTATTTTGATGACCTTGTATTTCCCCTTGGCTGGTGGCCTGGGAAGCACATATAATTCTAATAAAGCTTGATTTACTGGCTTTCTAACCCATAGCAGATTAAAAGGAGCAAATAAAAGAGAAACAAAACAACCACTGATTCTCAGTTCTCTAACAAAAGCAAAAATGACCATAGAAAGCCTGGTGGAAAAGGAGAGTTCAGGAAAGCTATAAAAAGCAAATTCAATTATTCAACAGAACTTAACAGTCTGGGGTCATGTACTGTCGAGACAAAATGCCCTGTGTCATATCCCAACTGTATTCATAACCGAGACCTCAGAAACGTTTAATTATTTTCTGCATAGACAAGTCAAGAACACAGATCATGTATAATAAAACCTCAAAATAATGCAAAATTGCAAATTTGAATATAATTTAATTGGTAATTGGCCCCAAGGGAGTGGAAAGAGGGGGATAGAGTGACCTCATGATCATTTGGGATATTTTCACATAGTGTACGGTCAATTGTGTATAGTAGAATTTTCTTATGTTGTTATTTCAAGGGGTTAGCCAACCCAGAAAATTCACTTTTATGAATCCCCCAATGACACCAAACTCACAAAGTGTTATTTTACTATTTTATGCCTAATTGGCAGTCGTTTCAAAAGAACTGAAATCTACTTTTTTTTCCCATTGTACCATACATTTCTGCCAAATGCTTTTTATTCACAAATATTATTTGATCACTATAAATTTCTTAAAGGGACAGGCATGTTTATTGCCCTTTTAAAGATGAGACTATAAATATTCAAGAAAGGCAAAGTAACTTACCAGGGACACAGAGCTGGTTAGAAGTCACACATTTTGACCCCTGTTGAGTTGTCATCCCGTCAGGGAACCTGGTTAGAGGACTTCTAGCATGTTCACCCAGGTCTAATGTGTGGGTGGAGGGGATTCCTCACACCAACAAGGAATTCTCGGACATCAAGTAGGTGTCCTACAACTCACCTCAATTCTGATACTATGAACCACAGGTTAGGGATTGAGTCCTACAAGGCTGCCCCCTCTCGCCCCCCCCTACTTCAAACACCAATCATAAGCCCGGTTTGTTACCTGTGCTTCTGACTGACTAGACTACAGATGGGATGCTCCCATGACCTCCTCCTGGAGTTTGATGAATTTGCTAGAGCAGTTCACAAAACTCACAGAAGCATATTCCTTACTCGATTACCAGCTGATTAGAAAGGGATATGACTCAGGAACAGCCAGATGAAAGAGATGAGAAGGTAAGGTATGGGGAAGGGGTGGGGACTTACATGCTCTTTCCAAGCATCCCACTCTCTCCCAAATCTCCATGTGTTTACCAATCCAGAACTCTGCTCTCCTGGGGAGCCTGAGTGGCTTAGTCAGTTAGGCATCCGACTTTCGCTTAGGTCATGATCTCACAGTTTGTGGGTTCGGGCCCCACGTCCGGCTCTGTGCTGACTGCCAGCTCAGAGCCTGGAGCCTGTTTCAGTCTGTGTCTCCCTCTCTCTCTGACCCTCCCCTGTTCATGCTGTCTCTCTCTCCTAGAAATAAAATAAAAATAAATAAAAATTTTAAAAAAATAAAAATAAAAAAACAGAACTCTGCTCTCCAAACTCTGCCCTTTTGGTTTTTTAGGGAGACTTTCTGACATAGGCCTGACTGACTAACTCATTGGCCATTGGCAATTGATTCTACCTCCAGCCCCTCTCCCCTCCCCAGAGGTTGGGGGGTTGGACTGAAAGCTCTAACCCCCTGGTAACCAGCACCCATCACTAGGTGCCATCCAAAGTCACTTTGTTAATAAAACAAAAGACACTAAATTCTCATCGCTTAGGAAACTAAATTCTCATCGCTTAGGAAACTCCAAGGATTTTAGGAGCTCTGTACCACAAGTGGGGACAAAGACTAAATATATATTTCTTACTATAAATCACAATATCACAGCCTCACCAAAGGCCAGTTGAGGAGGGCCCAAGAGGCAGTTTGGGAGCTTTCAAAAGAGACTGTCTCCACAATAGGGCCCTGTCCCCATGAATTGATGGAGAGCCACAGTGTCCCATCCATTCTGCTTTTCCTACATATATGACTTTGGTTTAATTAATCCATGAAATCTAATTACAACCCTTTCCCTACACACAGTGATGTCTGGACCCCCAACCCAACTCTCCTTTCACATCATAGACTGGAGATTAGCATTGAGTCCATTATGCTTCTAAACCCAACCTCACAGCACTCCTGTTCGGGACCTCATTTTATTTCCAGTCTTAGTGAGGGCGACTTGTAGGAATCTTATCCTGTTGAAAGCCTGAGCTAGGACATCTATATTCTTGTATACACATACACATGATCCATTAGAAGTATATTTATTACTACTTCTTCAATGGGCAAGCTGAGATAAAGATACTTTGTTGTGGTTTGTTCAACTTGGTGAATTAAGTAGGTAGCCATGCTAAGACTAGAATTTGACTCATTACTCATTACTTGTGTGTCTTTCATTGCTTTAAACTAAAGAAAAAATGGGTACAGGGGTGGCTCAGTCAGGTAAGTGTCCGACTTCGGCTGCAGACATGATCTCACAGCTCACGGTTTGAGGCCTGAGTTAGACTCTGTGCTGACAGCTGAGAGCCTGAAATTGGCTTCGGATTCTCTGTCTCCCTCTCTCTGCCCCTCCCCTGCTCGAGCTCTGTCTGTCTGTCTCTCTGTCTCCCTCTCTCTAAAAAATAAACATTTTTTAAAAATTTTAAGCTAAAGAAGAGAAAAGTTGCTATGCAGGTTATATATTCATTTGAAAATATTTATTAAATGACTTCTTTAGCCAGCCGTGATGCCAGCTCATCTACAGGTGTTTATGCAGGGCTACCTGGCATCAAGAAGCTTACAATTGAATTAAATCCAATATACACGAGCTTGTAATCAGTACCATCAAAGAGATAAAAATAAAATGCTATGAGATGGCAAAGATAGGAAATATTTTTGCCCGTTGTGGGATCAGACTTCAAAAAGGTGTGACCTTGGAGCTAATCCTTAACTAGTCAGCTGGAGTTGCGTATGCAGAAATGAGGAGTAAAGAAAGAACATTTCTTTCTTTTTTAAAGTTTATTTATTTATTTTGAGAGAAAGAGTGAGAACACGAGTGGGGGAGTGGCAGAGAGAAGTGAAAGAGAATCCCAAGCAGGCTCAGTGCTGTCAGTGCCAAGCTTGAGGCAGGGCTCAATCTGACGAACCGTGAGATCATAATCTGAGCTGAAATCAGTAGTCAGATGCTCAACAGACTGAGCCACTCAGGCATCCCAAAAGAACATTGCTAAGTAAAGAAAAGCTCACAACTTGGAATCCAGTAATGAGGATGACCACTAACTGCTGCAAGGAAGGGTAGAAAAGAAGACCACAGTATTCCACCCAAGTCTGCCCCTTTGGGTAGGACCACATCTGAGGAAGAAAAAAGTTTCTGGGGCCTAGAGAAAGTCACCCCTGAAGCATGCAAAACTTGATAGCCCAAACTCATGTCAACAGAGAAAAAGCAGCAGTCTAGCCAAGTGGCCAGCATTGGAAAAGTCCAGCATGGGTTAATGGGAAGACCCATGGACAGGCCAAATCTAGGATGAGGTACTTTGAGAGGCCATGGAAGGAAGAACATAAGTCAGGGCAGCAGCAATACCAGGCCCAACCAGGTGCTCCTGGAAGGAACTGGGAAAAGCAAGAGTATCCAAGTCCCTGAAGGCCTAGGATCTAAGCCAATGAGGAAGGTGGGTACTTGGCCCAAGGTGCTAAAAATCCAAGTACCAGAATGAGACAAGAAATAAACAGGTTACCAAAAAAAGAACAGAGTCACAGGGGCTGGGACTGGTGCTCGGTCCCTGTTTGTTGGGCCAAGTTTCCTTAAATTCACTTACTAAGACCGGAATGAAAGGGCTCTGCCAACAATGGAGGTAGGGGAGGGAAGGAGTCACCTCATTTGTGGGAAAAGGAAAGATTCAGAACCTGGAACCCAAATGCACCCTGATAAGAAACAGTGGGAAAAAATGTTCAGAGTGCATTTGATATTTTATTTACATATGTTAAAATTATAATATCCCATACAAATGTGTTCAAAGGACATAGTTCCCAGAAATGTGCTCCCTGGATACGTCTACTCATGGCCCACCAAATATGAGATATCAAGAGCCTGAGCTTACAAAGCAGACAGACAAAGACCTCTTCATTTGCCAGCTATGTGACCTTGGGCAACTTACTTAACCCCTCAGAGACTCAGATTCTTTTTCTGTTGAATGGGAATAGTCATACCATAGTGGGCCTCTGTCATTTTGGTCTAAGCAGCATCCATTCCTTTGGGGATTCACATCTTTCCCAAGTCCTGTGTCTGTTCACAACGATCACTCAGTCAATGATTATTTTTATTGATTATTATCACACTAGTGACCGTATAGAGCGTGCCTCTTGCTACCGCAAGAGAAAGAAAATCTGCAACATCATGATAAATATGCTCACCAACACACAGTCTCATACTATGCATTCTACTCTACATCCTGTAGATCCTGACCTGGAAGGCCTCTGAGGGGGGAACATCACACTGCCTCATGGTGTGTCCAGAGACCTGCAGCAAACCAATTCTGATTGTTCTTTCTGTGCTCATAGTGTTGTTCTTTTTGTCCTTCGTGTTCATCAGGCATTTCAGTAACCACCTTGGAGCTCTCTCTAACTAGCAGCTCCTGTTGTGAGAGTGATCGTATCTTACTTAATGGCACGTCTGGCCCGGGAGATTATGGGGATAATGTGGGTGGTGGTCACCGTTTACCCAAAGTCTATATAAATTTCAATTACTACCTACAGCCATCCCTTGCACACCCCTGTCCTGAGCGAGATTCCACCGCTTCCCTTTGCCATAAACTCTGTAGGCATAACCTATAATCTTCCTCCATCTTCCCGCACTCCGTGTTTTTAGTTTCATTCTTCTCTTTCTGCAACTGCAATATTCACGATTCAGATGCGGGCTAGTGAAGCCTATGACATTCATCATGTGTGAGGACAACTTTTATATCAACAAAATTGGTTCTTCCTCTTCCTACTCGTGCAAAAGTTGCAATTGAAAACATGGGCATGGAGTGCATACCCAAGTCGTTCTTAGCCATCAACACTTATGCTTCAGGTCTTTTTAAAAAATCATTAATATTTCTACTTTTTTTCCCCCCAAAGAGCACTTGCTTTTTTTTTTTTTTTTTTTAATGTGAGAAGAGCTTTGTTAACTATGGACCCATCCATATGCAGTGGATGGAACATTCCAGAATGAACAGAAGAACTCTTTTTTTTTAATGTTTATTTATATTTGAGAGAGAGAGAAAAAGAGAGAGAGAGAGAGAGAGAGAGCGCAAGTGGGGGAGGGGCAGAGAGAGGGAGACACAGAATCTGAAGCGGGCTCCAGGCTCCGAGCTGTCAGCACAGAGCCCTATGCCGAGCTTGAACTCAGCAGGAGATCATGACCTGGGCCCAAGTCAGACGCTGAACCGACCTAGCCACCCAGGCGCCCCCGGAAGAGCACATTTAGAGGTTGTTTCTACTTTCCCAAATAGATTTCACTTTCCAACAGTCTCATCCACAGTTGTCTTACCGGATAGCAGCTAATTTCTGTCATCATTCAGTTGCCATGGGGAAAAAATAGTGTTAAAATGTTTGTAACCGAAGCCCTATGTTAAGGGGAGCCAACTGATGTCAAATGCTCCAGTTCTAGCCAGCCCCTCTCCTTCTCCCAGAAATCCCCTTTGGGCGGCTCCAAACGCCGAGTTTACCTGGCCCTCACTACTGTGTGATGAAGGACATATTTTCCACCTGGGAGAAATCAAATCACAAATGCTAGAGATGAATCATTGAAACACAGTTAACCTACAAATTTCCAGAAACTACATGCACAGGAGAGGGGCTGCAGGCACATTCCTACTTTTTAAATGTACAATAGGGGTGCCTGGGTGGCTCAGTGGGTGGAGCATTCAGCTTAGGCTCAGGTCGTGACCTCGCGGTTTGTGAGTTCGATCCCTGCTTCCAGCTCCATGCTGACAGCTCGGACAGAGCCTGGAGCCTGTTTCAGATTCTGTGTCTCCCTCTCTCTCTCTGCCCCTCCTCCAGTGCACTCTGTCTCTGTCTCTGTCTCTGTCTCTCTCTCTCTCTCTCTCAAAAATAAACATTACAAAAATGTACAATAAATTATATCTATAAAGCATTGAACAAAAACCTCCCTGTAAAAATAGCCATGGCTTTGTGCATTCAAAAAATAGTTATTTTCCGGGGCGCCTTGGTGGCTTAGTCGGTTAAGCGTCCGACTTTCGCTTAGGTCATGGTCTCGCGGTTCGTCGGTTCGTCGGTTCGAGCCCCGCGTCGGGCTCTGTGCTGACGGCCAGCTCAGAGCCTGGAGCCTGTTTCAGAGTCTGTGTCTCCCTCTCTCTTTGACCCTCCCCTGCTCATGCTGTCTCTCTCTCTCCTAGAAATAAATAAAAATTAAAAAAAAAAATAGTTATTTTCCTATTGGCCAGGTTTTTTAAAGGAAAAGAGTATGGTCTCTGGGCGGGACAGACATCCTGACTTGCCATTTTCCAGGGACCTTGGGCAACTTACTTAAAAGATCTGTACCTCGGTTTCCACGTTTGTAGAAAAGCAGTACTAACACATCCAGCCCATAAGCTTCTGCAGTCATAGAAGTGAAATAAACACAGTACCTGACACAAAGCTGCAAGATGGCTGCGCCTCAGTCATTGAAAGCGTCAGCTATTATTTTTATTGCTAACATTACTCTTCTCATCTTGTTTCCACAAATTATCAGCGTGGTCCAGGGCTCCCTTTCCCGAGTGGACTCAGCACCCATAACGTCATTTGCTGTTTTACCTAAAAGACTTACATTTGCCTTTTTTTTTTTTTTAACGCTTTTGAGTTTTCCTTTATTGCAGGCACAGTAAAATCTTTTCAGTAGTAGAGGCCAGGGGTAACTTGCAGGGCTCTAAGTATCATTTTAAACTTTTTATTATGAAAGATTATGAACAGAATAACAGCAAACTCTTCCCCGGTGTGGCCATTTTGCCATACTTGTTCCATCTACTCCTTTTTTGCGTTCTTTCCCTTTATGTGTGTTTGTGCGGTGATATTTTAATATTTTCAAGCAAATTTTGTTCATTGTCTCTATGCACCTATTAAAAAAATGAGGACATTTCTGTATAAACCGCAATATTACTGGGTCTACTAATAAAATTAATGTCATCTAATACCCATTCCAAAATCAAATATCCTGATTTGCCTCAAAAAAATGACATTTTATAGCTGGTTTGCTCGAATCAGGATCCAAACAAGGTCCACACACCCTATGTAATTGCTGTGTTTCTTAACCCATAACAATGTGCTTAAGAGACATAACATTCTCTCAAGTCTTTTTAACCAATACCATAGAACAACTACAAGATGCTAATTTTCCTTAAGGAACTATTATAAAATTTAAATGGAAGTTTATTATTATTATTATTATTATTAAGCCTTGAGAATGATATTTTTTCCTTTTTTATTTTTTAAAGTAAGCTCTCTACCCAACGTGGAGCTTGAATTCACAGCCCTGAGATCAAGCCAGGCGCCCCAAGAATGAATTCCTAATTGGATTGTGCTCCTCAAGCACAAAAAGAAAGAGAAGGGGACAAAAGGAGGGGGAGAGAAAGAGAAGAGAAAGCCAGAAGAAGGACATTCTCTCACTTCTGTTTTCTCTTTCTTGTTTTCTACTTGTAGCTTCAATAGTTGCTTTCTCTGATTTCCTCCCCTGGACACTTTGTTATCCCGTTTTCCATTTTCATGTTAGGGGTGACCCAACAGCATAAACCCAGATTATCAAGGATAAAATTTTAGGGGCGCCTGGGTGGCTCAGTCGGTTGAGTGTCCGACTTCGGCACAGGTCATGGTCTCATGGTTCGTGGGTTCAAGCCCCGCATCGGGCTCTGTGCTGACAGCTCAGAGCCTGGAGCCTGTTTCGGATTCTGTGCCTCCCTCTCTCTCTGATCCTCCCCTGCTCATGCTGTCTCTATCTCTCTCTCAAAAATAAATAAAATATTTTTTTAAAAAAATTTTAAATGCTAACGATACAAAGCACAAACTGATGGTTGCCGTCAGAGGGAAGGAGGATTTGGGGGGACGGCTGTGTGCAAAACAGGTGAAGGGGAAAGGAAGACACAGGCTTCCAGTTATGGAATAAATAAAGTCAGGGGGATGAAAGGTACATCCTAGGGAATATATATAGTCAATGGTATTGTAATAACATTGTCCGGTGATGGATGGTAGCTACACTCGTGATGAGCACAGCATGACATTTGGAGTTATCGAATCACTGTGTGGTACACCTGAAACTAATGTAACATTGTATGTCAACCATACTTCCATTTTTTAAAAAGTCCAATAAAAATGTTTAAACCTATCACCACTTACCTAAAAAATAATGAATCATTTTAATAAACTACCTTTGGGGCGACTGGGTGGCTCAGTCGGTTAAGCGTCTGACTTTGGCTCAGATCATGATCTCACGGTTCATGGGTTCAAGCCCCGCATCAGGCTGTGTGCTGACAGCTAGCTCACAGCCTGGAGCCTGCTTCACATTCTGTATCTCCCTTTCTCTCTGACCCTCCCCTGCTCATGCTGTCTCTCTCTCTCAGAAATAAATAAAAAACATTAAAATAAATAAAAATAAATTTTAAAAAAGATTTAATAGACCACCTTTATCTTAGTTCCTGAGAAGTTAGTGAAAATCATTATTATCTAGCCTGAAGGTCCTCACTGCCACTCTAGATCATAGTGAAGAGCAGGAAAGATACAGAAAACAAAGTCCTCACTTTTGGGTAAAGATGAAAGACTGAATCTGTGCATTTACTTCTCCTCCCTCCTAAAATCATGCTAAAATAACAGTAAAGGGATTTTTTTTTAATCCAACACAAGTAGTGCCTGATGGTATAAATTGGCAAAATACAAACATTCGTATAAACTTTAAAATGAAATCTGAGGGGCGCCTGGGTGGCTCAGTCAGTTAAGTGTCCAATTTCGGCTCAGGTCACAGTCTCATAGTTCATGAGTTGGAGCCCTGCATCAGGCTCTGGGCCAACGGCCCAAAGCCTGGAGCCTGCTTCGGATTCTGTGTCTCCCTCTCTGTCTGCCCCTCTCCCATTCATGCTCTGTCTCTCTCAAAAATAAATAAACATTTAAAATTTTTTTTAAATAAAATAAAATAGGGGCGCCTGGGTGGCTTAGTCGGTTAAGCGTCCGACTTTCGCTTAGGTCATGATCTCGCGGTTCGTGGGTTCGAGCCCCGCGTCGGGCTCTGTGCTGACTGCCAGCTCAGAGCCTGGAGCCTGCTTCAGTCTGTGACTCCCTCTCTCTCTGACCCTCCCCTGCTCACGCTGTCTCTCTCTCTCCTAGAAATAAATAAAATATTAAAAAATAAATAAATAAAATAAAATAAAACGAAACCTGAGTTAAGCATATGCAGAACCCAAAAACATCTCTACAGACCCTGGTTGAAAACTTTGGCCTGAGCTCTGGGACGGGGCTTCCTTCTTACCTCCAGGAAGGTAGGCAACATAGTAGCAATGACTGGGAGTCCAGGAACCACCAGATTCGGGCCCCAGTCCTAGCCCTGTCCCTGGCTAGCTGCCTGATAGCATGCGAGTCCCTTCCCATCTCAAAGCCTTGACTTCACCACGTGGGAAAGGAGAGGGCAGACCCCATATGACCTCCCACGTCCCTTCCAACTTTGAGTGTTTGCTTCTTGCCCCAGTGCTAAAAACCTCAGGCAAAATCAAGTGAAATCCTAAATTCAGCTCTAGCTGAACCCAACAGAAGTGACCCAGTTCACCCAAAAGGTTTAAAAAACACAAAACAAAACTCACAGGGGCGCCTAAGTGACTCAGTTGGTTAAACATCCAACTCTTGATTTTGACTCAGGTCATGATCTCGAGGTTGGTGAGATCAGACTTGGATGTGAGCTGATGGAGAGGAGTCCGCTTGGGATTCTCTGTCCCTTTCTCTCTGCTCCTCCCCCGCCCAAGAGCATGGTCTCTCTCTCTCTTGCTCTCTTGTCTCTCTCTCCCTCAGAATAATAAATAAACTATATATATTACACAGAATGAGAGATTGTGAAAGCTGGAAAGCAGATACTAATGTGACAAATGACTTAACACTCTGTTAAAACTGCAGCCTAAGCTGACAGTGAAGAAAGCCAAGAAGCAAGTGGATTCACAGCAGAGAAGCCCCAAGAGGCTCAGGAAAGGGTGGCCCCAGATGCCGCAGGAAGTGGAGCTACAGTGGGGGAGGGGTAGAGTGGGGAAAGGGAACCAAAGAGGAAGGACTGTTAGAAGTCTCCCTGAGAGGGGCGCCTGGGTGGCTTAGTCGGTTAAGCGTCCGACTTTCGCTTAGGTCATGATGTCGCGGTTCGTGGGTTCGAGCCCCGCTTCGGGCTCTGTGCTGACTGCCAGCTCAGAGCCTGGAGCCTGTTTCAGTCTGTGACTCCCTCTCTCTCTGACCCTCCCCTGCTCATGCTGTCTCTCTCTCTCTCCTAGAAATAAATTTAAAAAACATTAAAAAAAAAAAAAAAGTCTCCCTGAGAAGCTGTCAGATCCTCCTTTCCCTCTGCAGCTACCAGTAGACAAGCAACTGCCTTGTCCCCACCAAAGACTATGTTTCTGGGGGTGTCATGGACAGGGGCACAGGGCAGGGGACACTAAGAAATGAGTCCTGGCCACTGAGACTGCATCCTTTTTCCTCCTCAACTTGCGGAACCTTGACAACCAGCTATCTCCCTTATGTGGGATTTGACAGAGTCTTTTCTACAAAAATTGACCAGCCCAAGAGCAAGGACCTCCTTGGAGGTTCCTCACTAAATAGTCAGCCTACCGTGAAGTGCTGTGACTGGACACTACACACGACTTTTTAGCCACCCATGCTTCGGCGGAAGTTGATACTCAGATATCGAGAGATATCCAAAGAAAGACTCTAAGGGGAAAGACAAATGCTGCAATGTTAGAAGTACAGTCCACAAGATCTGTTTTTGCTTGAATTATTTTTTCATTTATTAGTTCTTTTTTTTTAATGTTTTTTTTTTAATTTATTTCTAGGAGAGAGAGAGAGAGAGCGTGAGCAAGGGAGGGTCAGAGAGAGAGGGAGTCACAGACTGAAACAGGCTCCAGGCTCTGAGCTGGCAGTCAGCACAGAGCCCGACGCGGGGCTCGAACCCACGAACCCCGGGATCATGACCTAAGCGAAAGTCGGACGCTTAACCGACTAAGCCACCCAGGCGCCCCTCATTTATTAGTTCTTATTATTGATTTTGTTAATTTAAATCCAAGTTAGCTTACATATAGCGTAGTAATAATTTCAAGAATAGAATTTAGTGATTCATCACTCGCATATAACACCCAGTGCTCATGCCAACACAGGCCCTCCTTCATGCCCCTCACCCATGTAGCCCATCTCCGCCCATACAACACCCCACGAACAACCCGCAGTTTGTTCTCTATATCTAAGAGTCTCTTATGGTTTGCCTCCCGCTCTGTTTTTATATTATTTTTGCTTTGCTTCCCTTCCTTTATGTTCACCTGGTTTGTATCATAAATTCCACATATGAGTGAAATCATATGATATTTGTCTTTCTCCGCTTGACTTATCTCCCATCATAATATCTTTCATCATAATACCCTCCAGTTCCATCCACACTGTTGCAAAGAAGACCTCCTTCACTCCTGACATCAGCTGTAAATTTGGAGATCACCAAGACCACCCTTGGGTTTGATCATTTGCTAGGAGGACTCACAGAACTTACTAAAAGTTGATATACTCAGCAGTATAACTTACCACAGCTAAAGGCTACAGATTAAAATAGGCCAAGGGAAGGGCACCTGGGTGGCTCAGTCGGTTAAGCGTCCCACTTTGGCTCAGGTTATCATCTCTGGTTCCTGGGTTCGAGCCCCGTGTCAGGCTCTGTGCTGTTCAGGCTCTGTACTAACAGCTCAGAGCCTGGAGCTTGTTCGGATTCTGTGTCTCCCTCTCTCTCTGACCCTCCCCTGCTCACGCTGCCTCTATCTCTCTCTCAAAAATAAATTAAGAAAAGAAAATAAAATAGGCCGAGGGAGGGAGTGCATAGGGCTAAGTGTAAACGCAGAGCTGCCCTGCTGTCTGCCTCTCCCCATGATGTCAGGGACACCATTAATTCCTCCCGCCGATGCTGTGTGGTAACGTACACAGAGTGTTGTTAACCAAGGAAGCTCACCCTGAGTCCAGAGTTTTTCTTGGGGCTCTATCTTAGAAGTGTAGCTGACTGTCCACATGGCCGAACTCAGTCTCCAACCCCTGAGGAGGTCAAGACGATTTAGCATGAACCCAGGCACCCACCTCAATCATGTCATTGGTGTGGCTCAAAGGCCCCCGAGGAAACAAAAACATTCCTTTTGGCATGGCACTGAAGGGCTTGGAAATGACCTCCCAGAAGCCCATGGCAAAGCCCAGGACTCTCTTTGGGCAAGACTAAATTCTTTACTTTATAGACCACTGCTTGGTTCTTTCCCAAAGCTTTCTTACAACAAAACAGTGAGTCCCCAACATTCCCATGGTGACATGTCCCCGCGCAAATCCTTTCCATTTTAGTATAAACACTTCTGAGAACCTCTCTTCCTATTAAAATATTTCTTCAACATCACCATCACCCAAGACATTTTGGGTGCTTCAGGTTTCAAGATGTTTTTTTAAGCGTTCATTTATTTTTGAGAGACAGAGAGAGAACATGGGGGAGGGGCAGAAAGATAGGGCGGACAGAGGATCCGTGCTGACAGCAGAGAGCCCAATGCGGGGCTCAAACTCACAAACAGTGAGATCATGACCTGAGCAGAAATCAAGAGTCAGGTGCTTAACCAACTGAGCCACCCAGGTTTCAAGATTTTCTTTTTATTTTTTTTATTTTTTTTAACATTTTATTTATTTGTGAGAGAGAAAGAGACAGCATGAGCAGGGGAGGGGTAGAGAGAGAGGGAGATACAGAATCTGAAGCAGCCTCCAGGCTCTGAGCTAGCTGATAGCACAGAGCCCCATGTGTGGCTCAAACCCACGAACCATGAGATCATGACCTGAGCTGAAGTCGGACGCTTAACCGACTGAGCCACCCAGGCGCCCCTCAAGATTTTCTTAATGTCCTTCAGTCATTGAGGCAGTTTTAATTAATGTCTAGTAACAAGCTAGTGATCTTTCAAATGGGAATTTTATGGTCCAAAATCCCTGTGGTCACTGCTGGGTGGTGCTCACTGGGTTTTTCCTTAAATCTTAGTCTATACTCCACACAGGGTTATTGTATAGAGAATTTGTCTGTGCACTCCAGCTTCTAACAGAGAATTATACACAGTAATCACCTTTTTGTCTTCCGAATATTCTATACGGTTTCAGATTGACACCCTGTGTGGGCTTGGGTAATCTGACAGATTTCTTTTAAGCATGTCAAAGCAATATTGGCTGAAGGGCAAATGTATATGCCTTCTGCTTTCTGATACGAGGTAGAAGCGTTCCTCCATCAGACTCCATATCCATCCCCTAATACATTCAGGTAAAGGGGACACAAATACTTCACACTAGAATCTGTTCAGGGGCACCTGGGGGGCTCAGTCGGTTAAGTGTCTGACTCTTGATTTCAGCTCAGGTCATGATCTCACGGTTTTGTGGGTTTGAGCCCCACATCAGACTCTGCACTGGCAGTCTGAAGCCTGCTTGGGATTCTCTGTCTCCCTCTCTCTCTACCCCTCCCCCACTCTGTCTCTCTCAAAATAAACACACTTCAAAAATTAAAAAAAAATAAATCTGTTCAATCATTCCAATTTTCATCCATACTTTCATCTTGATCCTGTCAAACACTGCATTTCTATATCCTCCCAATCCAAGAGTAACCCTGTTAGGCTTTTACCAACAGATTTGGAACCACAGCTCATTGGGTTTGCGTGTCAAGGAATCCCAGAAAAGTCTCTTCGCCATCCTCTGACCATGTTACCCACTCAAGTGCATATGACCTTGAGTTTTCAGACAGCGGTTGGGTCAAGGGACCCAGGTCCTTTTGTCAATACTTATCTTTTTTTTTTTTTTTTTTTTTTTACAAATAGTTTATTGTCAAATTAGTTTTTACATAACACTCAGTGCTTGTCAATACTTATCTTAATTAGATTGCAGAACTGTCACTCTGAGTGATTGGAGATCAGATTTCTGTTCATCATCTTTGTCTTCTGGCCTTTTAAATTTCTCAAAACTGGGATAATAGAGTACACTTGTTTGGAACCCTTCAGGGTTAGAGGACCAGCAAAGCCTCTTATTAGAACACCTAAATTCCAGGAGTGCTACATGAGGACCTTTGTTTTGACCTTATCAATGTCTACTTTATTCATCTCATCTCACTTCTTTTTTTTTTTTTTTTTTTTTTTTGAGAGAGAGAGGGTCGAGGAGAAGCACAGAGAGAGGGAGATGGAGGATCCAAAGCGAGCTCTGCATTGACAGCAAAGAACCCAATGCGGGGCTCAAACCCATCAACCATGAGATCATGCCTCGAGCCGAAGTCAGATGCTCAACCCACTGAGTCACCCAGGCGCCCCTCATTTCTTTTCTAAGTTTTATTTATCTAAGTAATCTCTACACCCTGTCAGAGACCAGCTCCCATCAGGTTCCAGGGGTCCCTGAAGGATGAACAGTGTCGACGAAGGAAGGATGAGAGAGGCCCAAGAGTCTTTCTGGTCACCAGGCAGGCCTCTCCGCTCTGACTGGGGCTCAACTTTATTTTATAATTAAGTGTTTGGGGGAGGGCACAGAAGTGGCATTTGCCTTAGACAATGATTTCTGATAACAAACTTCTTTGATATATAAGAATTTTCCAGAATATAGATTTGTAGAAGACTCCTGCATAACCTTTATCAATAGTGACTGAGGTAGGGGATTTAGATGCTTATCCTATGGGGAAGGAAGGCATCTTTAGCATACCAGACAATGTTTTTAGCATAAAAAGGGTGAAGTTACTTCTCTGTGATCAGGGGTCAAACAGATCTTTCAGGAGAACACCTTTGCTCCCATAATCACAAAAGAAGAAGTTCCTCAACAGGTTCCTTCACAGGGAGCAATCAGCATATTCAAGGCCAGAATAAGTCACTCCAAATACTTGATAACAAATGCCATGGGGGGGGGGGGGGCGGCCAGTGCTCCAAGCAGAAACAATTGGGTGGGGGTGGATATCTGCCCTTAACTCTAAATTAGGCTCTTTGTCTCAGGGCCAGACTCAAGCCTCCTTTATTATGTAAGTCTTGGATCTGCAAGGCCCTTAGGAAGAAGCTTTTAACAATCATCCACAATGTTTTCATCTGAAATCTCTTTGGAAGAGGCAGGGACATGCTTTTCCTTATGAGTAATCTGTGTGGGGAATATCGGTCTGATCTGGAATATTGTGAGGCCTGGTCAATACCAGCAGCCTCATTTCCAACATGAGCCAGCAGTAGCAGAAGCTGTTTTCTCATGGCAGGAGCTGTGCAAATGCTACCATTTCCTCGCTGTGACTGTCATCCAGGGAGGCCAGTTCGGCTCCCAGCAACACCCAACATGGGGCTCGAACTCAACCCTGAGATCAGGAGTTGCATGCTCTTCCAAGTGAGCCAGCCAGGTGCCCCTATTCATCTCATTTCTTTTATTTACTTATTATTATTTTTTATTTTTAACACTTATTTATTTTTGAGAGACAGAGACACAACACAAGCAGAGGAGGGGTAGAAAGAGAGGGAGACACAGAATCCAATACAGGACCCAGGCTCTGAACTGTCAGCACAGAGCCCAATGTGGGGCTCAAACCCACGAACCATGAGATCATGACCTGAGCTGAAGTTGGACACTTAACCAAATGAGCCACCCAGGCACCTCATATTCATGTCATTTCTTAATTAAATTTAAAGATTCCTCCTCTGCTGGGTTGAGTTCCTTAACTTTCCTTTCTCTTTCCCATTCTCTTATGAATCATTCTAATTTTCTTCACTATCTATTGTTTCAAAATAACTTTTTTCTTTGGTAATGACCCAGAGGCTTGGAGCTGTAGCTCAGAATCTAAGCTTGGCCCACATACAAACCAGATTCAGATTACAAACCAGAATCCAAGATTGGCCCAGTGTCCGGATCAACCCCAACAGTCTTCTTTACTTTCATTTTGGCTGTTACAGATAACAACAACCGAGTAGTTGTATATTTAGTTTGTTTCTTGTTATTTTGCAATTCTGTATGCATCTAGTGAGCCAGCTCCTTGGAACTGGATCCATCATTTCTAAGTTCCATTATTAACTTTCACCTCCAATAACTGATGGCAGAGCTGCAATTCTATATCATGTGTGACCCTGAAGTCATCCAGGAATCAAAGGTTCATCATCCCACACCTTCTCATCCTTCCTCTTTCCAAAGCACAGCTTCCAGTGAGTTCTGTGAGTCCTTTTAGGGAATTATCAAACCTAAGGTGGCCTTGAGAGCTTCTGAACGTGTAATTGGTTTCAGAAGTGAGGTGGTCATATGCACTATTTCATCTAACCTCACAAACACCAAAGAAAGAAATGGAAAATAGTGAGTTGGTAGAAACATAAACTATGTGGGAAGGAGAAAACTTAAAAAGAAAACTCAGAGGGGCGCGTGGGTGGCTTAGTCGGTTAAGCGTCCGACTTTCGCTTAGGTCATAATCTCGCCGTTCGTGGGTTCGAGCCCCGCGTCAGGCTCTGTGCTGACTGCCAGCTCAGAGCCTGGAGCCTGTTTCAGTCTGTGACTCCCTCTCTCTCTGACCCTCCCCTGCTCACGCTGTCTCTCTCTCTCTCTCTCCTAGAAATAAATTTAAAACAACATAAAAAAAAAAGAAATAAATAAAACATTAAAAAATTTTAAAAGAAAACTCAGAGAGATAAGATACTACACCACAAAACAAGAATAGAATATTCTAAAAAATGAGATATCAGGAAAAATAAACTTTTTAGAAGTTATAAATATGTTATTAAAAGCTAAAAACTCAGTAGAAGAGTTGAAAACTAGCACTGAGGACATTTCTCAGAAAGAAGAGCAAAAACGCTACAAGATATTAAAGTGAGAGTTGGATTTCCAAATAACTACAGAGTACTGAAAAGCGTGTTAAAGAAAATATTTTGTGATAAATAAACATCTGCCTGAGCATTGTGAAGGATAATTTTTAGGAGAACAAACGTAACCCACAAATAGAAAAAGGAACAAATGGGAGATAAAATCTAATCAAAAGGACTGGTTAAATTGTGAAGTACTTTGTGACCACCAAAAAATATGATCATTAAAACCTGGGGCCCGTGGGTGGCTCAGTCAGGTAAGCATCCAACTCCTGACCTCAGCTCAGGTCATGATGTCACACAGTTCATGAGATCAAGCCCTGAGTCACTTCGAGCTCTGCACTGACAATGCAGAGTTTGCTTGAGATTCTCTCTTTCCTGCTCCTCCCCTGCTCCTGATCCAGCCCCTCTTTCTCTCTCTCAAAAAATAAATAAGTAGCCTTAAAAAAAAAAAAAAAAAAAAAAAAAAAAAAAAACAGAAACTTAAAGACAGGAAGACATATGAAAGTGCATTGACTTAAAAATTCAAGTAAGGGGCGCCTGGGTGGCTTAGTCGGTTAAGCGTCTGACTTTCGCTTAGGTCATGATCTCACGGTTCATGGGTTCGAGCCCCGCGTCAGGCTCTGTGCTGACTGCCAGCTCAGAGCCTGGAGCCTATTTCAGAGTCTGTGTTTCCCTCTCTCTCTGACCCTCCCCTGCTCACACTCTCTCTCTCTCTCTCTCTCCTAGAAATAAATAAAAATATTTTTTTAAAAAATTCAAGTAAAAAATTCAAGAACAAGATAGTATGTTTAATATGATCTTATTGTAAAATATATTTTGTCTATGGCTATGTACATTTAGTCATTTTTTTAAAGAAAAGAGATACACAACAAAGTAGTAACAGCAATCTTCATCTTCAAGTAGTAGGAATGTCAGTGATATTTCTGGAGGTTTTTCTATATTTTCCAATTTTTCTTCAATGAACAATTACTTTTGTAAAGAGGAAAAAGTATTCCTTCATTTTTTTCTTTTTCTTCCTTCCTTTCTTTCTTTTCTTCATTTATTCTTTTAAGAGAGAAAGAGAGAGTGAGCCGGGGAGAGGGGCAGAGAGAGAGAGAGGGAACCTTAAGCAGGCTCCACCCTCAGCACAGCGCGCACCAAGGGGCTCAGTCCCACAACCCTGGGATCATGACCTGAGCCAAAATCAAGAGTCAGACGCTCAACCAACTGAGCCATCCAGGTGCCTTGAAAAAGTATTCCTTTAAAAGGCATGGTCCATGGGGGAACTTGCCCTTTCCTTTCTTCTTATGGTCATCTCCTGGAGCAAACGATCCACATTATACTTTGCAACCCCATTGCCTCCACGTTCTTCTAACCACTCTCTCACACCTCCTAATTTTCTATCCTGTCAGCCCTCATCTCATCTCCTCCCACATCCACTTTTTCTCCTTTAATCTCACATATAAAGACGTAAAAACCCTCTAAAAGGCCCTGATGTAGTTCTTTGGTATTTCACTCAACACTTTGCAGATAACAAGCATGAGATAAGTACTTATTGAAGAAATACATAAATGTTAGAGAAAAGAAAGATCTAGTAGTGGGAGGATGAGAGAAGTGCAGAAAGGCTTCATGGAGGTAGTAAGACATGAACTTGGCCTTGAGGGAGAGCTAAAATTTGGGTGGCTCACAATGACAACAACCAGGTATGCCAGGGGGAGAGTCAAGAGCATGGGAGAAGAGGTAGACCTAGCCTCTAGTCTCTCAGGAGACATACAACGAACTTGTCTGGTTGGAGTGTAAGTTGAAGGTTGGAAATGGTACAGAGTAAGTTTGGGGAAACTGAGGTGGGTGTCAAGCTGAGCTTTTACTCAATGGTAATGGTTCCGAAATTTTGGCAAGAAACTTGTTATAACAGCTTATGACACCCTGGTCCCAGAGTTTCTGTCTCAGTAGATCTGGGGTGGGACCCAAGATTTTGCACTTCTAATATGTCCCCAGGTAAGGCTGGGTGCACATTAGAACCATCTGAAAAGCTTTTGTGAAAAGCCAAAGTCAGGGACTTACCCCTCAGAGATATTAATTTCATTGGCCTAAAGTGGGACCTGAGCACTGGTATGTTTATTTTTAATAACCCAGGTGATTAAAATATGCAACCAGGGTTTTTAATCTCTCTTATTGCTTATGTAAGCAAGAGAAGCCCTCCATGATTTTTGAAAGAGGGGATGTTAATATGGTATTTATTAATTACACAAATAATATAAAATCAATGTCAAAAATGCAAAACGACAAAGAAAAAATCTAAATTATATAAAATCCCACTACTAAGAACTACTGTTAACATTTTAGAATAAAACTTCGAGATCTTTCCCATGCAAGCATATACATACGGATATATGTTTGCAAAAATGGGATCATATTTACTAGTTGCTGTTTTCATTTGCTAATACACAATGAACAACTTCCACAACTTCCACTGCAGTAAGTATAAGTATAAATCATCATTTATGAGGGCTGCATACTACTCCATCAGAAAAATGTGCTATGGCTTCTTTAACCAATAATAGAAACTATTTCACGATTATAGAGGGTGGACCATACCATATGGGGTCAAAGACAAAGCACAGGACTTTGGTTCTATTCTTGGCTTTGCTACTTGCTGAGTGAACTTAGACAAATCAAAATCTCTGCATGAAATTTTGAAGTCCTCAGCTAGGGTATTACCATAAGAAACACTATTTGAACAAAGAAATCATAGGACTTGTTGACTGGTTAAATATAGGAATTACAGAAAAATATTTTAAATATGTAAATTGATAGTAGACAAAGAAACAACTTTTACTTTTTTTCTGTCTCTTTTCAAAAAACCCAAGATCCAGGAGCCTGGGTGGCTCAGTTGGTTAAGCTTCCGGCTCTTGACTTCGGCTCAGGCCATGATCTGAATTTGAGGCCTGGTTCAAATGTGAGCCCTGAGTCAGCCTTGGGGCTCTGCACTAACAGTGCTGAACCCACTTGAGATTCTCTCTCTCTCTCATCTTCTCTCTGCCCCTCCCCAACTTGTTCTCTCTCTCAAGAAACAAAACAAAACAAAACAAAAACAAACAAACAAAACCCAAGATCAGAATTAACATACTTTGAAAAACAGAGAGGAGGGGCGCCTGGATGGCTCAGTCGGTTAGACATCCAACTTCGACTCAGGTCATGATCTCACAGTTTGTGAGTTCCAGCCCCTCAACAGGCTCTGTGCTCACAGCTTGGAGCCTGGAACCTGCTTCGGATTCTGTGTCTCCCTCTCCCTTGTTCCTCTCCCGCGCTCGCTCGCTCTCTCTCTCTCTCTTTCTCAAAAATAAACATTTTTAAAAATTTTTTTAAAGAAAAGCAGAGAGGATCTTGATAGCAACATGCATTCTTTCCTTCTCTAAATCATAATACTTTCTTGAAGCCGCAGTGGCAGTCTTACCTAATCTATGAAGCCTGCTGTGATTTTTATCCTCTGACTTCCTGTTACACTTATAGTCTAACGCATGGCTTAGCCTTTAATCACAGAGCCTTTTATCCTTCCCCAATTATGGGTCTTCTTTCCCCAACTAGACTGAAACTCCCTAAGAACAGAGATGGCCCCTCAACCATCACGTCTAATACTTACTTTCTGGGGCCATAGCATCTGATGCAGTACAGAATATGTAACTATCTGTTAGGAACATTTGTTGATCTTCAATTTTGCAATTCAGTAATCTGATCAGCAGACCAGTCTAGTTTCTGATGCATACTTCGTGTCCCCAAAGACAAATCTCTAAGAATCCTTAAATTTACAAATATGTCAAAAATAGCCACTTCAATTTAGAGAGTTTCTAAATAATCTAGCATTTAAGATTTTCCCTCTTCCATTGGCTCTAGAAATCTAAGCTCCCCAAATCCTCTCTTTCCCTATTTTTCACCAACTAACAGCTGCAATGACTTCCAGAGTTCATGTCAGTACACAAATCATACTCCCATGGAAATCCGCAGTTCAGTGTGTTTGGTGAGCTCATGACACAATAAAACTTGAGGTCAGAGATTAAATTCTGTTTCCCAGCAAACAGCATTTGGTTTGACAAAATGCAACCAACGGTCTTTTCAATAAATACTTACACATGGCAAATTTTGCTTCTGAGGTAGTCAAAACATTTTTTTCATTTTATTAACATTTGGTTATAAAAACAACAAACCCCATAATTTTAGTTTTTCCTAAAAATTATACAGAGAACCAGTGAGTGCTTTTTCTTTCTTAGTTTATATTAACATAGAACTCTTTTTTTTTTTTTAATGTTTTATTTATTTCTGAGAGAGAGAGTGTGAGCAGGGAAGGGTCAGAGAGAGAGGGAGACACAGAATCTGAAACAGGCTCCAGGCTCTGGCTGTCAGCACAGAGCCCGATGCGGAGCTTGTACCCATGAACCATGAGATCATGACCTGAGCCAAGGTCAGCCACTTAACCAACTGAGCCACCCAGGCTCTCCTATATTAACACAGAACTCTTAAATATGAAATCTATCAATTTACTCAGACTGTCTAAAGTCCTCAATATTGGCAATTTCTCAAATGTAATTTGTTACAGAGAGAAAAAAAAATCAACTGCAGTCTTTTATTCTTTCTTGCTTCCTTCTTTCTTTCAATATTTCATGCTTACTAGGTACCCCTACTCTGTCAGGCACTGTATAAACAGTATAATCTAATCATGGAGACAAATGGAAACCAGAGATTGGGGCGCCTGGGTAGCTCAGTCAGTTAATGGTCTCACTCAATTTCAGCTCAGGTCATGATCTCACAGTTCATGGGTTCAAGCCCCACATTGGGCTCCGTGCTGACAGCTCAGAGCCTGCTTGAGAGTCTCTCTCTCTCTCTCTCTCTCTCTCTTTCTCTCTCTCTCTCTCTCCCCCTCTACCACTCTCTTTAAGAAAAAAAAAAGAAGAAAGAAAAAGAAAAAATAAACCAGAGATTGTGAACTGACAGCTTCCAGATCTATTGCAACCCACAGATGAATTTGGTTGACCATACAATGTCTTTGTCTTTTTCTTAATGTTTATTTATTTATTTTAAGTAATCTCTACACCCAAAGTGGGGCTCGAACTCACAGTCCCAAGATCAAGAGTTTGCATGCTCTTCTGAGTGGGCCAGCCAGGTACCCCACCATGTATTTTTTAAATTGAACTCTTTCCCTACCTTTTAAGACCAAGACATTTCCTACTAAAAAAAAATCAAGGTTCCAGATTATACAAAAAATTGGAAAATCCAATAGCACTGAGCCCCTTGCTCCCTCAAAAAAACAACCAGCACACCCAAGTGGGAAATACCCTGGTGAGAGACATGGAGTTCTCCTTAGTCCGCTTGTGATCTCCCCACCTCAGCACTAAGTTTGCAACTGCTCTGTTGAACAGTAACAGAAATAATCAATGCATGGTTACCGACAGCAGCAAATGCTATGAAGGAAAAACACACAGCTTGAGAGAATGTAATTTAGACTGAGGGTCAAGGATGGTTTCTTTGAGGACATGACTTTTTTTTTTAATGTTTATTTTTGAGAGAGAGAGAGTTCGAGCAGGGGAGGTGCAGAGAGGAGAGGGGGAGGGAGGATCTGATGGGGGCTCACGCTGACAGCACAGCACGGAGCCTAACAGGGGACTGGAACCCATGAACTGTGGGATCACCATCTGAGCCAAAGTTAGTTGCTCAACCGATTGAGCCACCCAGACACCCTCAAGGACATGACATTTTTAACTTTGTTCAATATTGACACTCACCTTTTATGAAGTATTTATCCAAATAATAATAAGTACCATTTATTGAGTGTATTGGTCTCTCTCTCTATCTCTCTCTCTCTCTCCCTCTCTCTCTCTCTCCCTCAAAATAAATAAAAACAAGGGTGCCTGGGTGGCTCAGTCGGTTGAGCGTCCAACTTCAGCTCAGGTCATGATCTTGTGATTCTTGAATTTGAGCACCGCGTCTGGCTCTATGCTGACAGCTCAGAGCCTAGAGCCTGCTTCAGATTCTGTGTCTCCCTCTCTCTCTGCCTCTCCCCTGCTCATGCTCTGCCTTTCTTTCTCCAAAATAAATAATAAAACATTTTTAAAAATAAATAAGTAAATAAAACATTAAAAATTAATAAATAAGTTTCTTAAAAAAGAAATGTAACTTTTTATTTTCTATACCTCAACTTAATTTTCATTTTGATTCCTCATTCCACTAATCTGACAGGCAGTTTTAACTTGTCAGGATTTCCCATTCCCTTCCCTGCTGTGCCAAGATCTAGGGAACTTGGCATTAGAGAAGTGATTTATTCCTCAGAGCATCAAATACAGTTTTTAAAATCTCACATTTGGGGTGCCTGGGTGGCCAGCCAGTTAAGCGTCTGAATCTCAGTTTCAGCTCAGGGCATGATCTCACAGTTCTTGGGTTCAAGCCTCGCGTCAGGCTCATAAAAAATCATTTTAAAAGATCATAAAAAAATATGAGATCTTGCCATTTGCAACAACATGAATGAACCCAGAGAGTATGATACCAAGTGAAATAAGTCAGACAGGGAAAGCCCAATATCATGCAATTTCACTTATACATAGAATCTAAAAAAAAAAGAAATGAACAAACAAACAAAAAAAGCAGAAAGACCCATAAATACAGAGAACTAGTGGTTGCCAGAGGGGAGAGGGTGGGGGATGGGGAAAATGGGTGAAGGGAAGTGGGAGGTACAAGCTTCCAGTTATGGAATGAATAAGTCATGGGGATGAACGGTACGACATGCGGAACATGGTCAGTGGTGTTCTAACAGTGCTGTGTGGTGACAGATGGTAGCTACACTTGTGCAGAGCACAGCATGACATTTGGAGTTATCAAATCACTATGTTGTCCACCTGAAACTAATGTAACGCTGTGTGTCAACTCTACCTCAATACAACATAAACAAATACATATAGACATAAATATGTAATAAAGCACAAACTAAAGCATGTTAAAGAATAAACGATTTGGATAACAAAGATATCTATAATGAAGTTTAAAACATAAAGAAAGGAAATAAGGATCAAGAAAACAGAAGCAAGGGGCTCCTAGGTGGCTCAGTCAGACAAGGGACCAACTCTTGACTTGGGCTCAGGTCATGATCTCACAGTTTTTGATACTGAGCCCCACATCGGCTCTGCACTGTCAGCATGGAGCCTGCCTTGGATTCTATATCTCCTCTCTCTCTGCCTCTTTCCCTGCTCACGAGCTCGCTCTCTCTCTCTCTTTCTCTCTCCAAATAAATTTTAAAAAAAGAAAGAAAATGTTTTTAAGAATTGAGAACATTTTGTTCTTAGTACCCAAAAAGCCAATGTAAAGAAGAAACTTAGGTGTCTCAGAAAAGAAAAAATACACTATTCCTTAATGGACTTATTTATCGATTAAGTTGAGTCTCTTGGAAACAATAATATTTAAATGATTGGAGAATAACAGCTTAATGGAGAACAGAATGAGGTAAGAGAGATACTGAAGCTACAACAGTATCATAAAGTTCTTCGAGATTCATGAAAAATGAAAAGATAGGGGCGCCTGGGTGGCTCAGTCGGCTAAGCATCCGACTTTGGCTCAGGTCATGATCTCACGGTTCGTAGGTTCAAGCCCCGCGTCGGGCTCTGTGCTGACAGCCAGCTCAGAGCCTGGAGCCTGCTTCAGATTCTGTGTCTCCCTCTCTCTCTGACCCTCCCCTGCTCATGCTGTCTCTCTCCCTCTCTTAGAAATAAATAAAACGTTAAAAAAAATGAAAAGATAATCTGATGTATTTGTTTCTTTAAAGCAATTTTGAGGAATGTAGGAAAAATTTGTATGTGGTAGTTTGGTCATTTTATTCCCATTTATGGCTATTACAGAAATTGGAGACTTCAAGACCAAATATATATTTAAGGATGAATAATACTGCCATTTAGTAAATTATTACCACTATTAATCCAAATCAACTGAAATTGTTCCTTGAAAGTCGGAGTTAACCGAAGTCAGAGATAGTATAAAAGCATTAAGAAAATTAAAAGGCAAATTTTGTCTGTAAGTAAAATCAAATCAAACAAGCACTTTTCAAGGCTCAGATATGAGTTACTGACCTGGCAGAAGCCTAGTTCAAGAAGCAAATAACACAGGGAATTCATGGTTGGACCAGAACTAACTAGCACTGTCCAGGTCTGCCATGCTAACTCCACCAATGATGGAATGCCTTTTGGGGAAGGGGGAAAGGAGAGAGAGAGAGAGAGAGAGAGAGAGAGAGAAATTGTGTTAAGAACTGCTTTCCCATGTTCTTCCTGTAAGAAAAAGAAAATGCTTATTTACTGAATGGAAGTACATCCAAGAATACCTATCATTTCAATGACAAGAAAGATCATGACAATAATAATTAAATTGTATGCATGTGAATTTCAGAGAAAGCCTATGAAAAAAGAAGCGTAGTTAATCAGCCTTAATCTTGTTCTAAGGTTACCACCCCAGTAGGTTTAAACACAAAGCCCTTTGGGAGCCACATCAACTGCTCTAGATGGTTCAAATGCATTGTCATTGGGATGAATAAATGGAACCCTTCTGACCTGAAAGAGTTAAGAAGATTCCCCTCCCCACAAAAGTATTACTAAGGAGATCCCTGAGATATTATCTGGCCCTGGAAAGAAAAGAACCCGTTTGTTCCCAAAGTTTTCTACTCATAAAGCCCAGCAAAGAGCCCTCCTTTTTCCTACATTCAACCCCCATGCCTGCCTACCCTACAAACCCTATTTTGTAAACCAAAATTTCGAACTAGAAGGCTGGCTTTTCTCATGAGGCAAAGAAAAAACCCCTGTGATTAATGCTTTGGCTAAAAGCATAGAATATAAAATGGGAAGATTATTTATGGTTCTTCTCTTTAGGAGCTAATAGAGTCAGACGTTAGCCTAAAAGGTTGGAAATCCTACAGTGGGATTTTTTTTTTTCCAACAGATATAAGTGGTTTCTGCTTTAGCATAAATACTGTCTGCAGTAAGCTGTAAGCACTAATAATTTTGCTATAAGTGCTCAGTCAAAGGGAGATGAACATTTTAAATGTTATTAAAAAATGGACAGCATATTATCTTGAAAGCTGTGGTGAAATACTGACCTAAGTGACAAGCATTGCTTTCTGTGCCATGTTTGAAGATGGACGGTGGTCAGAGGGATTTACCAGGCCACTCTCCCAGAGAGCCAAATCACATTCAGTAGCTCAAAATGTAATATAGATTGAATTTTCCATTTCTAGTTATATTTTCCCCAAGGCTGTTCCATTTCTTTTTCCTAAACTGTTCATTCTTCTTGGGTTAATTCTGTTTGAAAGACCTGCTTTGCTAATTATCCAAGACAGGCAAGAAAGCTTGATTTCACTACCTTTCACATCATCAAAACTTAATTTGGCAGAGAGAGGTTTTGTGGTTTTGTTTGTTTGTTTGTAGAGTATTTCCAGTGAAACGCTTTTGGCATTTTTGTTCCTTTTTTTTTTTTTTTTTTTTTTTTTTTGAAGTCTTTTTCTTAAAGTAAACTCTATCCCCAACATGGGGCTCAAACTCACAACCCCAGGATCAAGAATCGCATGCTTTACCACTGAGCCAGGCAGGCACCCCTCATTCCCTTTTTAAAAATCAGGAGCACTGGGGCGCCTGGGTGGCTTAGTCGGCTAAGCGTCCGACTTTCGCTTAGGTCATGACCTCGCGGTTTGTGGGTTCGAGCCCCGCGTCGGGCTCTGTGCTGACTGCCAGCTCAGAGCCTGGAGCCTGCTTCAGATTCTGTGTCTCCCTCTCTCTCTGACCCTCCCCTGCTCNAAAACATTTAAAAAAAAAAAAAAAAAAAAAAAAAAAATCAGGAGCACTAAAAGTTTTCTCTTCTTTAGTGGTATTCTTTTTAAAAAATTAGATTTAATGAATTATTCAAAACAGAGAAAAAACAATTTCAAAATAAAAAGGCTTGAAGTGAAATGTTCAGACAACAGTATTGCCTCTTTACAATAAAAGAGATTTCCAGAAAACAGATGTGCGGGTTGTCAGCAAGCCAACAATGGCTTACTGGTCTAATTTGGGGGGTGATGAAAACGTTTATATGCACAGAAACAGCACCATTACTGAATAATTCCAAGGATGATTTTGGTCAAAGTGACCAATGAGTAACAGCACCTTGGAGGGACAAACAGCTCCAGAGGAGTCCGATCTCCTTGTGAGTTGAAAAGTCTAGATACGGGCTGACATTGGGGGAGTATTCTAGGTCAGACTTCCTCAGTATGTTCAGAGTGTTGGGCAAACATGTATTGACCTGAAAGCAGTTCACGAATCTTCAGGGTTCAATTTCTTAACAGAAAAAATACAATCTAAAGTAAAGACAAGGGTTCCTGGGTGGCTCAGTCAGTTAAGCAGCCGACTTTGGCTCAGGTAGTGATCTCAGGGCTTGTGAGTTCGAGCCCCATGTCGGACTCTGTGCTGACAGCTCAGAGCCTGGAGCCTGCTTCAGATTCTGTGTCTCCCACTCTCTCTGAAACTTCCCTGCTTGCACTCTGTCTCTCAAAAACAAGTAGCTGTTAAAAAATAATAACTTTTAAAAAATTCATTTAAAAAAATGAAGTAAATAAGGCACAGACAGGTTTATGTATTATAGACCTAGATCAATCTGTTCCAATAGGAAACAGATAACACAAACTAGGTAATTAAATATTGTTAAATGAAATACCACAGAGAGGGTGGCTTAAGCGACTGGAATTTTACTGTCTCACACTTCTGGGGGGCTGAAGTCCAAAATCAAGGTGCCGGCAGGGTTGATTTCTTCTGACGGCTGTGAGCGAAGGACCTCTCTCCTTGGCCTGTCCATGCCTCTCTTCCCGCTGTGCCTTCACATTCCCTTCCCTCTACCTCTGTGTCTAAACTTCTCCTTTCAGGAAGAACAACAATCTTACTGGATTAGGTCCCACCCTGTTGACCTCACTTTAATTTGATTCCCTCTGTAAAGATTCTCTGATTGGCGCGGAGAGGGAGGGGATATAATTGAACGGAACCCATAACAGCTGTAGACCGCCTTTGAGGAAATCAACAAGAGACAGCGCAGCATCCTGGGGCTGATCGCACCAGGGAGCTGTTTCAACTCTCGGCATGCAGAGCTTATCAGAGCCCAGAGAGAGACAGCTCTCCTATAGGAACTAGGGCTTTCAGCGAAAGGACTCGGTCAACGACGACGAGCTGCATCCTGGCAGGAATGGAGCTGGAGAGGGGAAGGAGAAAATGCCCTGACCGCACTCACCTCCTGCCCTTCTATCTCCTGCTGGCTCCTCCCATAGATCCTCCCATGGACCAACAGGAAGCTAAAGCGCAAGGCCATAGATCAGTAAAGCCTCCCAGGGTACTCTGCAGGGTACGGATCGGTAAAGGGTGAACCTGGAGTGATGCCCAGAAGATAGCCAATAAATTGCCTATTAAAATTCATAAAACCAGTTAGTGGGTATGCAAGAGTTCTGTATGTTTCTACTTTTCTCTATATTTTTAAAATAATTTACAGTAAAAATTTTTATTTTATTTTTTTTATTTTAGAGACTGTGTGAGAGTGTGGGATAGAGGCAGAGAGAGAGAGAGAGAGAGAGAACCTCAAGCAGGCCCCACACTCAGCAGGGAGCCCAATGTGGGGCTCGATCCCATGACCCTGGGATCATAACCCAAGCCGAAATCAAGAGTTGGACACTCACCGGGTCGATTGAGCCATCCAGACTTCCCTACAGGTAAAGATTTTTAAAGAAATTTACAGTGTATGTATTATGGAGATGGGGGAAATACATATAGTATAATCACTACATATATTTTGAAAGATATACTAAAAAATATAGCAATGTTGATCTCCTGGTTGGGGGCGCCAGGGAGAGTTTTTATTTTCATTTTCTTTTAAGAAGTGTTTTAGAGACACCTGGCTGACTCAGTAGGTGGAGCACACAACTCTCGGTCCTTGGGTGGTGAGTTCGCACCCCACGCTGTGGGTAGAGGTTACTTAAAAGAAAAAAGAAAAGTTCTTTACAGGAATGGAGACTACCAGGAAAGCAAAACTGCTGGCAACAATTAGGGATGTAGTATGAGCGAGTAGATCTCTTTGAGTAGGGAGAAGAAGACTTCTGGAAAGATGCTTAGGATACAGGGGGTTGGCTTTTGATGGAAGAGTTTCCAGAGATCAGAGTACAGCGGTTGGAAGATAAATGGGAGAAAGGAAATGTAGAACAATGTGGAATTTAAACCAGAGGAGAGGCTGATACAAAGGGCTTGCATTTGGACGATGGCCAGACATTCAGAGGGTCCTGTATGAGGCACTGAGGAATTAACTACCTTCAGTGTTCTAAAAAGAACTCTGATGTCAGTTATTTTTAAACCCCAGGTGTCAGAAGCCTGACCTCACCAGCAATCAACAATCTTTGCTTAGAGCTCTAACCAGAACGTGTTGGGAAGTCTTTTATGGATCCTCAAACAAAACAAAAACCAACCCTTTCCTAAGGAGTACCAGAAGACTCAGGCTTCCTTTGATGAGGACATGAACAGAGCTGACATTGGTTCTTTGGAGTCGCCGTCCTAAGGTTTTCTACATGACTTCTGCAATGTTGTAGTAGGATCTCTGTTTTTATATGGCTGAACAGATGTAAAGTTTTAACTTCGATAGAAGGTTACAGCATAAATTCCATATGCTTTTATAAGTTCTCTGACACGGTAAATAAAGTAAAAAAAAAAAATCTGCATCTACACATATGCTATAAAAGTCTCATACCACTTTTCATCAGAAGACTAGGAGTTACGTACCAAGCATGTGCAAACATGTAATGTTAGAGCTTTCCAGCTCAAAAAAATAGTAAGCTCTTTCTCAAACTAACAATGATTATATTCCTCAGAGAGCTATGAATATGTAAAGCTTGAAGTTTTTATGTCCAACTGTTCTTAAAGTTATTTGAGGGCAGAAAAAGGTCACTAGGATTTTTGAAAATCATTTTATACAGATAGAGCAGAACTGGTCTACTCTAACACCCGCTGCCACCACCACCCCCCCCCCCCAGCTCTGAAATGGAAAGAAACCTGCCTTGCTGAAACCTGAACAGCCTGGCATCACTTCAGAAAGAGAATATTTTCAGAAAAAGAATATTTTTACATTGGAATGCATTCTCAGATTTGATCATTGGCTGTTACCTATTAAAGCTGTTTTCACTCGAAAGAATGTGACTTCTCATGATAAAACCAATTAAGAAAATAATTTTTTTCCTGAAATTTGGATTGTACCAAGTAAGAGAGGAAACAAATTCCAAACATCATGACTTAATTAGTGCATTCACGTTTCCTACCAGTCTAAATATATATATAGAAACTTGGAGTGAAATGTAGAGAAAGAAGCTGAAAGACTATTTCTAAAATCCAATTAAGGTTCAAAGTATTCTCACTCATGTTAAAATTAATCTTTCATTCCTCACCAAAATATTTAGTTTGGCTTGGAGTAGCGACCTCCTTCTAAGGTGCTCAAGCCTTTATAACAAGCTAGCTGTGCGTTGTCACTGAATTCTTATAAACAAAACGGTCTGAAACATGGTATAGCTGCTCATTCTTTTTTTTTTTTTTTTAAGGTCTATTTATTTAAGTAACCTCTACACCCAATCTGGGGCTCAAACTCACAACCCTGAGATCAAGAGTCACGTGTTCTTCTGACTGAGCCAGCCAGGCGCCGCTATACTTGCTCATTCTAAGTGATGAACCTTTCAGATGATATGCAGATTTCCACCCATATAGGGGAAATCTATATATTGGTAAAGATAGATATTCAATATATTATTGATGGTGGTAACATTGGTGGTAAGGGGGGATTGGAATGATATCCTTGAATTATTTGCCAATTAAAATTTAAAGAGAAACACTAATGGTTAAAATGGTAAATTTTATATTCTGCATATTTTACCACAATAAAAAATTGCCCCCCACATTATGTTCATACCACCTAAAAACATATAATTTTTGTTTGCCAATCCTATTTTAATAAAGCTGGAAAAATATTCAAGGGTGAAAATACCCAGAAAATATGAGACAAACATTTACATACATTGAAGGAGTTCTGGTACTGCCTTGAATAAATAATGCAATTGCATTGAGCGCTTTGATTATGACGTGGTGAACCTATATACCTCACGCTGAGCGACATTGCAACCTGAAATGGCCAGCTGGTGCAGAAAAGAAATCGAGCCACTCTGCAAATTTCATATTAATGAAATGATTATAGTCTCTTAAAGAGCAAAAGTAATACTTCTCAGTCCTTAATTTCAAGAGTTGAGACATATCTATCATCTTAGGACTATAAGATTTTAAGAAAGGAAGGGACCATTTTACAAATAAAGAACACTGATCCCAGATGAGAATAAAGGATTTTCCCCAGATCATATATGCTACTCTAGACTATCAGTCTCATTCACTGAGCCAACAAACATGTATTTAGTGCCTACTATGGGCCAGCCATTGTGAATTGTCCTGACTATGAAAATGGCTAGGATGCTTGGACCCCACTCCCCTACCCCCCATGGGAGGGCCTGTCAAGCAAGGTAGTCAAGATGACCATAGTCCAGTGTAGTGAGTACAATAAATGCTAGCTTGCCCTGGCTTCCGTGACAGTGCCGAGAGTGATTATCTCTCTCAACCATTCTTTATGAGAAAGGATAGAAAAGAATTTATTTTAAAAAAAAAAAAAAAGGTTACCTTTTAACCAGATCCCTATTCAATAAGTAAGCCAGGAAGGAAAAGGAGGTGTTAAAGTCAAGAGTTCATTGTGGCCGCTGTACTCAAGGATAAGGGCAGCTGGGAGTGTGTGGGAGGAAGGAATGGAAAACCTTGAAGCTCTCAGGCAGACAGGATTCCAGATGTCTAATGACCTTGTGCTAAATCACTCAGATTTTATTCTGCAAGTCACAAAGGTGGTACATTCAAGTTGGGGATTGGACTTGTATTTTAAAAGATAATTATCAGGCGCCTGGGTGGCTCAGCCAGTTAAGTGTATGACTCGGTTTTGGCTCATGTCATGATCACCCAGTTTGTGAGTTCGAGCCCTGCAAGGGGCTCTGTGTTGATAGTACGGAGACTGCTTGGGATTCTCTCTCTCTCTCTCTCTCTCTCCCTCTCTCTCTCTCTCTCTGCCCCTACCCTGCTCATGCTGTCTCTGTCTCTCTCAAAAAAGAAAAAAAAGAAAAAGAAAACAGCTTTAAAAAGATCATTCTCACTCACAGTGAGCTGGAGAATAGATTATAAAAGAAGAAACTGGCACCTGGGGGGCCTGTCACAGAGCTATGGCAGTGCTATTATTTTTTTTTTAAGTTTATTTATTTATTTTGAGGCAACAAAGACAGGTGGCTCAGTCCGTTAAGTGACCAATTCTTGGTTTCACCTCAGGTCACAATCTCATGGTTTCATGAGTTTGAGCCCCGTGTAGGGCTCTGCGCTGACAGCACAGGGCCTGCTTGGGATTCTCTTTCTCTCCCTCTCTTTCCTCTGCCTTTTCTTCACTTGTGCTGTCTCTGTCTCTAAAAAATAAATAAATAAACTTTAAAAACAAAAGCAAATGGCAACAAAGAATACATGGGTTTGCATCTGAAAGTATAGTTCTAGAAGATATCAATTTGTAAGGTTCAAAGCCATGGAAAGAATCCAATCACTCAGAAAAATATACGAAGCAAGAAAGAAAAGCTTAAAGGGTGGACAGAGGATATGAAACCAACAAAAGAAATTAATGAAGGGCACGGCAAGGTGACCAAGGCCCATCTGGTGTGACCCGCAAGGGCAGCCACGGATGTAAAAGGTTCTGATCTATGCCAAACAGAGAGGTCATTTGGATGTAACCCAAAATCCAGCTGCCTGCCTGTCCACAAGTGCTTCGGTCATCTAGGGTCAATATGTAGTTCATGATTAGAATTAGCCTGTGAGGGTTACGTGAGTGGCTCAGTCCATTGAGCATCGGACTTCGGTTCAGGTCATGCTCTCACAGTTTGTGGGTTCAAGCCCCACATCGGGCTCTTTGCTGACAGCTCAGAGCCTGGAGCCTGCTTCGGATTCTGTGTCTCCCTCTCTCTCTGCCCCTGTCCCCACCCCTCTCAAAAATAAATAAATGTTAAAAAATAGTTTAGAATTAGCCCGTGGAAGTGGAAACTGGCACAATCTGTCTAGAGGCTAATTTGACAACTGCTTTATTTCTAATGCTGCTAAGAGAGAAAATCTGAAAACTCATTGATGGGGCATCTGGGTGGCTCAGTCAGTCAGTTAAGCGTCAGACTTAAGGTCAAGTCATGATATTGAAGTTTAAGAGTGCAAGCCACAAATGGAGTTCCCTGCTGACAGCCCAGAGCCCACTTCGGATCCTCTGTCCTCTCTCTCTACCCCTCCCCTGCTCACTTACTCTCTCTCTAAAACTAAAAAACTAAACATTAAAAAAAGAGTTCTTATAGAGAACGAACTGGTGGTTGCCAGAGGGGAGGTGGTGGAGGGGATGGGGAAGAGAGGTGAAGGGGATTAACAGTACTTGCATCATGATGAGCACTGAATAACGTACAGAATTGTTAAAAACACTATATTGTACACCTAAAACTAATAGAACACTGTATGTTAATTGTACTGGAATTTTTAAAAATATTTTTTTAAGTTCCCATCACAAGAAAAAAATTCCTTAATTATGTGTGGCGATGAATGTTAACTATGCTGATTGTAATGTGTATAAACATTGAATCATGGGGCGCCTGGGTGGCTGAGTCACTTAAGCGTCCGACTTCAGCTCATGATCTCACGGTTCATGGGTTCCGGCCCCGCGTCCGGCTCTGTGCTGACAGCGAGCTCAGAGCCTGGAGCCTGTTTCAGATTCTGTGTCTTCCTCTCTCTCTGCCCCTCCCCCACTCATGCTCGGTCTCTGTTTCAAAAATAAATTTTAAAACTATTTAAAAAGTTTTTTAAAAACACAATTAAAAAAACATTGAAGCATTATGTTCTAAATCTGAAACTAACATAATGTGGTTTGCAATTGTACCTTAAAAAAAAAAGGCTCCCTGTCCAACCTATATTCAGGGGGAAATCTAGTGTCTGTCCCCAAACCTCCAAGGATTCTTGTGGGAAAGCAGGGTTTAACATCTCTCCCAGTTACCGCTGTGTTAGTACACACAAACGGCTTTCCATTGCACTTCACAAATACTGCATTTTTTACAAGCTGAGGGTTCGTGGTGACCTTGCATCAAGTGAGTCTGTTGATGCCATTTTTCCAACAGCATCAGCCACCTTTGTATCTGTCACACTTGGGCAATTCGCACAATATTTCAAACGTTTTTGTGATTATATTTGTTATGGTGATCTGTGATGGGTGATGTTTGAAGTCACCACTGTCATTGTTGGGGATGCCACAAACAGCGCCCATATACGGTGATGAGTTTAACTGTTAAACGTGTGTTCTGACTGTTCCACCAACCAGCCATTCCCCCATCTCTCTGTCTCTCTCTGTCTCTCTCTGTCTCTCTGTCTCTCTCTCTCTATCTATCTCCCCTTAGGTCTCCCCATTCCCTGAGACACAAAATATTGAAATTAGCCCAATTAATAACCCCACAATAGCCTGTAAGTGTTCAAGTGAAAGGAAGAGTCACATGTCTCTCACCTTAAATCAAAAATTAATTTTTTATGGGTTGTTTCTTTGGGAGGGTGGGAGAGAGAGAGATAGAGTATGAGCAGTAGGAGAGGCAGAGAGAAAGGGAGACACAGAATTCGAAGCAGGCTCCAGGCTCTGAGCTGTCAGCCCAATGTGGGGCTCTAACTCACAAGCCATGAGATCATGACCTGAGCCAAAGTCAGACACTTAATCGACTGAGCCACCCAGGCCTCCCTAAATCAAAAATTAGAAATGATTAAGCTTAGTGAGGAAGTTGTCAAAAGCTGAGATAGGCCAAATGCTAGGTTTCTTGAGCCAAACAGGCAAGTCGTGAATGCAAAGGAAAATTTCTTGAAGGACATTAAAAATGCTATTTTAGTGAACACACAAATGGTAAGAAGGTGAAGCAGCTTCATTGCTGATACAGAGAAAGTTTGAATGATCTGGAGAGAAGGTCAAACCAGCCACAACATTCCCTTAAGCCAAAGCATCATCCAGACCAAGGTCCTAACTCTCTTCAATTTTATGGAGCCTGAGAGAGGTGAGGAAGCTGCAAAAGAAAAGTTTGAAGCTGATAGAGGTTGATTCATGAGGGTTAAGAAAAGAAGTCCTGTCAATAAAACAAAAGCAGGAAGTGCTGATATAGAATCTGCAGCGAGTTATCCAGAAGGTCTAGCTAAGGTAATTAACGAAGGCAGCTATGCTAAATGACAGATTTTCAACGTAAAGAAAACAGTCTTATCGTGGAAGAAGATGCCATCCAGGACTTTCATAGTTAGAGAGGAGAAGTCACTACTGGCTTCAAAGCTTCAAAGAACAGGCTGACTCTCTTGTCAGGGGCTAATGCAGCTGATGACTTGAAGTGTCAAGAGCCAAAGCTCACTTATCATTTTCAAAATCCCAGGGCCCATAAGAATAATGCTCAATCTACTCTGCCTGCGCTCTACAAATAGAACTACAAAGCCTCGATGACAGCACATCTGTTTACAACATGGCTTACGAATATTTTAAGCTCTCCATTGAGATCTGCTGCTCAGAAAAAAAATATTCCTTTCAAAATATGATGGCTCGACAATGCACGTGTTCACCCAAGAGCTCTGATGGACACATACGATGAGATGAATGTTGTTTTCATGCCTGCTAACACAGCATCCATTCTGCAGCCTGTGGTTCAAGGTGTAATTTTGACTTTCAAGTCTTATAATTCAAGAAATGCATTATCATGGGGCCACTTGGGTGGCTCAGCTGGTTGAAGATCTGACTCTTGATTTCAGCTCAGGTCATGAGCCCAGGGTCATGGGACCGAGACCTGCATCACTGGGTGTGGAGCCTGCTTAAGATTCTCTCTCTCTCTCTCTCTCTCTCTCTCTCTCTTCCTCTCTCTCTCTCTCTCTCTCTCTCTCTCAAATAAAAATTTTAAAAAATGTATTTCATAAGGCTACAGCTTCCATAGATAGTGATTCTTCTGGGCACTCTTTACTGGGCAAAGCAAATTGAAAATCTTCTGGAAAGGATTCACCATTCTAGATGTCATTAAGAACATTTGTGATTCAAGGGGCACCTGGGTGGCTTAGTTGGTTAAGCGTCCGACTTTCACTTAGGTCATGATCTCGCGGTTTGTGGGTTCGAGCCCCACGTCAGGCTCTGTGCTGACTGCCAGCTCAGAGCCTGGAGCCTGTTTCAGTCTGTGACTCCCTCTCTCTCTGACCCTCCCCTGCTCACTCTGTCTGTCTCTCTCTCTTTCTCTCCTAGAAATAAATAAAAAACATTAAAAAAAAAAAAAAGAACATTTGTGATTCATGAGAAGAAGTCAAAAGATCAACATTAAAAGGAATTTGGAAGAAATTGATCCTAACCCTTATAGGTAAGTTTGAGGGATTCAAGGCTTCAGGAGAGGAAGTAACTGCAGATGTTGTGAAAATAGCAAGAGAACTAGAATTGGAAGAAGAGTCTGAAGAGCTGAATGGCTGCAACCTCCTGATAAAACATGACTCGATGAAGAGTTGCTTCTTATGGATGAGTAAAGAACATGCTTTCTTGAGATGGAATCTACTCCTGGTGAAGATGCCGTGAAGACTATTGTAAGGATGACAAAGGATTTAAAATATTCTATAAACTTAGTTGATAAAGCAGTGACGGGGTTTGAGAGGATTGACTCTAATTTTGAAAGAAGTTCTCCTGGGGCGCCTGACTGGCTTAGTCAGTGGAGCATGCAACTCTCGATCTCAGGATTGTGAGTTTGAACTCCACATTGGGTATAGAGATAATTTAAAATGTTTTTAAGGTGGGGGGGAGGAAAGAAGTTCTACTGTGGGTAAAATGGTACCAAACAGCATTGCATGTGACAGAGAAATCATTCATGAAATGAAGAGTCAAGGCAGCAAACCTCACTGTTGCCTTATTTTAAGAAATTGCCCTAGCCACCCCAGCCTTCAGCAACCACCACCCAAGATCAGTCAGCAGCCATCAGAATCAAAGCAAGACCCTCCCCCAGAATAAAAGGTTATGACATGTTGAAAGCTCAGATGATGGTTAGCATTTTTTAGCAATAAGATTTTTTTAATCAAGATATGTACATTTTTTGTTTAGATAAAATGCCATTGCACACTCAATGGACTATAGTATAATGTAAACATGACTTTCCTATGCACTGGGAAACCAAAAAATTCATTTGATTCACTGTCTTGTGATTTTTGCTGGAGCTGAACCTTGCAATATCTCCGATATATGCCTGTATCTTGATTTCACTGGACTTTTAGGCTTCACTCTTGAGTTTTTACCTCCTATACATGCTACACATCACTATGAACAGTAGTGGCGGTCACTGACTCTAATTCAGCCAGTTGTTGTTTTTTTCCTTCAAATCTCTCCTGTCCTGTTCTTAGAATTCTTTGCAGAACTCTGTAATAATAACAAATTGCATAGGGCTTTCCTCCATCCAGTTAGTACATAATCAGAAACTGTGATGTGTGAGTCCTAGTTACCTCCACAATAGGGACTAGTCATCTCAGCAGTCAGCCGTAGCCACAGAGGCATCTAAAGTTTTGAAACTACATGTGACTTCTATCAGTATCTTGTCATTGTCCTTTATTACCCTTTCCCAGAGATCTGTCAGTATTAAACATCCCTAAACGTTGGCCAGATGACAAATAGAAGTCCTCAATTCTTGTTCTAATCCAATATTAGGCAGCATGTGGCCTCCTCCAAGGGCTCCGCTGATTTTCTAGCCACCTGCCCTATAGAATAAGCCCATTCTGCAAGGGATCCTCTCCCAGCAACTGCAGCAAAATAAGAACTTTGGCTCAACCAAAGCACACCTACCTAGGACCTCCTTTCCTCTTTCTGGAACTCTGTGGCCACAGGTTTGCACACTGATTTCCAGGATTCTCTCTCAGAGGTTATTTCTGGAAGTTCTTGGTCTTGATCACTCTAGGAAGCTCACACAGTGTACATACACAACGGTCCCTCTGCCTAAAACCTCCCCTCTTGAACTATAACTTCAAAGACCATCTCAAGTAGTTTCAATAAGTTCTCTGACTTCGAAGTCTTGTTCAAGAACCAAAATAGCCTGTGCAAGTTAATATATTAGCAACAGTTGGGTAGGTGTTATGGTCCTAGCAAAGATGTACTCCTGGCTCAATTCTGGCTCAATGCTGGCTCAATTCCAACATGCAGTTGGATCTGCACCAGAGTTCAAACTGCTGTAACCCTGGATCCCCAAGTGTAACCCATGAGTCAGTCACCTGGATGTCTGCCCATCCTCCAGACTGCAGGGTTTACTCCACATCATGACATTTAAATCCAAATGACTCCAATAACATTCCATGTAGGTAAGACACCTAGGATCTCACTTCCCATATCTCTGAGAATTCTAAAGAAAAACATATCAGGAGCGCCTGGGTGGCTCAGTCAGTTGAGCGTCCGACTTCAGCTCAGGTCATGATCTCATGGTTCATGGGTTCAAGCCCCGTGTCGGGCTCTGGGCCGACAGCTCAGAGCCTGGAGCTTGCTTTGGATTCTATATCTTCCTTTCTCTCTGTCCCTCTCCTACTCATTCTCTGTTTCTCTCTGTCTCAATAATAAATAAATATTTAAAAAAAATTTTTTTTAATTTCTAGGAGAGAGAGAGAGAGAGACAGCGCGAGCAGGGGAGGGTCAGAGAGAGAGGGAGTCACAGACTGCAACAGGCTCCAGGCTCTGAGCTGGCAGTCAGCACAGAGCCCGAAGTGGGGCTCAAACCCACGAACTGCGAGATCATGACCTAAGCGAAAGTCGGACGCTTAACCGACTAAGCCACCCAGGTGCCCCAAACATTTAAAAATTTTTTTAAAAAAAGAAAAAAGGAAAACATATCTCCTTATCTCTTGTTTCAACACCCTACCTCTACTGAATTCTCAGTCCCTGTTGCATGTTGTCCTGTGTAGCTTTTTCCTCCTCAAAATCATGCTTTGAAAGCATCCCACCCTTTGATCATTCCTTGTTATTTTTATCCTTCCAATTTACTGACTCTGGATCCCCTGCTCTAGCTATTTTTTTTATCCCACAGGGATCTTTAATCCATTAGCCTAATCATTTTTTCACTTTCTTCACTGCTCTCATGTTCTTACTTCCATCTTAGTAATAGTAATAATCTACTATTACTCTTAGATTCTGTGACCCAGCACTACTTCTAGGAAAATACTCTTAACGTCTGGCTCCTCTCTGTCTTCTTTGCATTTGCCTAGGAAATCCCAGTCCTGACTAGACCCCTACATACAATCCATGACCCTATGTAAGCAGAGTCCATAACTGCAGAAAGTCACACAACCATGCTGATTGTTGTCACATTAAATTTATTATCACAAACCCCAAATAGAGGAATTAAAGCCATCAGACAATTCTACTGTATGCCCTAGAAAATTCCCTTACTCATTCTTTTTTTTTTTTTTTTTCTAGGAGAGAGAGAGAGACAGCGTGAGCAGGGGAGGGTCAGAGAGAGAGGGAGTCACAGACTGAAACAGGCTCCAGGCTCTGAGCTGGCAGTCAGCACAGAGCCCGACGCGGGGCTCGAACCCACGAACCGCGAGATCATGACCTAAGCAAAAGTCGGATGCTCAACCGACTAAGCCACCCAGGCGCCCCTCCCTTACTCATTCTTGAAAAGGACTACTTTAGATCTTCTCTGTGCTTACACCTCCAGCACCATTGCTCCCTTCACTCTCAGCTGATAACCTTACCTCATGCTTCATTGAGAACATGGATGCAATCATATAAAAATCTTCACAAACTGGGGCTCCTGGGTGGCCCAGTCAGTGAAGCATCCAATTCTTGATTTTAGCCAAGTCATGATCCCAAGGTCATAGGATCGAGCCCCATTTTGGGCTCTGTGCTGACAGTGTGGAGCCTGCTTGGAATTCTCTCTCTATCTCTGCCCCTCCCCTGCCTCTCAAAATAAATAGGTGAACTTTAGGAATACCTGAGTGGCTCAGTTGGTTAACCAACCAACTGCAGTTCAGGTCATGATCTCATGGCTCATGGGTTTGAGCCCCCAGGTCGGGCTCTGTACTGACAGTGCAGAGACTGCTTGGGATCCTCTCTCTCTCTCTCTCTCTCTCTCCCCCCTCTCTCTCTCTCTGGCCCTCACTCACTCCCTGTCTCTTTCTCTCTCTCTCAAAATAATAAGTAAGCTTTAAAAAAAATAAATAGGTGAACTTTAATTTAAAAATTCTTTTTATTTTTTATTTTTAAAAATTTTTAATGTTCTTTTATCTTTAAGAGAGAGTGAGACAGACCATGAGTGGGCAAGGGGCAGAGAGAGAGGGAGACACTGAATCCAAAGCAGGCTCCAGGCTCTGAGCTGTCAGCACAGAGCCTGACACGAGGCTCAAACTCATGAACTGTGAGATCATGATCTGAGCCACAGTTGGATGCTTAACCAACTGAGCTACCCAGGCACCATTAAAAATTATTTTTAAAAGTTCACAAACTATTTTATATACACTATTGGTCAAGAAAATAAATAATTACATTACTGTTGTTTGGTGCCAAGATTTTTCAGCATAAAAGAGATAGAAGCATAAAATAAAAGAAGTAAATAAATACCTTGAAATTATTAAATTTGAATTGGAACTATTAATATAAGCTTGATTTTTAAATCTATCTATTGACAGGTTGCAAAATACACCACCCCGAAATATTCCACTTTGGCATACCGTTATTTTGAGCTGAAATCAATTAAGAATAAGCAGAAACAAGAAAAGCTCTCTACCTTACCTTTAAAGCAAGACATTCATTTACAAAGTGTCCTTTCTTTCCTTTCTACCAAGAAAGAGAAAAGTTAATCCAGGAGACAACTTGTCAATGAAGAAGGCACTGACTTAAATCTGCATAACAAATCATACTCTTGTTTACCATACCTTTGCTGGTAACTTCCACATAAGGGGTCTCCTCCACACCTTTCTTTGGTCTTTAGCTGAAGATGGTATTTAAGCTGGAGTTCTAAGCCACCTCTGAGAGTTATTCTTTTTTCCTTAGGCATCTCCCATATATACATGAAGTATACATGTTAATAAACTGCTTTGTTCTTCTCTTGTTAATCTGTCTTTTATTACAAGAGTCTCAGCCAAGAATTCAGAGCATAGAGTGAAAATTATCTTTTCTCCTCCACATGATCTATCTATATGGAGAGATATATAGAGATATATGTAGTTATATGTCCTAGCTCTAACCACTCAAAAGACCTAAAGCAGTCTTAGACCAGTGGCAGTGAGCATGCTTAGTACCCAGATTCTGTGTTCTAAATACTATCTCTCACTAAATGGAAGCAAGCTCCTTGAAGAAATAGCCAATTCCAAGTCAGAGGCAAGGAATATATGGTAAGGCTGGGACAAGTGTTTCCATATGCTGGGTGCCTGATAAGGTAGAATTCAAGAATTTTCCCTAGGTAAAGAAGCATTTGTGCAGCTTATTGCATATTAATTATACCTCAATACATTTTTTGTGGGTTTTTGTTTTTGTTTTTGTTTTTAATTAGGAAGAAGACGAAGAAGAACTGTCTCACTCAACAGTTCTTAGAGTGTGGTCTGAAAATCTTGAGGGACTCAAAATCCTTTCAGGGGATCTGTAGGATCAAAGTATTTTAATAACACTCCTTAAGATGTCATTTGCCTTTTCCACTACTTAACATTTGCATTAAAGGTACAAAAGCAAACGTGTGTAAAAATGTTAGCCGCTTTACACAAATCAAGGCAGCGGCACCAAACTATTGTCATACAACCACAAGAAAACAAACAAAAAACAAACAAAAAATGATAGATGATAGCTAGATAAAAATAAAGCCACTTTTACTTAAAATTATTAACTGTATTCAGTCTCAACTCAACTCTAATTATGTATCTTTTTAATATTCTATGTGACGAAATGGAAATAAAACATTTCTGCTGCATACCAAGGTAGCGTCGTCGCCCCAAGGGAAAGCACTTGTGTGATTGCTTGAGTTCTGAGCTGAACTAGCAGCTTTTTCATGGAACGCCATTCTTACTTGAAAGAACTGACAGACATACTATGATTATTTTGACTTGGGTATTTGGCACATTTTCTCAAACATAAATGAAGTGAGCCTGTCACTTCAAGAAAAACAACTGACAGTGTTGGTTGCCAGAGATAAAATGTGAGCTTTTAAGGGAAAACTTAGGATTTTGGAGAACTTGTATCTGCCACTGTGAGTTTAACAGCTTCCCCATCCTTAAAGGTATTCTGAAGAGATAAAAGGTGAAGACAACGAATGTGATTCTTTAAGTATTATCTAATGACTTGTGTCAACATTCAGAAGTTCTGCAAAATTCAGGGGACTAGTAGTTCCCACACAACCAGCACACGATGTAACAAAGTTTTGTACAGGTAAAAGATCCAAGGAGCCTGGGTGCCTCCGTCGGTTAGGCATCCAGCTTAAGCTCAAGTCGTGATCTCATGATTCGTGAATTTGAGCCCCACATTGGGTGAGCTCGAGTCCCACTCTAGGCTCTGCATTCTCGCTCCCTCTCTCTCTTCCTCTCTCACTGCCCCTCATTCATTCATACTTACTCTCTCAAAAAAAAAAACAAAAAAAAAACCCAAAAAACTTCATTTAAACTGCAAAATAGATTGGGGCACCTGGGTGGCTCAGTCAGTTATGTGTCCAACTCTTGATTTTCAGCTCAGGTTTACAGTTTGTGAGATCGAGCCCCATGTGGGGCTCTGCACTGATAGTGTGGAACTTGCTTGGGATTATTTCCATCTCTCTCTCTCCCTGCCTCTCTCAAAAATAAATAAATAAATAAACTTATACAAATAAATAAATAACATTAATAAAAAGACAGACTGTAAAATAGATCAATAGATTTGATATGATTTCAGATTCAACATTGCAAACTAAATCTTACGAAATTAAAATGTATTGGGGCGCCTGGGTGGCTTAGTCAGTTAAGCGTCCGACTTTCGCTTGGGTCATGATCTCGCGTTCGTGGGTTCGAGCCCTGCGTCGGGCTCTGTGCTGACTGCCAGCTCAGAGCCTGGAGCCTGTTTCAGAGTCTGTGATTCCCTCTGTCTCTGACCCTCCCCTGCTCACGCTGTCTCTCTCTCTCTCTCTCCTAGAAATAAATAAAAACATTAAAAAAATTTTTTTAAAAAAAAGAAATTGAAATGTATCAAGTTTTGGTGCGGTATCAAAGAATAATATCTATGATTATCTAAAAAGGCTACTAAAACACTCTTCTTTTTCTCAAGTACTTCAACCAAAACTGCATATTGCAGCAGATTGAATCCAGAAATAAATATGAGAATCCAGCATATTCTGTTATGCCAGATAGGAAAGATATTTACGAAAATGTGAATATTTTCTTCTCACTAAGGCATTTTATTTTGGAAAATGTAGCTATTTTCATAAAATAAATTTTATTTGCACTAACCTGCATAGGATTTATTATTGTTATTTATTTGATGTTTGTTTTGTTTTTGAGAGAGAGAGCAATGAAGGATGGGAGGGATGGAGAAAGAGGTATCCAAAGCAGGCTTTTGAATGACAGCAGAGCCCAATGTGGGACTTGAACTCAAGAGCCGTGAGATCATGACCTGAGCCAAAACCAACAGTCGGACGCTTAACTGACTGAGCCACTCAGGCACCCGTATTATTGTTATTTTTAAATGAATTAATGAACATATTTTTTAAAGTTTCTCGGGGCGCCTGGGTGGCTCAGTTGGTTGAGCGTCCGATTTCGGCTCAGGTCATGATCTCACGGTTCGTAGGTTTGAGCCCCGCATCTGCTCTGTGCTGACAGCTCAGAGCCTGGAGCCTGTCTTCGGATTCTGTTTCCCTCTTTCTCTGACCCTCCCCTGCTCAGGCTGTCTCTCTCTCTCTCTCAAAAATAAAACATTAAAATAAATTAAAATAAAGTTTCTCTATTTTAATTTCTTTTTGTTTAATTTTTTTAATGTTTATTTATTTTTGAGAGAGAGAACAGGGGAGGGTCAGAGAGAGACGGAGACACAGAATCCAAAACAAGCTGCAGGCTCAGCTGTCAGCACAGAGCCCGACGCGGGGCTCTAAGCCACAAACCATGAGATCATAACCTGAGCCGAAGTCGGACGCTCAACCAACTGAGCCACCCAGGTGCCCCCTCTCTATTTTAATTTCTAATATTGTAAGTATAAACAGAAATAAAAGTTCAATCATTGTTAAGAGTAAAACTGGGTCCTGAGATGAACAAGTTTGAGAACTGCTGGTTTAGCTGAACAAAGTCACAGAGTATCTGCTCTCTGGTGGTGGGTGGAGGGGGGCAGAATCCATGAGTGGCCTTTAGCAGTTATGTAAATACATGATGAACAGGCACCTGCTGCTCTGGGAGAAAGGAAAAGAGGACCTTTTGTGGCCTGAAAAAGTTGCCCCTCGAAGCTTGGTATACGGAGGTGGTCACTGTAAATACGCATGGGGGACCAAAGAGGCATGCTGGGAGGAGAGTGGCGAAACCCTGACCCCTTCCCTGTGAGATTCCATGTCCTGGCAACTGCTCCGAAGGCTCGAGAAGGCGTAGGAGCAAAGCATATCAGAGGCGTCACAGGGAAACTCACCATGAAGGGGAATTCCGCACAGGTGCTCCAGGGCCCGTATCAGAGCCTGGAAGGCCACCGAGGAGGAACAGCAATGGGGGCCAGGCCTTGACTAGAGTGAATCACAGAGCAACGATTTAAGGAACAGCGGTCCCACCCCGGAGCCCAGAGGTGAACTGACTCAGTCCTCCGGCTGTTTCTCTGCCTGATGTTTGAGAGCAGAACTTATCCCTTTGGACTGAATAAGCCCCTAGTATTCTTGGAAGACTGGGTGGGGGGGAGGGGACAGCTTCAAGCGATTCTGCACTCCTGCAAAGCGAGGCCTCAGCTGGTTCATGAAGAAAACAGAGGATTAGTGCGGCAAGCTGGTGACCCAGTTAGGGTTGCACTGGATGGATGCTGTGCTAGGCAGCCGCGAACAAGACACAATCGCTGGCCTCAAAGAGCTTACGGCTGCCAGAGAGAAACAGCCCCACGGGCATTTAAGTTATGTAGACAGAAGATCCTTGTGAGGAATAAGTACAGAGTGGGACGGGAATGCATCGGGAAGTACTCAGCCAAATCTCAAAGGGGATGTAGGAACAGATTCCCAAACCGCATTGATCAGGACATTTGTTTGCTACCTGGTAAAACCACCCCCAAATGTCAGTGATTGAACACAATAAAGGTCTTTTGTTCAGCTCGGGCAGATTTCTTGGCGGTCTCCTCCAAATGGGTCTCCCCTGAGACCTCCCCTGCCCAGGCAGCATCCATGTTGTGACGACACAAACTTAGAGCTTCAAGGCTGCCCCCTGAGTCACCCAGCATAGGGCAGGGGTGGGGCGGGGTAAGGTGGGGAGGGGAGGGGGTGGTGGTGAGTAAGGGAAAGGCACATCAGATTCTTAACAACTTGCATCCGGAAAACACACACACTTTTCATTTACATGCCATGAACCAGGACCGGCCATGCGGCCCTACCTAGGTGCAGGAGATATGGACCATGCAGGTTTCCTGGGCCCAAAACAGAAAATGAAACAATTCGGTGAGCACAGAGCATTGTCTCTGCCACACGGAAGAGGTGCTTTCTGAGTTAAATGGGGAAGTGAATGGAGAAAGTGAGAGCAGGGAGGAGGTGTGATTCAGGTAGAGAGCTCTGCACATTGAACACCGCAGGGGTGGGGCGTCTGGGTGGCTCAGTTGATTGGGCATCTGACTCTTGATTTCACCCCAGATCATGATTTCATGGTCATGAGATTGAGCCCCACATGGGGCTCTGTGCTGAGCATGGAGCCTGCCTGGGATTCTCTCTCTCTCCCTCTCTCTCTCAAGATAAGTAAACACTAAAAAACAAATGAGCAAACAAACAAAAAGCCCAGAAATGAAAAATCTTAGTGTGAAGTGGTTGGAGTGAAAACTGGGGAAGTTGGGGAAGTGGGGAAGTTGTGATAAGTCATGAGGTTCAAAGGGGAAGCAGGTTCTCGTTATAAAGAATTTGTGCACCAAGGGGCACCTAAGTGGCTCAGCTGGTTGAACGTCTTACTTCGGCTCAGGGTTGTGAGTTCAAGCCCCACATGGGGCTCTCTGCCATCAGCTCAGAGACTGCTTCAGATCCTCTGTCCCTCTCTCTCTCTGCCCCTCCCCAGCTTGTACTCTCTCAAAAATAAATAAACATTAAAAGAGAGAGGGAGAGTTTGTGCACCATGTAAATTAAAGTGGACTTTTATCCTGATAGCAGCGGGAAGCCGCTGAAGGGTTGTAAACAAGGCAGTCACAGGATCATATTTGTGCTCCTGAAAGATCATTCTGGCTGCAGCACAGAGAATAGACTCAGAGGAGGTAAGGACAAAGGCAGGAAAGTCTGTTTGGAAGTTGTTGCAGTAATCTGGGAGAGAAACTCTGATTCAGGGTTGTTGCAATGGGTATGAGGAAGAACAGCTGGATTTTAGAAAGAACCAGAGTAGTAAACGAGCCTATTTGACGAATCTTTGATGATTGTTTGAATAAGGGGTAGGGAGATGAGGGGTAAAAAAAAAAAACAGGGCAAGAATGGTGTTATTCACTGAGAGACAATTAAAAAAAAAAAAAGCAATTTTAAGAGGAAATACGATATGCTTGTGGAACAGCCTGGGGAAGCCAGAAGGTATTTGAAAAGCTGGGCCTAAAGGCAGATCTCAACTGGAGATGAAAGATGTGTTAGTCATCAATACAGAGACGGTGCTTGAAACTAAACCTGTGGCTTATCCAGGGAGCACGTGTGAAGAGCCAGAGCAGAAGCAGGGATGTGCTATTATGAAGTGTTCACGATCCGCTCTCCAGCAAGAGAAGCCCTGGTTGCAGCGTTTGCTGATGTCTGTGGTGTAAATTCTCCCACTGTGGTCAATTTCAAACTACCAGCTTGTCATCACAGAACGTGGAACTCTGACGAGATGCACCCGACCGGTTTTTGAAAGCTGCTGCAGGCTGCTCAGCACTGACTGGAAGAGAGCCCTGCATGTAACCCTAACACAAGAATTTTAGGGACGGACCGAACAAAAGCAATCTGAAAAGAATAAACCGTCCTAAGAACCAAGAAAGAAAGAACACCAAGGAGGAAATTCATACTCTCCCCCCAAAAATGTAATATGATAAAAACCAAAAAGTGTAGATTGGGTTCAGCATCAAGGAGGTCAATAGTATTCTTGATAAGATCAGTTTTCATGGAGACAGATGACGGTGGGCCTAGAGATTAATGTGAATCAAGTGTTGGCAACCCCAGCCGTAGGTAATTCTTAGACACCAAGAAGAGTCAGGCTGGATTCTGTTTTCCAACAGAAAATCGAGTCAGGCCAGTCACTCAAAGTCATGACGGCACTATCCCTTACTCCCTTCATTCCACTTACCCACACGCTCATAAATCCCTGGATCTCTGTACTTCTCTGCCTTTCACAATAGACCTCAGTAAAGTACCATTTCCCCCACGAGGCATGGAAGAATGCATGTGGCGTGCACTGGACTGGGCTCTTATTACCCGCTAGTTAACTACAGTTCCCAGAACCCCCTTCCCTGTGTGTTCCAAGTTAGAACAGGCCAGAAGAGGAACTTGACTGGATTTGGAAGGCAGCAGTGAAAAAACAGCCATTATCTTCAGGAGGTTGTACAGTCAGACAAGGTGAAGGACAGACTCAGGATGGGGGGGGGGGGGCGGGCTGGGGAGGCCCTGGCTCGTCATCATCATTCTCCATCCCCCTGCACGCAGATGTCTTCCCAACTGTTGGCCCGGAGACTAACAGCAGCCCCAGGTAAACCAGCAAATGTGCAGTCACAGACTCACAGAGGCAACCGCTTCTAAAGACCTGTCTGTGAGCTCTCCCTTTGTGGCCCCATTTCAGAGCCTGAACGGTGGTTGGCCTCTCAGATTTCTCTGCAACTCCAACTCGCCCAGCGGCAGGCAGTCTGGATAATGACTCTTCTTCTGATCCTTCAACTCCCCTACCAGACTTCCGCTTACTTCCCTCGTTTGTCTTCCATTTGTGTAATGTCTCGAATTCCCAACGCCTTCTCTTCCATGATGCTCTTGACGCCTCTGCTCCCCTGACTGAACTCTCACTGATGCAATTACTGGTTCCGTGAGTGAAGCGTGGCCAGGACAAAGCCCACAATACAAGGACTTGGTTTGGGGACAGGCAATGGGTAGAGGCTGGAAACGCAGAAGGAAACTGTCGGCAAAGGCTGGAAAACTAGTGAAAGGGTCGTCAGTAGAGATTGAAAAAGCAGTGGAAAAGTGCAAGGGTGATCTGTGTTATGTAGCAGTAAAACAGTTGGCAACGCTGTCACCGCGGTGACTTGGAAGACAGAAAAGGCAGCTAATAAACTTTTGAATTTAGCTACATTGACTTCCAAGTGGAACATTGGAAGTCCCAGTTGGCTAATCCTGGCTGCACAGGATAAAAGTACTTCCAGAGAGAGGGGGCAAAAAAGAAGGAACTAGAGTCTGTAAGTGGAATTTAGAAGAAACGGGAAGTCCAGGACTTGCTCATGTTGGAAAACAAAGCTGTTTCACATCTCTAGCTGATCCCGGCAGCAAAAGATTCCCAGAGTAAGAAATAGCCTCAGAGTAAAGATCAAATTGAGGGTTTGGCTATCAGACCCTTTGCTAAAACTTCAGAAAGGGGGCACCTAGTAGGCCAAAGGGCTTCCGGGAATCTTACCAGGAATCTTGGTCCCGAAGAGACCTAATTTCAAAAACGTTATGAAGAACTCTAAGGGGAGGGCCTGCGTCAAAAAGAATTGTGGGTATGGCTTTCCTCGCATGGAATAGACTATAAATCTCTCACACAGAAAGCCTACAACACCTTTTAAGGGACTTGTATCAGCTTGGACTGAAAGAGGCTGGTGTTGTCCAGATTGCAAGTAGCCCTCTAAGCCCCCAGGTCTGCATGGGAAAGAAGCGGGCTGAGGAAACTGCTCAGCTACAAACAGAAGCCATTTTTATGGAAAATAGGGGATTTCAGATCCCTAAGAGTGGAACTAAAAGCCTCAAAGAACAGGGAATTAGCAGGTACTCCTCAGTGCAGGCCCTAATTAAGGAACTTTCCAGGGGTGCCTGGGTGGCTCATTCCATTAAGTGATTAAGCATCTGACTCTTGGTTTTGCCTCAGGTCACGATCTCAGTTTGTGAATTCAAGCACCTCTTTGGGCTCTGTGCTGACAGCTCAGAGCCTGGAGCCTGCTTCGGATTCTGTGTCTCCCTCTCTCTCTGCCCCTCTCCCACTCACACTCTGTCTCTTAAAAAAATTTTTTTTTGAACATTTATTCATTTTTCAGAGAGAGATAGACTGTGAGTGGGGGAGGGGCAGAGAGAGAGGATAGACACAGAATCCGAAGCAGCCTCCAGGCTCTGAGTTGTCAGCACAGAAGCACAGAACCCGATGGGGGGCGGGGGGAGCTTAAACCCACCAGTGGTGAGATAATGACCTGAGCCGAAGTCGATGCTTAACTGACTGAGCCACCTAGGCGCCCTCTCTGTGTCTCTCAAAAATGAATAAATGTTTTTTTTAATGTTTTAAATAAAAAGAATAGTCATATGCAGCAGTTCTTCAAAAATTAAAAATAGAATTACCATATGATTCAGCAATGCCACTTCTGGGTATTAAAAGAATTAAAAGCAGGGATACAAACAGATATTTGTGCTCCCATATTCACAACAGCATTATTCAGAGTGGCCAGAAGGTGGAAGCTACCCAGATGTTTATCAACAGACAAATGGGTAAATAAAATGTGGTACACACAAACACACACACACACGCACACACACACACACACACACACACACCCCGGAATATTACTCAGCTTTAAACAGGAAAATGCTGGCTTCGATAGCACCTATACTAAAATTACAAATACAGAGAAGAAAGACTAGCATGGCCCCTGTGCAAGGATAATATATTAATTTGTGAAGCCTTCCATATTTTTTGTAACATTATGCGTCAACTATATTGAAATTAAAACTAAATAGGGGCGCCTGGGTGGCTCAGTCAGTTAAGTGTCCAACTTCGGCTCAAGTCATGATCTCACAGTTCATGGGTTCAAGCCCCGCATCGAGCTCTGTGCTGACAGCTCAGAGCCTGGAACCTGCTTCAGATTCTGTCTCTCCTCCTCTCTCTCTGCCCCTTCCCTGCTCATGCTCTGTCTCTCTGTCTCTTAAAAAGAAACATTAAAAAAATTTTTTAATAAAAATAAATAAACAGGAAGAAAATTCTGATGCTTCAGCATGAATAAAACTTGAAGATCTTATGTTAAGTGAAATAACCCAGTCACAAAAGGATAAATACTGTAGAATTCCACTTATATGAGGTACTTGGAGTAGTCAAACAGGCAGAGACAGAAAGTAAAATGGTGGGTGCCAGGGGGTTACCAACGGTCTAGAGGTAGGGGGATAGGAAGTTGGTGTTTAATGGGTACAGAGTTATTGTGAGTTTTTTTTTTTAAGATTTTATTATTTAGATAATGTCCACACTCAACATGAGGCTCAAACCCCCAACCCCAAGATCAAGATTTGCTTGCTCTACTGACAGACAGCCAGGTGTATGGGTACAAAGTTTTAGTTTTGCGAAATGAAAACTGTTCTGGAGATGAATGGTGGCGATAGCTATACAACAGTATGCATGTACTTCATACCACTAAAATATACACTTAAAAGTGGTTAAAACGAGGGGCGCCTGGGTGGCTTAATCAGTGAAGCATCTGAGTCTTGGTTTCAGCTCAGGTCATGATCTCACCATTTGTGGGTTCAAGCCCCACGGTGGTCTCTGCACTGTCAGTGCAGAGCCTGCTTATCATTTTCTCTCTCTCCCTCTCTCCCTGCCCCTCCCCTGCTTTCTCTCACTCTCTCTCTCACTCTCTCTCAAAACAAATAAACTTAAAAATTAAAAAATTAAAACTAAGCCTAAGAGGGGTTACTTGGATGCATCATGTCACACAGCTAAGAAGCAGCAGCAGCTGGACTTAAACCCATGTCTGTCAATCATCATCTCAGAGAGGCCTTCCCTGACCACCTAAGGGACCCTCCACACTTACCACCATTATTCTTTATTACATCACCCTTATATTTTTTTCACAACACCCTTCTCTATTATCAGAGTGTTTGTTTCCTTGTCATAAGCCCCCCACCAGAATAACTCCCATAGAAGCCGAGGCTTTTTGCCTAGAACAGTGCTGGACAGATGAAAACCACCCCGCACATTATTGTTGAATGGATGGAGTGAACAAACGGCTTTCCATTGAACCCAGATGCAGCCTGGTTTCTCTCTGCCTCTGCTCCTGCTAGGATCAGCTCTGTCCTCCACTCCACCGGCTCCTGTGGCCCCGTCCGAGACTTCTGCCATGATGAAAGGAACTTCAGAAATCCCCTAATACAATCTCTTTGTTTTCCAAGTAGGAAACATTGACATCTCGGGGAGATCCTTTCTCGAACCACATGCTGCGTTCCTGGGCCTCCTTATCCAACCTTAACGTGTAGACAGCAAGCACACTGCCTGCTTTGCTGGGTTGCTCTGTGGATGATATGAAATGATGTGACTTTCTTAAATCTCACCAACCCCAGGCATGAAAAGCAAACGTCACGATAGCAATCTAGCAATCGCACATAGCTAGGAACCTCAGGTCTGTGACGACTTCGCATATGCTAATTCGGGCTCTTAAAAAAAAATGCTGAGCTCTTGATTTAAACACTTTAAACACATCAACAAATGCTCTCTCAGCTTTGTATGATTGTGATCATTACAGCTAACAAGACAAGCATGGTTATCTATGGCTGTGTAACGAACCACCTCAAAGCTTCGTGGCTTAGGCCAACAATGATTTATTATTTTTCATGATTCTGTTGGCTGTGTGGTTCTTCTGCTGAATTTCCTTGGCCTCATTCACAGAGCCGCATCCAGCTAGTGGGTGTGCTAAGGGCTGGGCTCCGTGGGAGATGCTCATGAGGAAAATCTCAGGCTTCTTGGGGGACGTGAGGTTCCAAGAAGACGAAGAGGAAGCTACAAAAGCTTTCCAAGGCCTAAATTCTAGAACTTGCACAACATCATTTCCACCCTATCACATTTGTCAAAGTCAGTCACAGAGGCCGGCTTCCATTTCAAAGCCTGGAAAATGGATTCCGCTTCTGGATGGGATCCACGAAGTCACATTACAAAGGGCTGTGCATTCTGGAATGGGCCAAACTTGTGGCCATTGAAACTATTGTCGTGGGGCGCCTGAGTGGCTCAGACAGTTAGCGACTCAGGTAATGGCCTCCCCATTTATGAGTTTGAGTCCCACCGTGGGGCTCCGTGCTGGCAGTGGAGCCTGCTTGGGATACTGTCTCTCTCCCTCTGTCTCTTCCTCTCTCTCTCTCTCTCTCTCTCAAAATAAATAAACATTAAAAAAATAATTGCTGTAATTCCATATTATATTATTTTCATAGCTCAGACCAATGTTAAGAAGTGTTAATGGCAAAATTCTGTTTTCTCAAGCATGAAGGAAAGCAATACAATATTCAAATCAACAAAACTATTTTCGAATAGGTTTGTTACAAGTTTTTTAATAATATCTACTCCTGGAGCGTCTGGGTGGCTCAGTCGATTGGGTGTCTGACTTCAGCTCACATCATGGTCTCACAGGTTTGTGAGTTCAAGCCCCGCATCGGGCTCACTGCTATCAGCACAGAGCCCATTCAGATCCTCTGTCTCCCTCTATCTGTCCCTCCCCTTCTCATTCTCTCCCTCTCTCAAAAAGAAATAAGCATTAAAAAAAAAAAAAAAAAAAGTGGGGCGCCTGGGTGGCTCAGTCAGTTAGGCGTCCGACTTCGGCTCAGGTCATGATCTCACAGTCTGTGGGTTCGAGCCCCGCGTTGGGCTCTGTGCTGACAGCTCAGTGCCTGGAGCCTGCTTCACGTTCTGTGTCTCCCTCTCTCTCTCCCCTTCCCCCGTTTGCTCTCTGTCTGTCTTTCAAAATAAAATAAAGATATAAAAAATTTTTAAAAATTTAAAAAAAAAGTAAAATCTCCCAAATAGCTTTTTATAAATGATTCTAAAGATCCACAAATGTTTATCCTTTTCCCTCCAGACACACACACCAGAGGTAGTTCTCACCACTAGCCATTCAGTTTCTAGTTCTTTTTCATGGAAAAACTCCCCTTCCGATTTCTCCCTAGTTACGGCAGGACTTTCATCAGCAGTGTAGCTTGGCAGCTCCCCTAAGTTTCCTACTTATTTTGGCCAATCGCCACCTCGAAGATTAAGTCCCCTGAGACAGGCTGTCAAAGGCAACACTCCTGAAACTGCCTGTTGCTTTTTTGGGGGTTTTTTTTCCACGCTATTGGGAAGAGCCACAGGGCAAAGCAATCTCTAAACGTGGGAGGAGAGAAAATCTGGGAAGGGCTGGGCTCTGACGTGCAGCCTCTGGTCAAATCTACAGACCTACTTTTAAACAGCCAGGTGGCCATTAACTTTTTTTTAAGTTTATCTATGTATTTTGAGAGAGACAGAGACTACACAAGTGGGGAGGGTCAGAGAGAGAAAGGGAGAGAAAGAGAATCTCAGGCAGGCTCCATGTTCCCAGCACAGAGCATGACATGGGGCCAGAGCCCACAAAACTGTGAGATCCTTATCTGAGCTGAAACCAAGAGTCAGAGGTTTAACCAACTGAGCCACCCAGGTGCCCCCGCCATTAACTTTTAATGGGGACTTTTGTTGTTGTTGTTCAATGGTTTTTGGAGCCAACAGATATTTTGTAAGAACTAAAAAATACTGGGGCGCCTGAGTGGCTTAGTCGGTTAAGCGTCCGACTTTCGCTTAGGTCGTGATCTCACGGTTCGTGGGATCGAGCCCCGCGTCGGGCTCTGTGCTGACTGCCAGCTCAGAGCCTGGAGCCTGTTTCAGTCTGTGACTCCCTCTCTCTCTGACCCTCCCCTGCTCACGCTGTCTCTCTCTCTCTCCTAGAAATAAATAAAAGATTAAAAAAAAAAAGAACTAAAAAATACTTACATTTATGCGGGGGAATATTTCTCCATGTTTTTCTTAATTGGCAAAAGAAACGCAAACTACTTCATCTACGTTTTTTTTTTTAATGTTTTATCTATTTCAGAGAGAGAGAGAGAGAGAGACAGCGTGAGCAGGGGAGGGTCAGAGAGAGAGGGAGATACAGAATCTGAAACAGGCTCCAGGCTCTGAGCCAGCAGTCAGCACAGAGCCCGACGCGGGGCTGGAACCCACGAACCATGAGGTCATGACCTGAGCCGAAGTCAGACGCTTAACTGACTGAGCCACCCAGGCGCCCCTACTTCATCTACCTTTAACCATTTGTTAAAGAACTTGGACACGCTCAGTTCAAGTCCCACATTACCAAAACTGTTGAAGATAACATTTGTTTTACATGTCTTGAAAAAATTGGTATCGGCCATTTGTACACAAAAGAAGTTAATCAGATGGCAAGACAAGAATAAGAAAATAATTGGGGCACCTGGGTGGCTCAGTAGGTTGAGCGTCCAACTTCAGCTTGGGTCATGATCTCACAGTTTGTGAGTTCAAGCCCCACATTGGACTCTGTGCTGACAGCTCAAAGCTCAGAACCTGGAGCCTGCTTTGAATTCTGTGTCTCCCTCTCTCTTTGCCCCTCCCCTACTCACGCTCTGTCTCTCTCTCAAAAATGAATAAACACTTAAAAAAAATCTTTTAAATAAGAAAATAATTAAGGTTTCCAGGTTGTCCATAAATACTTCTAAATTTGAATTACAATTCATGTCAAAACATTACTTCTGAGATTTTACGATTACTGTATTTGGTACTGTTAACTTAGCTAATAATATCTGTTCACAAGTAAATAAAGCAAATTACGTAGAAGGAGAAATTGATGCCAAATAATAAGTTGACAAATTTTCTGCCCAAGACGAAATGTAATAGAAAACAGGTTTCTGTGATACATTAAAAAGAATTTAAATTTATGTTAATTTTTCTATTGTCTAATATTCTATTTCTCGTTAGTAATTTTTAGGTTCTTTATAATGGTAATTAATTATTTAATAAAAGCAATACATATCTTCATATTTAGTTATAAAAGATCATTATGTTTATATATATAAATCCACATGTGTATTATGAAATGAATTTATTTGAAACCCTCCTATATTTAACAAACTAAGAACTTTTGGATAACAGGCACATTTTCCCCTTCCTTCTTAATATACAGGATATAATTGTTCATCTAAAATACAGTGTGTATTGATTTTGTGTGTGTGTGTGTGGCTGTAGTTGTTTAGATTTTTATTCATAGAGTCAGACACTAACTTTTAAGCTTTTGGATAGTGTATCTGTCTGATCTATCACTTCTTCCAAGGGTTTCTCCAGAGCGCTATAAATCTATAATGAGAAGGAAGTATGAGCAAGCGAGTAAGAAACATGTCCAGGAATAATTCCTTGCTAAAGATGGTGCACAATTAAATATTTCACATTTTAAGTTATTTTTATTATGTTAGTTCCAAAGGGTCGGGCAGTTAGGTTTCACTCACCCTGGTGACCTAAATTAGGCTTGTTCCAGATTTATGAGGACTCTAAAATTAGGAAACTTTCATTAAAAAAAGAATTAAAACCCTCTGGATGGTTTCCCAAAGCACATCTAACATTATTTAAGACTTTATTATTTCAGCTAGTTGGATATATCATATCTACGGCCCTACCCAGGTCTGTAAGAGTTCTGTGACTGATGCCTAATGGAACCAATTTTCACTCTGGCAGACCAAATTCAAGTTCTAATACTAACTTGTATTCCAGTTTCCTTTGGATGCCAGGAATCAGGCACTTTAAGAGGAAAATGTATCAGAGCATCTGTTTATTAAGTGATGTTCCATTTATTTCGTCGAAATAGCTGGCAGGAACAACTGATGAAAGTCAAATCTAAAATAGAAAACAAATAGTTTTTTAATTACTGAATTTGCTGTATTCTTTGCTTAACCTTCTTTCCCTCTTCTCCCTCATGGCCTCAATTTTCTACAAGCTTCCCCTACCTCCACTGAGAACTACAAACCTTCTTTAAACAGGAACAAATGTTCAGGGCGCTCACCCACCTACACTAACAATCATATTACAGTCACGGTCCATTGACCGTCGCTCACATTTTTATTACCCTGCATCTGATGAACATTGATGCAGTTGGGTGTCTTCCTCTGCACTAGGAAGGAAAAATAATAATTTAAATAGAATTCTAAAAGTTGGCATGTTTTGTCAACAGCTTCATTGTTCATTGTTGTCCATCCATCACATCTTGCCTGCTAGTGAAATCTTTCCTTATGTTCCCACATTATTAAAGTCAGTCATTATTAAAGTCATTTCAAAAAGAGATACCTCTGCAACTTCTAAGATACTGTCAAGTAAGAATCATATTTTCAATATTTCAAGTTCTATTGTATTTTCAAGCTTTTGAAACAAATATAATATTCCTGCACATTTCCTAAGATGGAATTTCATGTAGACCACGATGTGACAGCAAAGATGATGCTTATCTAATGATTTTGGCACTGCCCCTAGATAACTGTGCTCCTCTAAGAAAGCCAGCAATACTTTTCTTATTATCAGAACACATTAAAATGCATATTCTGGAGTCTATATGTTTTACATTCGAGAGAGAAAAATCACTGGAAAAACAACAATAGTTGTATTTGTATTCATCTCATTTCATTAAAATATCCTCTGGGCACACTTTTTTTTTCTTAAATAACAATTACACATTAGTCTACAAGATCACTTAAGGGATTATTGTATTGTTTTCGTTTTCACAAAAATCAGATTTGATTAAAGCTTCATGAAAGGACCCAAACACAAATTATTCCACAGTTCCTAATTGTCCAGCCCTTCCTTCAGTTGAAATTACTTAAGTAATTTGAACCAGAAAGCTTAAGTTGTTAGAGGTAAAGCTCAGTGAATAAGCCTCTCTAGATGGAATGCATGCACTCTTTTTAGTAATTTTCCATTAATATGAAGTAGTTTTGCCAAAATATGACTGCAAATGAGAAGCCATCATTCTGAATATTTGAAACGACTGTGGTTCTTGTTTTACTTGTTGACATTTGATATGAAAATTACCGTTCAAGTTGTTCATTAATGCTCTTTTCTATTTAATCACAAAGAAATTCAAAGCAAAGATAATTGTTTTATTGGTTTACAAAAGATCCCCGATGATATGCCCACAAGGTGAAGAACAAAGTAGGTCCTCAACAATATTCTGAACTTCAATGGAAACTTAAAACATGGGCATGGATTTATAGATCATACATTACAGGCTGATTAGGGAAAAGTCTGCTGAGGATATATATTCTCTGTGTGTTCATGTGTAGGAAAGAACGAAAACCAGAGTGGGGGGGGGAGCCACATTCTCATAATGAGAGTTCTCTCTCTCGGTAGATTTATTAATTGGGAATGGAGAGGATAACTCAGTACTCCTCTCTGGTGACAAGAGATTACCGGAAAAAAACCTCAGCCATCACATATAATTTACTATAGAATCTCTTGTCTTAGCCTAGAGGGGATAGAAACTGTTGCATGTGTATTTTTGTATAGCTGTATACACGCATTTTCTCTTCTGAAATTTTGATCCCAAAGCTGCTTTAAATCGAGTTGAGCTTCACCTCGGGGCTGAGTGAGAAAGGACCTTCTAAAAACTTTTGCTCAGCCCAGCAAACGCTTTAAAAGTGAACTAATTACTGAGCAGCCGTCTCTCGATTACACAAGCATGCCCCTAGAAGGGCTGCTCTCTGTATTTTGATTGGGGGGGGGGGGGGAAGTGCTGGGGCTTTTAAGAACAAAGAAGGAAAGTCTTCATCCTTCCCAACCTCCTACTCCACGATTCGACCACTCCATTTTTCCTGGTTTTCCTTTTAAAATAAAGGTCAGCCTCCTCCTTTCTTTTGACTTCCCTCCCTTTTCCTACCTCCACGATCACAAGTTTGACTAAGAATGATTTTCAAAAATAAAATTAAAAAAAAAATATTTTCCAAGCAGGACGTGGGGAAGGAGACCCCATCCACCGTCGTGGGACTCGGTCCACCAGACCCACACGGTCTCCCGCGGCCTCAGCTCTCCTGGCTTCTCTGGAGGGTTCCCCCCAAGGGGCGGAGCACCCCCCGGGCTGGACGCGTGGTGAAATGAGAGTTAACTCTGGCGCCGCGCAGCGCGTCTACCAACTTCTGCTTTTCCCCAGGGGGAGCTGCGAGCGTCTGCAGGTGCTCCTTCTGCTCGGCTCGGAGGGCTCCCCGGCCTGGCGGCCCCAGCCCCGGCTCCTCCGGCCCCGGGCTTCGGAAGAACCCGGACCTGGGGCCAATTTTACGAGCTCCGAGCCTCCAACACCCAAGTGCCCACACCTGCCCTTCCGCACGAGGGAGAGAGTGCGCGACGCGTTTGGGGGGGGGGGGGGAGGTGTCACGCGGGCAGGGCGTGGGGACAGCGGCACAGTGCGGGGTGCCTCCCGCGCGCCCCGGGCCGGGCCCCGAAGCAGCAAGCGTGAGCGCGGGGTCGTCGGTTTCCCTCTTCGCCAGCTAGCGAGCTTTTTGTCGAGGAGGAAACCGAGGGAAAGAAAGTCAGCTCGCGCGTTTGTTTTGGTTTTTCGTCTGTTTGCCTCCCAATTAAAAAGTGGCCGCCTAGGCGACAGCTTTGCGGTTTTCACAGCGTAAAACGGATTAGGGGGAAAGCTCCAGGCCCTCTCGACTTTCGCTTGCGGTTTGCAGCCCCTGGAGCGGGTGTGACCCTGCGGCACCTGCCCCCGGGAGCTGTCCCCGCGGCGGCCCCACCCGCTGCCCGGCTTCCCCTGGGCGGGGCCGGACAGGGCGGAGCCAAGGCCATGCGCCCCGGGGAAAGGAGGTGCCCGAAGTGCAGGCAAAGCTCACACCCCGGGCCGCCCGCCTTCCCTCCCCGGTGCCTCCCGGCGCCCCCACCCTGGGGCCTGAGCTCTCTGCGGCTCGGGGACCTGGGGGTGCGGGGGTCCGCAGGCAGCCCCCAGGGGCCCCCCTCCCCGCGACGCCGAGAGAAGGAAGGGCGAAGGAGGATTTACTGCAGGTGGCACCGGGACCAAAGTTGGCTCGTTCGTGTCCTGCTAAGAGCTCCCAGGTTCCCCCCCAGGACTCTCGAGTTCGCTGAGGACAGTTAAGCCAAGAACGATGAATTCACAGGCACACGCACATTTAGTTAGGAAAAAAAAAAAAAAAGGAAGAAACACAAACTGCTCTTCTATTCTCTCCGCGTTCCCTCTTTTCACTAAACAAAGGGTGGGCCGAAGACGGGGGGCGCCGGAGACGCGCAAGGAGGGGTTCCCTGCAGGCCTGTCGCGCCCGCGGCTGCCCCCGAGTTTGCGGGGTGTGGGCGCCGCACGGGATCCTCTGGCCCGCCAGTGTCATCCCGAGTACTTAGGTCCGAAAGACTCCCGGTCAGGTCTAGGCGATCCTTTCGTGCTAGGCTCTGGTTTTAAGAAACCAAAATAAAAGTTTGCTTCGAGGTTAAAGAATGGCTGCTTTGGGTCTTTCCGCCCTGAACGTGACTTAACGCTTCCTTTTCTACCTGCAGGGAAGTAGCAATTGTGATTTTTTCCAAATCGATACCCGGGCTTCGTCAGACGAGGCGCTGCAGGTAATGGGGCCAAGGCCTCAAGGAAGCCGCGTCAGGGACCAACAGACTCGGACAGTCAGGCCGGCTCCGCGAGGGGGACTTGGAGCGGGTGGGATCACGGTTGCGGCGGAGCCGCAAGCCCGGGTGGGGAAGCAGGCTCGGTCCACCTTAAGAGACCGCGCGGCGCGGCGGCTGCGGAGGCGCCAGGCACCTGCAGGAGGCGCTGCTGCCCCGCGGTTCCGCCCGCGCCGCGGCGCGCCGCCAGCCTCGCGGCGCGCGGGCCTCGGTCCCCGGAGGGGGTGGGGACGCTGGGGGAGGAAGGGAGCGAGTGCATCCGTTAGGTAAGGAACCCGAGCCTTCCCGGATTCTGAAGCGGCCTCAGTGAGGCGTTTGCTGGAGGGAGCTTTCCGTCATTCTGCGCGAGAGGAAACGTGGGGGAGCGCCCTCCCCTGCCCCCACCGCCTGCCTTCCCGCTTCCCTCCACCTCCGCTCCCCGACCCCGACCGTGCTTCCCAGACCCTTTGTTCTCGAGGTTGGGAGCTGATGGGTGGGGGGCTCCCCCGGGAAGAGGTCCCCCTGCGCCACTCGGAAAGAAAGGGAGTCTCGCCTCACTCCCCGCCCTCGGCCCTTCCCGGCGGAGTCCCCGTCGCCCCGCCGCCCCTTCCTCCGCGTCCTAGGGCTTCCTCTCGGACCCGGACTCCCCCGGCTCCCGAGCTGCGGCTCCAGGCCTCCACCGTCAGTTTGCCCGCCTCCCTTCCCACTTCGCCACCTCCGAGGTCTCTGGGAAGGGGGTGGGAGAGGCCGACGTGAGGGGGAGGGGGAACCACGTCGCCTCCGCGGCTCTGAGAAGCCCCAGGGAGCCTTCTAGGCCCCGACCCCTGGGACCCGCCGCGGAGGAAGGGGCTTCCGCCGCAGGGCGAAGGGACAGCCCCGGCCCGCGCCCCCGCCGCGTCGCCGGGAGCCCAAGGGCGCACACCCAAGGCTCGGGCCCCGCCGTGCGCTGCCTCCCCGTCGGCACCCGAGCCCCGCGGTGGGAGCAGGGGGTTGGGGGGGACGCCGTTTCTCCCCAGTTGGAGAAAAGGAGACGCCGCAGTTCGTGCCCTGGGAAGGCGAATTGCAAACGGACGCCCCCTACGCACCCTCTCGGGCGCCACCCGCTTGGCTTCTCGGCCGCGCGCGACCCCGAGGGCTCCCGCGATTGTATCTTCTCGGGGACGGTTACAGTTGGCTCAGCTTGATTTCTTCCTTGGGCGAGGGCGTCGCTAAGTGGAGCCCAGGGGCAGGGATGCAGGGGGGCAGAAGCTGGGGCCGGACGCTGAGCGCAGAGGCGGGAGGACGTGGCTGGGCGGCCTCCGCGAGCCCCGAGTCCGAGGAGACGCGGGACTGCCCGGCCGGGCCCACGTCCCGGCCCCGGGCGGCCGCAGCCCAGCAGCCGAGCCCTCCACGCCCTCAGCTCCGAATGGGCCTTCTTAGAGTGCCATCTCCGCCCTCTGCACGCTCGCGACCGCGGAGGGGGCTCCGGGGGAGCCGGGGCACAGCGTAGGCTTGCCCCCTCCCCCCCACCCCCGCCCGGGAGAAGTGGACGCGGCCTGGGGCCGTCAGCCCGGGGCTTCCTGGAGTCCCCTCCGGCCTCTGGTGTGACCCTGGACCTCACTGGCTCTTCGAGAGCCGCGCCAGCAGTTCTCTGGGCAGCGGGTTCCCCGGGACACACCCCGTCCCCACCCCCGAGAGCTGGCGGCCAGCTCGGGATGCCAGGCGGCCAGGCGGGCGCCCTGCCAAATTCCGCGTTCCTCTCCAGGAGACGGGGAGTTGCGTCCCAGGCTCGGGAAAGCCCGCAGTTTGGGCTTGGGACTCGCTTGCAAAGCCCCCCAAGGCGCCAGGGACGCCTCTGCAGGTTGAATTCCTGCTCCGTATCACTTCAATTTTAATTAATCTTTTAAAACACCGCTGTCACGTCGCTTGCAGAAAATTAATCAAACCTGAATCCTTGTTGCATAGCAAGAATTTCGATCCGAGTCTTTTAAAAAGGACTTGACTTTGCAAAGTCACGTCTTTTACAGTTCCCTCATTCCCCCTTTAGCAAGGGAAATATTGCAAAAGTCAAGACATGTTTGTTTGGTTCTATCTTCAGAATGAAACTTTGCTTATTTCTGATCCTTAGTTTCTGTCTTTGAACAAAAAAAAAAAATAACGAGATAAATTGCCTACCTCTGTTAATTCAAAATATAATTACTTTGAATGATCTTTGTTTAAGAGCCCAGATAAACTAAGATAATCTTAATTTTAATGTGACACGACCCCTATTTTTCCTTGTGAATAATGAGAATAAAGCAGTCATTAATTAATACCAAGATATCTCCATAGAAGATGGTATCTGGTCTCACTGAGATGCTGAAACATCAGTTGTATTAGTAATTGATACTGTATAATTGAACATGAAGATAGTCGTCTATTTTTAACCTCAAAGCTCAGAGTTTATTTGGTGATTACTGAGCTCCTAATAATTAATTTTCGTTTCTTCTTGCTGCATAAATAATTTCTGTGATTCCCAGTTCCCATGCAACACACAGGCTTCTCATTAAAATCCACCCCTCAAAATATAAGATGTGGAGCTATAGTGTGCAGCAACTCTTTCTATTTCATCACTCACAACATATATATGCTCTGTTTTTTATATCTTCCTGCTACATCCCCCTTTGCTGCGATTTGCCTACTAAAAACTAGAATGTAACTACAATATCTTTTACCACAGCTTTGTCCTTCAGTGTGCGAGGGGTTCATTTTAATATATATTACTTGAGATCTCCAGTCTTTCAAGTTTCTGAGAATTGAGGCTAAGTTCCAATGAAGAATGAAAAATTTTTGTAGAGTGAGGTTGCCATAGATTATACTCCCATCTAACACAGCCCACAGTATCTCACACTCTTCTGTGGTTAAAAATAGACTTTGCTCACACACATTCTGTTTCTCCAACCTGAATTGAAGATCTGCTCTCAACAATTTCCTGGGTTAAATTTACACAACTTTGGTCATTTAAAAATAGACATCATCTCCCCAGAAAGAGAGAAGTCTTCCAAATAATCATGGAAATTTAGACTCCACCTTTAAGGTATCTGATTTTTCTCAGCATCAATTTGCTGATGATCCCCCACCCCCTTTTGTTTTTTAACCCAGTGGTGGAGGAGTCTGTTTTTCTCAAACATGCATAAAGCTCCCTGTGTATTTCTTCAGTATGTCTCCTCCGAATATATATTTTATACCACATAAATATTCTTAGTAGCCACCCTGCCAAACCTTTACACTTGACTTAATTGTCAGTGCTACTTCTAAAGTGATGAAAAGTATATCGGTTTTCCGCTTTTCTTTCCCCCTTTGAACAATTAAGACTTTAGGTCAATATATGATGGAGTAATTCTCTCCTCTTGGATTTTATATTTTCCCACTATAATTTAGACTGAAATGGGATTAAAACAGGATCTAGAGTTCTAATCTTGGTTGATGTTTTGGTGTATTCACGGTAATGAGTCCTATTCCCTGGGGTCATGAAGCTCCCAAATGTCAATCAAGCAAACTGATTCAGAAATGCCATTGTTCGACTCCCACGTCACTCCCCTTCCTCTCATTTTATTTAACAATACCGGAGTTCTCTGATCAGTCATTCGGAATATGAGGCATTATCTGGGGAAAATTCACAAAGTGTCTTGATCTTTCTTTGGGAGATACTGTTAAGGGGTTTCCGCAAAGCAGAAAGTGCTTGTTTATATTTCTGTCTTTGGACCGCACTACGGATCGAAGGAACCAATGAATACCCCTTGAAAGAAAATCATACCGTAAATCCGTCAAAAATTAATTCGTCCGGCTGAATGTTACATTTCTATTTTCGTGTGTGAAGCACCCTGACTGGTCACCGGTGGAGGAGTATGACCAGGTCTGGGTCCACTTGGCATGCCCTCACTTTCAGCCCCGTCTGTTTTTTACCCCATTTAGGAACACGAAGGTATTTAGCCTGCACTAGTGAACCAGGAATTTATCTGGGGGCGAGGAAGAGCCCACCTTTGCCCCGGGAGCTCTCCCCAGCCCACTCAGACGCGTCCGGGAGTCTCGGCGTCTCGCGTTTCCCATCGGCCGCCCTGGGTCATCTATGCTTGGGGTCCCAGCTCCGGGACAGTCCCCAAAGCCAAAGGCGTCACGTGTGTGACTCTCCCCGAACGGCCCAAATTAATAATCAGCTTCACTCGTGGAGGCCTCGAGCCTTCGTGCGGAGGAGGTCCCCGAAGATTCCCCGTGCCGAGCCCGGCTCCTGCGAGGACTTCCTCGGAGGGAGAGGCGGGCGTGCAGGGACGCTTTCCTGGGAAAAGCTGTCGTTTGCGGCTTTCACCTAGAGGGCTGCGGGCAAGGAGGCGGGAAGCCGGCCTCCCGTTAGGCGTCCTCACGAGGGATTCATCCCGAATCCCAGCGGCCGCCCCGGCTCGGTGTGCGCGATGTGCGTTCCTACCCACGCGCTCGCGGCGCGCCTCTCCCGAGGCACCCACCCCGGCGCCCCTCGCGGTCCGCTCTCGCGCCCGGGGGGCCGAGGTGACCCGGGGCAGGCGGCGGAGGTGGGGACAGGGGGGTGGGGCCGCTCTCCGGTGGGACGCGATCAATCACTTTAAAGCAAAGGGTTCAAAAGTTCCCGCCTCCCCAGACAGGCTTTCCCGGGGCCTGCTCCTCGCCGCAGCCCGCGGGCTCCCGGCAGCCGCGCGCGACGACGACGCGGGGAGCCCGGCCGCCCCTCGCAGGCGCCCCTTCCCGGGAGCAGCGGCTCCCGCGGGCGCGGCCGGGCCGGGGGGCGGGGGCGCGGCGCGGGCAGGCGGCGGCGGGGCGGCCCCCGCCGCACCGACAGGCCCCCCGGCCGCAGGACCCCGGCCGTGCGCTTTTCCCTTTCTCAGCAAGCGGGAAAGGCCTCCGCGCCGAGGCCGGCGGAGCGCGGGCGGCCTGGCGGCCCGGGGGCCTCGCCGAAACCCGAGCTCCCCGCGGCCCGGAGGGGCGGGGGAGAGCGCCAGCAAGCGGCCCCGGAGGCGGGCCGGGCGAATTCCTCCGAAGAAAACCCCCCAAACCTTCCAGGAGACGCGGCCCCCTCCGCCCCTCCGCCCGGCCCGTGGCCTCCCAACCTGTCAGTCTCCTCCACGCCACCCGGCCTGGCCCTCACCTGCGACCTTGCCCGGGGCCTAGCCACCGCTTCCCCTCCCCACCCCCGCTTGTAAGCCCCATCCCTTCCCTGACCCCTCCGAGGCCTCGGCTAGGGGAGCCGGGGTGCAGCGGAGGAAATGAAATTGTTCTGGAGATTACAGTGGGGCTGTTGGCCAGGAGAAGGGCTTTCCCCCCTCTTTTTCTCAGGCTCCCACGTTAAGTGCAAACTTGTATTTCCCTCCACAAGAATAGACAAAATTTCTCGCTTATTTGCAGTTTCGCAAAGTTCTACACACAGATCAGTGAACCTTAAGCGCCCTTTTTCAGGCCCACATTGTGGAGGTTTGTCAGGGTCCCTGGGCAGTGAGCGTAGTGACAGGTGAATCCAGCAGCCCCGGGGGAAGCCGGACCTAACCCCCAAGACTCACAATAGGGCAGGGGCCCCAAATCTCCCCCGGGCCGCTTCAGGCAACAGGTACTCCGCAGCAAGGCGGGCTCTCGGGATCCCAGAGCTTAGGCCCTGGACGCAGAACCCGCTTCTCAGTGACCCGAGACAGAGTCCCCCGACCCCCACCTGCATCTCCCCACCCGCACCCCCAGGAGATTCCTTCTCTCCAAATTACCCCTCAGTCACACAAGAATCTCTGTGCTCTGAACCACCTGCCCAGACACAGCCAGGCCGCATTTGGGCTTGTCCCTCACGGTGTAAGTCCCACGGATGCGTCCAACCTGCTTGCTCTTCCTGACCTGACTTGAGGGGAAAGACCGGGAGAAGCAGAAGAAGGGGAAGACCAAAGTCAGGGAGACGCAGACTGAAGAATAAAAAGCCTAAGGGACACCAGAGTGAAACCGAGCAGTACCTTTATTGTCCAAATCCCAACCCCCCACCCAGTCTTTCCCACACTCAAGAAGAGAGAGAACCGGTTTCCATAGCTCTGGCTCCTCCAAGTAACTTTTTTTGAGTGAGCCTTTGCTCCTGGGCCTACGCCTCTCCCCAACCTGAAGAGAGCAAGGGCTGTGTAGGTTTAGGGGAGATAAACAGCTTCGTAAGGCAGAACTGCCTCCCCGTAGCCAGTCATCATTCCACAGAGAGCCTGGGAGTGTCAAGCTTCAGGAGCCCAAGTGCTCCGTTGCACGACTAGCCTCGGCCTTACCTAGACCCCGGGCAGCCCGAATTAGAGTCAAAGGAGATGGGGAGGCTTAGGGTTCCTTCTCCCTGCCTCGAGCATTCCCTGGTAGGATCTTCATGCAGAAATATGGCCAGTCCCTAGGACCGTGCTCCACGTGGCAGCTTGGATAAGCGATAAGTGATAACTGGGATAGAAGACTGGTGGCACAGAACGGAGGGGGCAAGAGATAGACACATATGTTTACTTTTGCCTGACTCTGAGATTCCGCCTCAGACCTTCCAGTCCATCCTCACTCAGCCACCAGAGTAAAGGAGAAATCAGCCTTGGGGTTATCAGAGGGGGTAGGGGTGGGGGAATGCCCTTTCCAACCCCAGGCTAGTGTATAAGGAAGGAGGTGATGGGTCGGGGAAGCTCTGGCAGAGGGAAAGAGAGGTCTGAGCAGCAGCCACGACCCCCAGTCACTCTGAGGAACTCATCCTCATTAAAGAAATCCTTTGTATGATGCTGCATTTCTTTCCCAGATTCGTGGCGACCACATTGAGGAGGAGGGCAGCAGGCAGCGGCGGTGACCGCTGCTGCTACACGCAGGCATCCAGCAGCGTGTCCCCAGCAGCAGACTCGGTATCCCCAGTGTGAAGAGCCCAGGCCTGGCCCATTAGGCTGTGACTGAAAACAGTCCCCCCTCCCCTCTCCAACCAGCCTCCACAGTGACTACCCCAAATCCCCAAGCAGATTCCTGGACTGAGAGACACACGGTTCAGAGCATGACTGTCAAAGGGCTAGGTTTGGTGGGGGGGGGGGGGGGAATCCCACCCAATTCTGAAATCGCCAACGAAATCGTGTGTGGCAGTGGGTATTTGTGCATTTACACATGACAGTTGCATGCTTTCGGCCAAGGAATGACATTTCAAAAATATTTCTTCCCCCCCCCCACCCCATAGCACCAAAGGCTGTTTTACGTCCTGCTATTGTGAATCAACCTTCTGTAAACCATATTGTGCATTTTCCCCTGGATTTTAATGAAAGAAGAACTGTGCAAAAGCAACTGCTTTGTCCCAGAGCTGAAACAAAGACTAATACACAGCAGAGGGGCAGCCCTTCCAAGATGTACTCCTCTCCGACTTGGGAGCAAGGCTCCTAGAGTGACCGGCCATAATTGTGGTTGATATTTAATCCTCCTTAGTACAAAGGCCCATCTTTTCACCATGCAGAAGCACCACTGAGATATGACTAACCTTCAGAGTTATATCCCAAACTGAGAGTCCAGGCTTAGACTTGGATTGCCTAGGCCTCTTCTAACCCGAACAAAAAGGATCTGAAGAAAATCACATTTTCCCCCCTCCTTCGCAACAAAGCATTCCTAATCACTTCAGCTTGTTGGTGAATTTTTATTCCCGTGTCCACTTGGGGGTATTGAAATCGATCGCTGCAATATTTAATATATTACACTCCCAGGGTCATGGCTCTTCTAAGACCGAATTCCCTCTCCCTCACGCCCTCAACTCGGCCGGGTTACTACCCTCCTACTCCAATCTGTCCAGGCCCTCTGGTTTTCTGTCCACGTAACGCCTTATTTCTCAGCCCAGCCCAGCAACTTCACGTGTATTTTGTCTTCTGGCATGGACAGTGCTGAAAGCTCTAGGCAGCACTGCACTTAAAAGGGAAAACGAGGAGCTCAGTAGATTGGAGAAAATTAACCTGCCACAAACAGCCTCATTAAAGAGCTGCCTACCAAGAGTTAAGAATTAATAGCAAAATGGATGGGGGGAAAATAAAACCCTTGAGTGAAGAGACCTTAAAACCGCTTTCCCTGAAAGGTGCATAATTTACAAGCCCAACCTAACATTCAGTTTTATTTCCCTTTCCTAGTGACCTGTCCCCTAACCTTGTAATCCACTGTGGGGGCGTTTTCTCTCTGGTCCCTTTCTTCTTGCAAAAAAACCCCATAGGTTTGCAAGTCCAAATACTTCCTGATATTTTTGGTTCAGAAATGCACTTAAATTGTTTGGGGGCTTTTAATTTAGAAAGACACTTTAAGAGACTCCTGGAATACCCTTTGGGAATTGTTAGATGATTTGAAGAGTGCCCTTAAAAGAACTGTGTTTGGATAAGAGGGGGTGGGGGGGAATCATGCAGAAAGAAGCATGAAAAACCAGAGTGAGGACATTTTGTAGATTTAGTGTTCCGAAGGTGCTGTGCTTTATTTTGCACATGAAGTTCAAATTTAAGTAAAGCCCATGTATATGGGCTGTAAGTTGCTTTTCTAATGTTTTATTGGGCATTGTATTCTATATTGGCATTTTATATGCATAATCTCATTTCAATGCAGAGCCGCATACTAAATCCTGGGGCAAGCAGATGAGAATGCAGTATGGATATTACACTCAATTTCATTGGCTTCAGTGAGACTTTGCACATCGCGATTTCCATTGTAATGGCTTATCTTTGGCTGGAATTTTACACGTTGACACGGTATTCCTTCGGCCAGAATCCTGAATGAAGAAAGTGTGTCAATGGAACAGCCATAATGATTCCATTCACATTATAGCAGGTAACGAGGATCAATGGCCCCAACACTATTTATAAAAGATTTCCTGTGGGGTTTTTTTTTCTTAATCATTTTTGCACTTTTTTTTCTTGAAAGAGATCACGTTTGACACCAACTTTGGAGCACACACTAAAGTACTGGTTCAAAACAGTAAGACCTGGGAAACCCACAGTCAGGATCCTTCAGTTCATCTAGAAATCTTGCATTGTGTCAGAATATTATAGGCAGTCCACATGTTACGTAGGGTCTGATCCTATTCAGCTAAACCAGCTAGAGATTGATACAAAGGACAAGATTTTAGAAGTGCTGGCAACCTCCTAAATCTACAAATTAGTTACATTTTCCTCCCATTTAATGAATACAAAGCAAGTTCTATTTTCCTCCTATTTGATAGTGGGATTAAATGACAAGTAGCAGGCTGAAATTGTAGAAGATAATATGAAATTTTGACATTTTAGGTAAAACATGTTTCAGAGGTCATTTTTCTATAGAAGATGGCAGGGGTGTGTAACTAATTTCCCGATTTGCAATACATAAGGGTGGAAAAGGGCTTTAAAAACCCACCAAGATTTTTTTTTTTTAATTTTTTTTTAATGTTTTATTTATTTCTAGGAGAGAGAGAGAGAGACAGCGTGAGCAGGGGAGGGTCAGAGAGAGAGGGAGTCACAGACTGAAACAGGCTCCAGGCTCTGAGCTGGCAGTCAGCACAGAGCCCGACGCGGGGCTCGAACCCACGAACCGCGAGATCATGACCTAAGCGAAAGTCGGACGCTTAACCGACTAAGCCACCCAGGCGCCCCTAAAAACCCACCAAGATTTAAATATTTTATTTTCTTAAAATCATATGAGCCACAAAACAACTGGACAACCCAAATGTGAACCAAGTTCTTCCACTTAAAAATGCTTCTTATTTAGAAGGGGGTAAAAAAGACGACCTCTCTTTTTAAATTCAGCTAAGAAACACACTGGTGGTAGGGACATACACCCTTTCCATTCTCAATCATCTATGTTTGAGGTGGCTCGTTGGAAAAATCTTTAGTATTAACAGAAAATATCAAAATTGGCTTTCTGAAGACCAGTTTGCCACAGGACGTGTAGCACTTGGAACAAAATTAAAAGCTTCTCTGCATTTGCATCGGGCAATGGACTCCATGTTGGAACCATAGCCATGTGTTTATGGAGTCGAGCTCTCCTGGCCTGGAGATACACTCTATTTTTTATAGCCTAACAGGAATAGCTCAGCACATGCAGGACAAGAGGCTGGGACACCCTGGCCTCTCACCCCAGTGAGGAAGCTCAGGGACACTGCAGGCTCCCACACTGCCTCTTTCAGCATTGGTTTCCGCCCGAATCTTACCTGCCTTGCACCTCTGGAGAAAGTATTGTTGACTATTGGACGCAAAGGTTAGGTAGCAGAAGGGGAAGAAAAGGAAAAGCTGAGAAGGCAGGAGAAGAGAAAATAGAGAGAGAGAGAGAGAGAGAGAAGATAAAGGGAAAAGGTAAATAAACCTGATCCTGGCAATTTCTACTGCATCATGCAGGTTTGATTTTGAATGGCTACTACGATATCCGGGCATTTGAAAGCTTACCATCCACTGGTTTGCATATTGGGGTCCGATGTAGAGGCCGAAAACCAATTTTCCACATTTGCCCCAGTGACAATCAGGGTATTCATTTGAACAGGAGGTAAAAAGAGAGAGGGTGAGAGGGACATGAGGGAAAATGAGTGTAAAAATGTGCCTTTATTCCTGGGAGAACCAAGAGTCTAGATCCTTTCCAGTCATTTCAGAGACAGAAACCCTTACCTACTGACCGAGCGGTAGCCCCAAGATCTCTTACATGTTTGTGTCCGTTTCTAACTTTCACAGGGAAGAGGGAAGGCTGCCGCCTAACCTTAGGGCAGTCTCTCCTCTGTACTGTTTTTCCTCTCTATTGCTCGTCACTGATCAGGAGTATTGTGCTGTTCCTGGAGCTAACCTAAACTGATTTAAAAGAGGACAAGCCCTAACAATGGAAATTATATTCCCACCTTTTGGTGCCCAGCATGTGCTTGCCCAATAGCCCAGCCTCCAGGAGACTTTGTTTGTTTGTTTGTTTGTTTGTTTGTTTGTTTTGATGGCTTGGGGATGAGGGTAGGCAGCCACTCAGACAATTTCCCTTCTGTTTCTCTCCGCTTCCTTCAGAGCATCCTGGCCAGGGTGGGCCCTTGCAGACCTGTGAGCAGTTGATCTCTGCTAGACTGGCGATAGATAGTTTAGGGTCTAAATCTATGGATTCTAATCCTCTTCCATCCAAAAGGGCCAAACATAAACATATTGATGGCAGTGATTAGTTGAATAACTGGATCTTACTGGAGAGCCTCTAGGCTGCCTGCCACACTCTCTCCACCTCCTTCTGTCTTGCTCTAGTCTCTCAAGTAAAGGAAGGTCCCAACAGCAGGAGCTAAGGGATAGGGATACCCTAGCATCCTAAGTACTTGGTCTATTCTCCTGTAGATGTTCTTTTCAGACGACTGGGACACACACACACACACACACACACACACACACACATCTGCTGGCAGCATGCTCTCCTAATTCTTTTTCGAAATCTTTGTCCCTCCACCTCTCTGGCCTTAACGTCCCTTGCAAGGGGACAACCAGTGCCCTTCCCCCAGTTAGACACCAGTCAGCCCCGCAGCCATGGCGGCAGCCGCAGAAGAATAGAGAGCTCGCTGCGCAGTACAGCTCGGCTCTGGGCGAAGAAGTCCTGGGAGTCAAACAGTGGTCCAGGAGAGGGCTGCTCCCGACCAGCAAAACACTTTTTCAACTGAGCGAACGTTTTCCGAGCACCCACTAGGGCAATTTTAGGTGTTTCTGTTAGGTCCTAGGAAGAGAAAAAAAAAAAAAAAAAAAGAGGAATGGAGGTCAGCAGTACCAGTATGAGAGGAGCCCCGCATGAGGCCATTGACTTGGGGTTTAACTCCGCACATTTTGGGGTCGTGTTTTTTCCAAACACACGGGAGTGGTCTTCAGGGAAAGCCAAATGCACATGATGAAAACATCCTGTTTTGAGAATGCAAGACCGGTGGAGCGATGCCTACTGCCCACCAGTGCCTTCATCAGTCAGGAAAGGGGCTTGGAAGGCCCCCAGGCTTGAATTTGGTGAATTCGTGCAATTTGGAGCTTTTCGACTTAGTATTGATCCCTAAACTCAATTTTGAAAACAGCCTCCCTCGCAGAAGTGTGGGCTGTGTTATCCCAGTATTTGCACTCATCGATTGGGCTAAAATAAAATGCATCATACGCTCCTCAAAGAAGGAAGAGACAGGGACAGTCACAAGAGGAATAGCAGAAAGTGCATAGTTAATATGGCTTGTACGCGAATCCGCGAAACAAGTGCTTTAAACCCAGGGGGATTTCACGTAATAGCTAATTTGGTGAGAGAGCGAGTGTGCGCAAGCAGAGGGCCATCTTAGAAGGCCAGGAAGATAGGGAAGATATAGGGTTGTTGTTGTTGTTGTTTTACTGGAATTAACATTTCCTTGTGATTTGCATTTGCTAATGTCCAAACCCTTATGTACAGTCCACCTAACCCAATCTCTCCACCGCCCCCCCCCCCCAAGTAGGCTCACGGAGAAATTCTCTTCCCACTGACACTGCCAGAGCTCAGAGGCCGCGGCTGCTTTTCCCCTCGATGCACCGGGTCTTAAGTCCTGGGAAGGCCGCGGGGCCGAGCCCTGCACGACCCCGCGGGGTCCTCGCCCCAAAGTTAATCTGATGACCCCAGCGCCTGCCTGGTTTTGCCCATACACTTCCTGGGTCCCAACTCACTGGAAAGAGAACTGGAGGAGATGGGAAAAGGAGATAATATCTTCTCCTAAAGAAGAAATCCTTTTCCTCGCCTCGCACCCACGCACCCACACAAAAACCTTTCCCCTGATTTCTTCGGAGTCCATTTCAGGTTTCTAAGGGGGGGGGGGAGAGAAGGAGAGAGAGATCGCGCGTGAGAGAGAAAGGAAGAAAGAGTGGGGGAGAGAGACGGAGTGAGACAGCTTTTAAACAAAGGCAAGGAGGCGCAGGCAGGGGTCTGGAGCTCCCCTTCGGGGGGCTGCTCGGCCCGTACCCCGCTCCGGCCTCCCGGCCCGGCATTTTCGGGCGTGCGGCAGGCTGGGCCAGGCCCGCCTGAGCCCGCGCTGCACGCGGCCGGAGCCCCGGAGACAATGCCCAGGAACCAGTCCCACCCCGGCCGGCCGGGGTCCGAGGCCGTGCGGCCGGCGAGGGGCGCCGCGCCCCGCCTCCCCCGCGGCCCACGCCGCCAGGGTCGCCCCGGCGCCCCCGGTTCTCCTCGGCCCACTTAGCCAGCCGCTCGCGGGGGCCCGCGAGTTCAAAACACGCCTTCTCGTTCATCACAGCCTGGAAACGCTCGCCCCTCGCTTCCCAGGCCGAGTCCCGGTCTCCAGAGGTCGCCCGGGCGCTCTCGGCCGGCGTCCGCCGCCGCGCTGGGCCTCCGAGGCCGAGCGGCCATTTACTGCCCTCTGATTGCGCCGAGGACCAGGTTAGCTCATAAAGCCTTTCACACTCAACAATGGGGATTTTCTCAACAATTAACAAGAAACAACATAATAAAGCCATTTACAAAGACCTTGCTATTTACTATAAATTAGGCACTCTTTAAGAGACCAGTGCGTAATTTCACACACTTTACAACTGGGGCTGCATTTTAAACACCCGGGAAAACAAGCTTGTTGCACTTTCCTGTGACCCATCTGCGGCGCACCTCTGTTTCCCCTCTTCCTCCGGGAGCAGCTTTGTTTGCATTGCTGCACTCCAACCTCCCCAGCCAAGGGTGGCTTTCCAGGTCACTGTCTCCCGTTTCCCGTTTCCAGGTCATCATTCCACTTGCAGAGGCACCGAGAGGTTCCAGGGACAGGAACCGCGGCGCCCAAGAGAAGCAAGCCTTGCCCCGTCCCATCTCCCCCCTCTTGGGGAGTTCTGCGGGGCCCTCGCCTGCGCACCCGTGCCCTCCCCAGACTCCCGGCCCGCAGGTCTTGGGCCACTTCCCAGAAGGCGTTCGCAGCCGAGCTGCCTGGCCCCGTGGGAAGCCTCCTCTCCTCGCCACTTGTGTTGCACGCACGCATTTTGGAGACCCTGGGCCAGCCCTCGGCCCAGAGCAGAAAGCTGGGCCCCATTTGCCTGGGACGGAGATGAGGCCTGGGCGAGAAGGTGAGAAATGGCTAGGCGGTGTGTGCGTGTGCCGGGGTGGGAGATGACTTCAGAACACACAAAAGGAGCGCCAAGTGAGAGGAGGCGGTCCAGTCACCGAGGGCCGGCCGCGCGCCCTGTCGCCCCTGCGCCCGGTGGGCCTGGCCTGGAGGCCACTGGGGCAGGAGGCTGCGTGGAAAGGGGCTGGCGGCCGCGCGCTCGGGGACCTGGGGCTCTCCCGCCCCCGGGAGCCAGTAAGTGACAAATTCAGAGGAGAGAAGGATCTGGGCGGGGGCGGGGGGGGGGTGTCACAAAGAAATTTGTTTGCCACCATGCAAAATGGCGGCATTTAAACACCCTTCTGGTGTGGTGGCCCAGGCCAGAGAGCGCTAAGAGCTGCCCTGGGTCAGCCCGGTGGCCAGAGCTTGGCACCTTGGTGGAAAGCGAGGGGGGAAAAGGGACCCCGAAGCCCCTACGTACCCCGGGCCGGTCCTTCGCCGGCTCGGCCGTCCCCTGCGTCCCCCACCAGCCCGCCAGTCCCAAGGCCCGCGCCAGCAGCCCCTGGACACTGACCCCTGTTTACAAACACAGCCCGGGGGCGGGGTGGGGCCGGCCGGAATGCGGGCTGGCGGGGTGGGGGAAGGCAGCTCTCTCCCGAGGACGCCACCAGCAGAGAGGAACGGGGAGTTGGTGCGAGAGAGCGGGCCCGGCAGCTGGAAAGGACTGAACGCCTTGTTTTTGAAACTGTCAATTCCCTCAACCCCTATTGTGAGGGCTTCATGCAAAACATCTCAGGCCTTTTAAAGTAGGAGCTTGTGAGGCCGCCACAGTTTGAAAAGGAGCGAGAGAAGAGCGGGGGCCTAGGGCATGGGCAAAGAATGATAGCTGAGCCCCCCTCCTTTTTTTTTTTTTTTTCCCCCTCAAAAGACGGCCTGCCAAACAGGTAAAATGCAGCCCTCCCCCCCACCTCCTAGATCTTCCCTGCGTCCCTACCCCCCAGGCTAGTTTGCAAATGCCCTTTGGCCTAGGGAGCAAACCAAAACCAAAGCTAGCATTAAAAATAGTTCTTCCTTCCAGGAAGGGGAAAATCCTGGGGAAGACCTGGGTGACCGGGTGGACTCCCTAAGGTGGATGGCCTGTTCCTCCTTGTCAATTTCCTGAAGTTAGTTGATGGGGAGCCTTTATCCCCCCCTCCCCCCCGGTTTGGCTCTAGGCAACCCTTTTTCACATCTTTTATCAGCAGGAAGTTATTTTCAAGGTGAAGCAAAACTCACATTTTCTATCTTTTGTAGATACTAAAGCTTTATTATGATTTTTTAATGTGAGGGTTCTGTTTTTGTTTTTCACCATGTAGGATCTTTGTTTTTGTTTTCTTTGAGAGAGAAAGAAATGCTCTTGAGGCATTGGTCTATATCTTTTCCTGCATTCAAAGAAAACTACCCTTCTCCTATCAAGCAGACACTTCCAATTCTTGTGACCAGAACTTTGAAGAATTTTTAGACCATTGAAAGTCACCCAGACATGGGTAAGATAAAAATCCACACACCAGGCCCATCTAGTTTGTGTTATTGCTGTTTAGTGGTGGCTCCTTGTTGTTGATTTTAAAATAAACAACCATTATTGAGATTACTGCACTGTAATCAAGTAAGCCAGTAGAAAAGAACACCCACTTTAAAGAGTAAATAGTTGAAAAAGAGCAAGCTGCATTTTCCAAGAAGGCAGATAACCCGACTGGAAGACAAAGTGCACACATCTCTTAAAAAAATAATTAAATCTCCAATTCGGAGTCTTATCAGGAAACTATTTTTACAGGAGACCAAAAATAAGCTTGTTTCCCCTCAAAGTCAGAGACAGCGCCCTTTCCTGCATTTTCTTTATGTTTGTAGGTGGTGAGCTTTAGACATAGGACTAAGTGACCCTAGGACCATGGAGTGCCTTTAAAAAAATGCTAGCACCTGAAAACATTGAAAGGTAAAAATGCAATCTGTCAATGGAGGTAACTTTGTTTTTCTCTCAATAAGGCTTAACTTTTTGAACACATGGGACATTTATAGCATCTTAGAAAACATTAATCATAAAGCAACCAATATGAAATAAACTGTACTGAGAATAATTCCCACCAGCAGAATGGGAAAACAGCTAAGGGACCACCAGAAATGGAAAGAATACCTTGCATCTGCAAGTTCCTGAATCCTATTTGGTACACTCTCCTAACAGAAGCCCCAACTCACGGTTTGCTGTGGTTGGCTGGCTTGTTGTAGTACTGTGGGGTGAAATTTGTGTTGACTATTTAATTTCTTTCCTTTTGATGGTATCACTCTGGAATGCCTCGGCCTCCATGCTGCTCATTCTTCAGCTCCTATAAACTGAAACTATTGATTCTCTGAGGGCTGGAGACCAAGTGTCAAAGCTGGAAGCCGATATTTTATGTCAGAAATTCCATCGGGTATTATTTGTTTTAAATTGTGTTTATTCCACCTAGCAAGTCCTCTCACACCCCCAAAATCTGTAGGCTTCAAATATATTCTCAATTTATAACATAGGAACAATGATTCCATAGCCAACCAGAAAAGTACTAGTCTTAGAAGTCATCATACTTTGAACTCTCTTGACTTAGCAGTAATTAAAGAATAGAAATCACAGACTTCCTGTGTGTGTATGTCACACTTTTTACAGACTGACCTTACAGGACAAATCACTGCATCCAAATTCTGTATGGCCTTCCAAAGAGGAAAGAACTCAGACTGCAAAGCCAATTGTTCAGCTTTCTGGGGGCTTTAACTGTAACTGGGACTGGTCTTTGGAATGATAAACAAACATGAATTCAAGGAGAACATCCCCCAATTTTTGCTTTGACCATATCTATCTTCCCAATAATAATAATAATTTTTAAAAAAAAGGACCCAGTGAACCTACATCTGGCAACATTCAAGAAGGAGAGGAAGGGAGGCAGTTCAAAGCATCTGTTTACTCCATCCAAATGTATTTGGATGCAGGTATTCTCAGCCTCTGTCCTTTACAGTAAGAGCAAAACCACAGGCATATACAGCAATTAGAGCTGAGACCATCCAGATCTATCTGAAACATTTATAGACAAAAGAACATTTTCAAAGGGAGTAGGCATTAGAAGGGTAAGGGCCAGAAAAAAAAAAAAAAAAAAAAAAAGACTGCATTTCCATGAGAAGTAGTGACTTAAATTCTCACAGTAAACATCTCATTGACGTTTTATGATTTATGATCTATAGATGCAACTTCTTAGGATTACGATGGCAAAGATATGAGATCCATAATTAATTTGTCAGACTAAGGGGGGGGGGCGGAGGTGGGCCAAAAATTACCAGATTTAACATTCATTAAAATAGCAATTGATCTCTGCTTCACTTTCTTAAACCTGAAACTTTTTGCACTTGATTTGTAACAAGTTTGCAAAGTCTTGTTGTTATTTAGAAAGAAATCCAGTGTTTTGCACAGAACCTGACTGGCCTCATCACATGCTATTACAACAAAACACTACACCCAACAAATGCATTTCTTTCAGGCAAAATCATTACAAATGAAAATGTCAACAAAACCATTCATTCCTGTTAACCGTTCTTCAATCTGGAATAAGTAGAAATGTATGGAACCAGGAATTTTAAACAGTGTTTTTAATTGAAAATAAAGCTAAAGCATGCTTTTCAACAGTGCAAATTTCCATAATTTTGATTTACTGCTTCCATCATCACAACATAGTACACCAGCATGGCCCTTACCAAGGGCTAGACCCTAGCCATTTGCATGTTGAACTACTTTGATTTTAAGTGCAAATATAGATAGTCACCTCTGATTGTCACTTGCAGTAGAAACTCTCCTGCTTTATCACAGGATGGTCTGAAAACAGAAGTTCAGAGAGATGCAGAAAAAGGAAAAGGTAATAAACTCCAAGTGCCTGAGTTCTGGTACCAAAGAGCCCTAAAATAACTTATTTTTCATTTGGGATATTCTTAGAACTCTGACCCATTGTACTTTTCTCGGTTGTATTTACTGCTTTGTCATTATGAAGAGTCAGACCAAAAAATATCCTGCTATTAAGGGAACTATTTTAATTGTTTTGCAAGTTTGAGGAGTCAAACTCGAGGAGTCTGACCACAAGGTAAGCAGGACAATAGTGAGTAAGAGTCACCTTATTTATAACCTTTGGGTGAGAACACAAAAAGGAGTTATCCAATTGCAAGGAGTAAAATCACATCCTTTACAAGAAAGAAAAAAAAAAGCAATCTCATATTCATTTTACTCAGTATATATATGAGGCAGTTTTTACCAGCATTCAAGCAGGACTCCCCAATCTTTCCACTCAAAAAAAGAAAGAGATAGAGAGAAAGAGAGAAGGAAGAAAGGAGGAGAGGAAGGAAGGGAAGAAAGAAAGAAAAGAAAGAAAGAAAGAACGAAAGAAAGAAAAAAAGAAAGAAAGAAAGAAAGAAAGAAAGAAAGAGAGAGAGAAAGAGAGAGAGAAAGAAAGAACAGAAGGGAGGAAGGAATTAAGTGCAACTACTCTTGGAGAAGGAATGAGAGGAGCAAAAGAAAAAGATATCCCACAAACAGGAGCTCCAGAAAAGAACATTTTGGGCTCACAGAAACTTCTTTCTACCTCACTGTGTAACCACGTAACCTAACAAACTTTCACTGAATTAACAGTTACACTTTCAGGTCTGAAATCTAGTGCATAAACTTAATGGCTCATTGTAATATTTATTATTCAACCTTTTGACATTTATTTGTAGCAGTTGAATTGAGGTACCGGGTGCATTATTAGCATTGAAACAGTAAAGTGTTCCAGCTCTACCTTAATAACTGAGTTTTACTTGAGTCTTTAGCCTGAAGTAGTCTGTGGAATGTAAACCAACCCTTCTCCCACCCCGCCCCCACCCTACTCCAAAAAAAAAAAAAAAAAAAAAAAAAAAAAACCCGCAAAGAAAAAAAAAAAAAAAAGTAATCCGATTTCTGTCTTCGAAATGCGATAAACCAGGGCTCCAAAAGGGGTGTAACACGTTAATGGACTTGTACAAACCATCCTGTGCAGTTATACGACAAAAGGAAGGTAATATGGTTCAAGAAAATATCTTCCAAAACACTTTTATGAATTAAATTTCCTGAATTTGTGACTCGGTGGAAGAGGTATTGCAGAACCGCCCAGCTGCCATTTCCATATAGGATGGGCCTTGTGAGGAGGTTGGGAATCCTTAGTGGTGTTTAAGGAATACGCCGGCCACAAATCCCCATCCTTCCCGATAATGAGTGACGGTGGACAAGGAAAATTTGCCATGAAATTAAATGGCCTTTTCACTGCTGATGCTACATTGCTGGCTACCTTTTTACGTCTGTTTATAACTGTAAAATCATCCAGTGTTCCTTCATGTGTTTCCGTTTTACCAGTCGGACGGGGACTTCTAGCTGATTTCAAATTTGGTTTGACTGGAGGTGTCTGAAGTACAGGTCGCTTTCCCAGTACTAGTGTCCGGTAGTTTTTTCTCACCCTGGCACCAAATTTATATTCCCCATCCTCAGGTTTTGGAGAATCTAAAGTGCATGAGAGGCCCTGACTCTGAGCCAGTGGATTTAAGGAAGGAGTCTCTTTTTCAGGGCACGCAAAACCTTCTTCCTTTGCTGTGGTTAACAAGGCGTCCTCATTACTTTCCGTCACACTGTAAAACTCCCCCTTTGTATCATTGCACTCGCACTTAAGCTTATTTGTAATAAGGTCAGGTTCATATTCTTCATTAGCACTACTGTCTTCTACTTTGATTTTAATGTTGTGCAGAAATGGCAAGGTCTTGTCGCCTGTGTTCGTGCACGGATTCTCAGCTTTCGTCGCTGCCGCGTCCACCTCCGAGTCAGTTTGGGAAGAGGACAAATCCGTAGCAAATTCAGCACAAGGAGGGATTTTGGAATCTTTCTCTGAATTCGCGGCCGCTCCCGAAGAGTCGTTATGGAAGAACCTAGCTGCTATTGTGGTGGTATCCGCACAGTGTGCAGTAGGAGTTGCTTGTAGGCATTTCCTAGCCTCTCGGAGTATTCTTTGTTGTGGAAATGCATTGTTTGTCTTTGGGCTAGGTGAAGAGGCCCCCTCCGCCGAGCAGTTAATTGTCAGGTCAGTTCTCTTTACAGTACTGGAAATTTCAGAGTGTGGGAATGTAATCTCAGATACCCTATCGTTCCTTATCTCTGCGAAACAACTCCCCAGGCTGGCCGGGCAGTACACCGGAGACGCTTTGGGGGCCCAGCTCTGCAGATTCCACTCCTCCGGCGACTCGGCTTTGACACTACTCTTGAGGTCGGGAAGTCTGCCGGCATCCTCGAAAGCAGCGGGTTTGGTTGCAGCGGCGGCGGAGGCCAGATGGTACAAGAAGTTGGCCTGCGCCTGCACGCTGGGAGGCTTGCCGAAGCTGGTGCGTCTGAAACGGATGCTCTGCACCGACACTTGGCTGGAGCCGGAGCTGGAGTCCGACTCCGTGGACGAGTCCTCCTCCTCCGAGCTGACTTCGCTGGAATCCGAGGCCCCACTGCCCCCCTCCTCCTCCTCCTCCTCCTCCTCCTCTTCCTCCTCCTCCTCCTCTCCCTCCTCCTCCTCTTCCTCCGAGGACACGGAGTTGCTGGAGCTGGAGAAGCTGGAGCCAAAATCGGAGTCGTTGGCTGCATGGTCCGAGTAGGAGCTGGACTCCGAGTCGCTGCTGCAACTCTCGGGAAAGCTGCCGAGATGGGGCTGCGGCCGGCGGTGATGAGGGGGGTGGTGACCCTGCTGCGGCTGTGGGGCCCGGTGGTGGTGGTGGTGGTGGTGGTGATGGTGGTGGTGGTGGTGGTGCGGAGGCGGGCAGAAGCCGTTCACCAGATGGAACCTCTCCAGGCAAGTGGCCCCGGCGGCCGCCGCCGCCGCCGCTGCCGCCGCCGCCGCCGCCGCCTTGGCTTTGTAGGACCTGGGCAGCAGCAGCAGGCGGCGGGCGCCGGCGTGGGGCGCGAGCAGGCAGTCCTTGGCGCCCCCGCGCTTGCGCTTGCAGCGGTAGGTCAGGCTCCCCGGGCCGCCCGCCGCCGCCGCCGCCGCCTTGGGCTGGGGCCCGGCCGCCGAAGCCTGGTAGTAGGCGGCGGCGGCGGCGGCGGCGGCGGCGGCAGCGGCGGCGGCGGCGGCGGCGGCGGCGGCCGGGTGCTTGCTGCACAGCAGGCTCCGAAAATAAGCAGGGTCCGAGTGAAAAGCAACGTAGTTTCCCTGGAGCGGGGCAGTTTCATAGTTTAGAGGGGGTTTGCAAGGCGAGCGCACGATTTCCGGGTAGTGCAAGCCCGGGTATTTGCTAAAAATCTGAGGTAGATGGGCGGCGGGGCGCGCGGCGGCGGCGCCCGGGCGCGGGGACTGCGCGCTGATTGGCAGGGGCCGCGCGGCTCCGCTCAGGCCCCGCCAAAGTTGGTGCCTGTCCTTCCAGAAACCCGGGCGGGGGCTGGCGGCGGCGGCGGCGCGCTCTGGCGGCGGCGCCTTTGTGGCCAGGGCCCGGCCGACCCTCCTGCGCTTGGTCTTGAGGACACGCTCGGTTTTGCAGGAGGTGTAGAGCGCTTCCACGTCTTCCCGGGAGATGAGAGTGCATTTGGCGGCGTGGAAGGCGATGCTGTTGATTGCCTTGAGTTTCCGCAACTCCTCCAGATCGCAGTGGTGCTTTTTCACTTTCAAATGATCCATGCGCTTGTGCACGGTCGTCCTCGGGATGTTCTTCAGCAGATCCGTGAAGACTTGGGAGAGGGCAAACATTTGCTTCCCTTTAATGATGAGGTAGCCGAGCCTCACGCCATCCACCTCTTCAAAACCTGACTTCAGGTCTCCCATCTCGGGCACTAAATGATCCCCACCATTTGCAGTAAATATATACGTGACGCATACATACACATGTATGTATGTTAATCCTCCGCCAGATGCTGCGTGTGTCTCAAGGCATCCTGCTAATAAAATAACAAAGACTGTTATTACCGGCGAAGGGAGTGCCAAACTCTAGGCAAAATCATTGGAAACAAAACAAAACAAAACAAAACAAAACATGAAATTACACTGACTTGATTCTTGCTTTTTTTTTTGGTTTTCGTATTTTTTTAAAAAGAGGGAAAAAACCATCCGGTTTCTGATCTGCCAGTGTGTTGGTCTAAGTCTCCGATGCAGATCAGTACCTGGGCCCCTCAATTCCTTCCTTCTCCATTGGAGCACTATGATAATGGAATGTGAAGGGAGAAAGAGAAAAGAAATGCAGCTGCTATTCCCGCCGCTGCTTTAGCTACAAATAAAATGACAGAGTGAAGTGAGCTCGTCCGGAGACACCTTCATCAATTAATTCCCCTAAAGCCAGCGCTGATTGGACACTCCTGACAGGTGATGCAATAAAAATTGATATTCCACCCCTTCCCCCCAAAATCTCCCACTAATTAGCATACCCTTATACTGCCACCTCCCCTCCCAAAGTAAATAATACAGTCGGTATATAAATCTTTCCATTAAACTATCGGAGCTCAGAAACAGCCCGACTCACAGACTTCATCTGAACCAGTGTGTGTACGCTTTAAAAAAAAAAAAATCCCTGTATATTCGCCTTTAAAGGAATATTGCCTATTTTTTCCTTTATTTGCATTTTACCGCTGCAGCTATTATCATTTCAAAGAAAAGCATTTTAAAAACATTATCAAGCCTAAATAGACATACCCCACCCCCTTTTCCTTTGGAAAATGGAGCTTAAGCGAAAATGTGCAGAATAGCCTGGTATTTCCCTTATGGGAGTGGAGAAGGAGACCGGCTGGGAGCTCCAAAGTTAAACCCGCGCAGTGAACCACCCCAGTACAGACTTACGTTTTGAATTTCTCTCGATTTTCCTTTTTTTTTTTTTTTTTTTTCCTGAAATGCCTTTTACAACCAGAAACAAAGTTATTTGACCAAGGAAGCAGTTCAAGGCTCCAGCTCCGAAACACTGTAACAATTCAACTGGATTTTGGTTCTCTGCTGGGGGGTGGGGTGGGGAGGAGGTAGTTTCACGTCAGACCCATAACAAAGCATAGATAAGCCAGAAATGTGTACACTTTTCACAATTAACCAGGCTGGATTCGAGGCCAGATCGTCCTAGAATCCCTGGCACAGCCTTTGCCAGGGTCCTGTTCACCACAGGTCAGAATTCCAGGGAGCAGACCGCTTCTGCAGCGAAGAATAGAAAACGTAAAACGCCCAAGGTGCTTCCAGAGGTTTTACGTAATAACGATGAAAAGAAAGTGCTGATGTACGATGCAGACTATTCCAATGGTCTATGATGCTTTCGGTTGGGAGTTTAAATGAATCTTCCACAACTCTCATTTTTTCCATGAAAGTCAAGCATCTGCTTTAAAAAAAAAAATCACTTTGGATGAATATCAATGTTGTTTAACCTCTTCTTAGTCAAGTTAAGGCATATTTTGGTGTCTTTTCAAGGATATCCAAAATACTGCCAAATGCGAGCAAGGGTCTTCCCAGTTGCATTATCAGGATCCCAAGGTGGTTTGTTGGCTCCTTTGCAAAATTTGGCAAAATCTTCTTAACTGTTCGGTGTTTGCAACTACAGCATAAATGCAACCCAGGCATTTATATGTTTCCTTGTTCCTCCAAAAATAGACACATCCGTGTGGTTAAAAGAATAAACGGATATTTCTGAGCCTGCAAGAAAAGAATTGTACAATAATTTCTTCCTTCCCATTCAAAAGTTCCAGTTTCCCCTGCTCTGGTCTGGCTAGCCCAAGCAGGTATGGCTCAAAAGGAAAAAAAAAAAAAAAAAAAAGATAAAAACAGGAATCAGACACACAAAAAGGTAGTTTGCATGAAATCTCGGCCATAGTTCCCCACCCCCACTCTCATCTCCCTAGTAATTTCCCAGGAATTTTGAAGAGAATTGGGAATTTCAAGAAGTGCATCCGGAAATTAAGGAAGTCTATTTAAGAGAGTCTGTAACTCAGAGGTTGGGATTTGAAAAGTCAGCCCTGGACTACTGTTGCACTCAGCACAGATGTAATCGCCGCTCTTCAACTTAATCAATGTGTGTACAAACCACGATGTCTAGTTCTTGCCTTTGAAATCTAAGGCTAGCATTTCCATCCAAGAAATCAGAGCTACAGCAAATTACATTTTTGTCCCTTGAATGAGAGAAGGATCATTGAATGGATCTCGTGATATTTCAGGCTTTAAACGTAACCGAGAGGCAGCAATGAACAATGCCTCGTCACAGCTAATACCATCCACCGAGTTGGCTTTCTTTTGCATCTGGATGTATCACACCGCGTTTTTCTCTTTCACTTTCACGGGAGGCAAAATGCAAAAGGTTTTAAGTAGAAAGCAAAGTTTCCAGAAAAAGCAGATGCTGGTGTTTGTTTTTTAAAGTCGAATGACCAGAGTCTTTCCATTGCCAGCGACACTAATGTCGTTTTAAAATTCCTCCTGATGCACTTATATACTGGCAGCTCTCTTCCTCCAACCCCACCCCCGTCCAATTCCCCTCCTCCAGCTTTGAGATTTCCACCAAAGAGTCAAACAGCCAAGAAATAGTAAACTCAGAGAGAAAGCCTTTGAGAAGACATTACAAAGGGTTGGCTCTTAGAACATCCTTATCCTCCCCCCCCCCTTTTTTTTTTCTGGCCAGGTAGTTCTAGTAGTTCTCCATTCCTATTTAGATTTACACACACACACACACACACACACACACACACACACACACTCCTACTCTTACATATGGCAACATGATTTAGTAACCTTTTCAAAATTACCTTTTTTTTTTTTTCTTTTTTTGCTCTCCCTCTCTTTCCACCTTTAAAATACTGGCAACATAGGTGGTAGTTAAAACTAGTAGAATATTATGTATTTTTTAAACTAAAGGTACAACCTATTGGGTTAAGTAGAGAAAAATAAAGGCCAGATGACTTGGGAAATGTGTCTATATATACAATTTATGCAAATATCTTTGTATGTACACTCGGGCTTCTTTACACTTATACATTTTTAATACTCTTATTACATATCTTTCTTCTTGTCTAATACATTCTTTTGTTCCTTTAACTTCCCCATTATTGTGTGTGTGTGTGTGTGTGTTAAGGCGTGAGTGCGTGCATTCACATGCACGCGCACGCGCGCGCGAGCACACACACACACATACACACACACACACACACACACACACACAGAATGTGACAGACAGCTTTCTTGTGGCCATCAGCACACGTTGCATATCCGGGGTCTTCTCCAGGCACATTGGGGGTCGATCCCGATAAAAAGATCTAGCAGAGTCCCCTGAGCGCTCACACATGAAAGGCAGGGGACTTTAAGATGGATTTGCATGCACACAGGGGATTTCGATCAATAGCTACCAACATTTATGGCTTAGATTATTAATGTGAAAGCTGGCCAAAAGAATGGGGATGAAAAATTAAAGGTGTCTGTTATCAATTATGCTTAAAGTTATGCAATAATTTACTTACTTTGCCTGGATGTGCAGATCCAGATGTATAAAGTACTATTCTTCAAAAGCCAGGGGGTTTCTTTGATAAATTTGTTGACCATGTCAGCTGCCTCAACAATCAAAGATGAACCCAATTCAGATGATGGACTGTATTCAAATTCTTTTTTAAGAGAAGATATATCAACTTCTGTTTCTCAAATGCATATACATATGTGGGCAGATATGCCCAACTTAACATTTATGTGTGTATCCATCTCTAAGAGTATAGAGAATTACTCATTGAGAATTTAGGAATATATATGATAAGCATTGAGTTTGTTAATTACATGTAATTATTTACTCAGTGAGGAATGTGCAGTCTACTTACTATCATAAAAAGTATTTTAGCTTTGAAAACAAAGCTGCCTGCTAAAGGAAAATCCTCTGTGGCAAATACAGACAAAAGTATAATCTTAATGGTCTCTTACTTTTGCATTTGTTATAAAAAAAAAAAAAAGGGAAAACAACAACAACCCAGTACTTTCAGTTTTTAAAGTGATGGGCTATGAAGATACATACATATTTGTCTTTACTTACCCTGTATGAATGCGGTAAATTTACCTTCGGATGTTCTATTTTGATTTTGATTTATTTTCACTGTATTTTATGTTTAAATACCATTGCAATTCAGTCTGACCTCTTTCCTCTGGAGCGAAGTAATGCATACGGCATTTACAGTCTTTTAAATGGTTAGCTGGGAAATGCAGTATCAATTTGCAGGAGTAGTTTACTAATGGGGAAAGTTCTTTTGAAAACCTGAAGGAAAACCTAAGAGTACTTTTGCATTTCTACACTACAACTGTCATATAATTAAAGTACTGTGGAGCATTAAAATAATCCTTTTCCTTCCAAGCTTTCACCCATACACATATAATTTAAATGAGGATCATTCCCCCACATCACCATCACCATCACCTAACTCTTCACCATATACATTTGTTTTACTGATTGCTGGGCACATTTTGTTCCAAGTGAATTCAGACAGAAAAGACTAAGGACATCACAAAGGCCTCAACAATGTAAGTATACTGGTGAGAAGAATAAAAGAATCCCCTTGTACTGTTAGCCAAAAGTAATTATAATACATATAACACATTCTAAAATAATAATAATATAAAGCCTCACATGGCTGAATTAATTTAGGATAGAAGACAATAAAATCTTGCGATAATCAACAGTTCCTCATCAAAATTCATCTAATTTTCACATGTTTTCTACTTTTTGGGAGGGGAAAATGAGAACGGAGGAGGCAACGCTAAATGAAAGAGTAGCTTAAATGATAACTTAGTACGTTTTCCTTAATTTTCTTCTTTTTGTCTCATCCACAGCAATCGAGGCAAGTCTCCAAAAGGGCCCATCCTTCTGTTCTTAGGCATTTTGAAATCCTGTTTTTAACAGAAGTTTGGGACACAGAGTATACGCCATGTTGTCTATTGACCCATAATCAAAATGCAGTGACCTCCTACCCTTCTTTTGCCCCCTGACCCATCTTGAATTCAATGCAGGCTTTATAAATTTGCAAATCCTTGGAGGTAAAGGGGTTTTTGTGAGGCTTTGTTCTGAAAAAGCCCTAAGAGTGTACTTTCTAAATTAGACAAAGGTAAAGCAACAAAGCTAGTGGACACGATTTTACACAGGTGAGCAACAGACAACTCTTCAATAACCTAGATTGTAAGCTAAAAAGCAGTCAGAAACACGGGAGACGAGAAGGTTATGCGTTGCATTAAATTAGAGTGGGGTACAAATCTCTTTCATGATGTAAGAAATGGTTAGGCCACAAGCTTCCTGCTCTCCTCATCTCAAGGGCTGTGGGGGACCCTAGTGACCAAGGAAGGAATGGGGGTGGGGGGAAGGGTATGGAGAGAGGGGAGGGAGGGAGGAAGGGAAAGAAAGAGAGGAGTGAAAAGCAATCTGAATCTACACGCACATTCCCTTATCTTTCCTGCTATCAGCCAGTTTAAAGGACACCATAATTATGATGGTGATAAAAACAATGCCTGCTTATGTGTGCTGAATAAATAAAGAATGTTTACAGCTAAAGAATCTTTTAATTCCAATTAAACGCTATCAACGAAAAGCCACTTTTCTTACTGCGACAGCCTTTCCCCCCCAATTATCTTGTTTTGTTGCAATATTTTCCTATGAGACACCAGGGCTTCTCACAATTGATCCTGAGTGTAGAAAAAAAAAATCTGAGAAAGTAGAGTTCAGTGTTGATATATTAAATAATACACAAATATCAAGACCTACAATTTATTTGCGTTGCCCAAATTTGTGTTTATTTTGCACAAGGGTCAAATGTGTAGAAATCGCAGTGATGACACTGAGTGTTGAGGCCTACCTACGGGCTGCTCAAGCCATGCAGAAATTCTGGGCACCCAAGAGGGGAGAAGGGAAACAGAAGACATGTGGGGCCTGATGGTCTCTGGAAAGGGAATCCTCTGGTTCTGTTCCCCTGGCTTCAGCCCAAATCCTTCTAGGAGCAGAGCACTGGAGCCAATCACTGCCTTCCACTGCTGCAGCTACTGGACGCACACAAAAAAAGCGGGAGATCAAAAAATCCCAAGTTCGCATTTACAGATACACAAGGATCATTTCATATTCAAGACTCCAACAAATCACATCATAATCAGATTTAAACAAGGTTTGGGCAGTAATGCCCGCCAGGCTGGGCACTAAACCTCGACTCGTCTCACCCGCAACCCAGAAAAGTTGTCATTGTTGTGGTTGCTGTTGCTGTTGTTGTTGTTTTGAATCCTAGAATGAAAATTAAGTCTTTGAACTTCAAAAAGCATAGTCTTCGCTCTCCTGGCCAATGTTTCCACCAAGCAATTTCAAAGAAACGCCTCTCTTTACGTCATTCCACAACATAAGAATTCAAACTTCTATTTCTTTCCTTTTGCAGTTTTAGAGGTGTTTTGTTTGTGTGTTTCAGAAACACAGGACATAACAAACATCGTGGAAAACGCACCGGTTCAGTTAAATGCCCTTACAAATCTGCCTTTTAACACCATCTGTCTAAGCAGCACATTGCTAAGCATAAACTTAAAAAAAAAAAAACTTTGCTCGAAGAAATATCTAATGTTTCTTGGCAAATGCTATTTGGTGATGTGGTACAAAAACACAGTTGTAAAAAAAAAAAAAAAGTCAGGGTATCCATAAGTTTTCTGGGTAGTTGCAGGCCCCCTTTCCTTTTGAAAGTTTAGAGCTCCAATACCCTCAATTCTACTGGCAGAATTAGGATGGACCTAGAGGGTCCTAAACGTGACCGATTCACTAAGGCGGGGGGCTCCGGCTTGCAGCAACGTGCTCGGCAACTTAATCCTACGCTAAAAGAGGGCAGAGAGCGAAAAAGAATGGAATACAAACTCTCCCGACGTTCGTAGTTACTTTCAAGGTGGATCGTGTATTTTAAGGCTGATGGGAACGTCTGGTTTTTGGAGCAAAAAGAAGAGAAGGTAAGTGCTTGTCCTTGTATCCACCGTTGTTTCGTAGAGAAACAATGAAAACAAAGGGAACCACTTCCCCATCTGAACATTTTCTCGGGCTCCCTCCGTTCCCAGCCAAGAAGCTGGCGAGGGGATTCGCTTTACTCTGCCTTAGGTAGTCGTTCCTAGGCACGTTGAGCCGAGAAAGAGGGAAAAAGTTGAGCGGCAGCGTAAATACAGACTAAATAATAATAATAAAGGCGCGCTGTGGCGAATCTCCGCAGCGCCGGTCGCAGCAACTTGCAGCAGAAGTTGCTACATCTACGAAGGCAAAGCCCAGGAAATCACCTTTACAGGACAGATTTCGAACTCGGTCATTTAAAGAGCCGTTCTTGCCGTCTGAAAGGATTTCTGCGTACAAAATCCTTAGGTACTGTCCAGGGCAAGAGGGTGGTGTGCTGTTTTGCTCGGAAAAAAAAATGTTCGCTGTTGCTATGCGTTAAATAATTTGTAAAAAAAAAAAAAAAAAAAAAAAAAAAAAAGGAAGGGGGATTCAAGTATTAAGTGGCAGCCGTGGCTGGGAAAGGAGAGAGATTCGTATTGAAATGTATTTGCTTTGGGGTACGGTGGTTATCAGCAAGTCCGCCTTTGTGGGTCTCTGTGGCTGAATGAGTAAGTGACCGAGTGCCGACGGCATTCTATAAATGGATTGGTGTGTGGGGGGAGCCCCCAAAGCGGTCGAGCACGTGAAACATACATTTTTTTACTGCCCCCCAAGCGGCGACCAAGCCCCCCTCCACCCCACCCCAAATCCGTATATTACCTGCCCAGTTACAGTGACACATGTTTATGTTTATAGTCCTGGTTTGTAGTAGTGTCAAGAGCCGCAGCAAGAGGAGGGGGAGGAGAGAGGAGAGGGAGGAGTAAATGCAACCACCCCCACTTGTTGTTAAAGCAAATTTACTGCGTTATTGCAAGCCCGGTACGGGGGGCTGGGAAGTGAGTTGAGAGGAAGGGTAGAGTTGGGTGGTGTGTTGGTGGTGGAAGGGGGGTGGGGTTAGGAGATCCGGGATGGAGCTACTCTCTCCAGCGTCCCGGAAAAAGCAGCTCGGTCAATAGGGGAGCATGCTGGCGCGGTTGCAAACAAAAAGGTTCCTCCTGCTCGCAGCGTTCACGTGGGGGGCTCTGCACGCGGGGCTCCAGGGCCCTGACCTCTGACCCCGGCTCCTCTCCGCGCTCTCCCGGTGCCGCGCGGCCACTTTTTACCCAGGATCCCTCGCGCGGGCCGCGCTCGTGCCGAGCTCGAGTCCTTCTTAATCCTCCATTCCCCGATTTCCATCCCCTCCCCCCAGTCCCCACCCCCCCCTACTCCCACCCCCGCCGCCGGCCCCGGGGGCGGATCCTCCGGCTGGGAACCCCCGCCCCACCCCCACCCCGAGAGCCCGGGCCGCTTGGCCGCCGGGAGGCCGCGTGGGGCGGGGAGTGCAGAGCCGGCCTCCCCTGCCGGGCCGGGCCTGCGGGGGAGGGGAGGGGAGGGAAGGGGAAGACGGGGAGGAGACCGGAGGGGAGGGGGCCCGGCGGCCCGGCCCCGCTGCCCGGCCGAGGCCTGGACCTGTTGACTGCCATTGGTCCGCCGCGTCCCGCGCCCTCTCCCCGTCCGCCGCAGCCCCGGCCCTTCCGCGGAAACGTGGGGAGGAAATCAGGATGGCTCTTCTCTCCGCCTCCTTCTAACTTTATTTTTTTTCTTTGTGGGGGGGGGGGGATGAGAAAGCAAAGTAATCTCCTCCGCTGCCCCATCGTTTCTCATAAAGTACCGTCACGCGCGGGCCCACCGCCCTCCCAGCCCCCGCTATTTAAAACCTCGCCTCTTTGCCCGGCCAGCTCCTCAGCTCGGAGCCCGAGGGCCCCGGACGCCCCCGCCGGGCCCGGCTTCATCCCCGGCGAATTGTGTGGCTTTTCTTCCCTAGAAGCTCCCTCGCCCACGTTCCACTTTTTTTTCCGTCCCAGGAGGCGTCAGATAAAACCTCTGATTTGCTGCGTGCTGCTGGACACGGTCTCTGCCTTCTTCGTCCAAACGCATTCGATGGGGAGTTTAAAATACCAGTATTGAAAGGAGGAAATAAAAAAAGAGGGGCGAGTCCTTTGGCCAGCGTAGACGACATACACGCGTTAAAATGTCACAATACCAAATCTATGTAGAGTTCCAGGGTTTTATCGGATTGGCGGTCTTCCCTTCTAGATTTTTGGATTTCCCGAGGGAATATTTTTCCGGAGGGAAACAGCAGATCAAAATTAAGGTGGACGTGAGGCATTTCAACCACTTCTGAAAAGAAAGGAGAACATTTTAGAACGCATTCACGAAATAGCGGGAAGGCGGCTGCAGCGAAAGCTGAAGTCGCCGAAGGAAGCGCATCGGTGTCGCAGTCTGCAGGAGGAGGAGGAGGAGAGGGAGGGGGAGGAGGAGGAGGAGGAGGGCCAGCCCGGCCAGCCCGGGAAGGGGAAGGAGGCGCGCGGAGGCGGCGGGGCGGCGGGGCGGCGTCCGGCCGGGCCGCGGGCCGCGGCGCCCGGGACGAAGGCCGCGGCCGGCCGTGCGAGCGGGAAGACGCGGGCGGGCAGGGCCGCGGCGGGCGGGGGCCGGGCGCGCGGCGGGCGCGGCCGAGGAAGCGGGAGCCGGGCTCCTCTCGCCCGGCCGCCCCCATTGTTCGTCCCTCCGGCTGCAGTTCGCGGTTCTGCGAGCGCGTCCTTCGCGAGGGAGGGGGTCCTGCGGCCCAATTCGACCCCCTGCTCCCGCCTCCCCGGACGCCAGCGCTCGGGCCGGGCCGGCGCCGCAAGTTTTATTATCACACGCGGCCGGCGAGGGGTTTCCAACTCGGGACCCCGTAGAAAGGAGGCTTTACAACGTGCCGCTAAATTGGAGGAAGCTGGGCAAGCCTGCAACTCACACATTAAAAGAAGAGGGGAAGCAGCCCACATATGTTTATTAAGTGATAACTAGGTAGGGACAAATGTGGGCATTTTTTTTTTTTTTCCAGGATCCGGAGAGTTAGAGCAGATGATATCATTTTGAATCTCTTTAACGTATGGATGCGAAAGTGAATGTCGGGGTCCAAAGGAGTTCGGAAAAAGCAGGTTTCGGTGTCTCTATTTGTTATTATTCAGCTCTGTGTTGCATACACAGTAAATTTTAAGAGCAAGGGCCGAGCAGCCCTTCACAAAAACAGGCTTGATTGCTTAACGTGAAATGCGTTTTCAAAATAGTGAAATTCAAAAGGGAAAAACGTGTCATTTGCTTTTAAAGCACGTTTTGGAAACAATTGCAACCCACCTACGAAACTCTGCCTGTTTTCCTTTGTGAGACATGGGGAAAAAATATTTTTGGCAAACGTCACAGTTGTAAAAAAAAAAAAAAATGAAGATTTCCAACAAGTGCTCGCGAGTCTCGAAGACAAGACCAAAGTCATCGTGCGTGAAAACTCGGGAAGAAATCATTTCAGTCCCTTGGCCCAAACCTTGCTAGGGCAAGGGGGTAATTTTAACTTAGATTTATAATAGACTTTGCGAAAATTCCTTCTAAAATCCCCATTACTGGTCTGTGTGTGACGCAGCACTGTTTCCCAAGGTGGATTTTTAAAAACCAATTAGAATTGATCTCTAATGGAATATTCTATTTGCACGTCATCATGAAAACATCATTTGACGAGAGTTTTGAATTACAAGAAAGAAGTTAACAGATGATATTCATAAATAGCCTCTGTTTGAAAAGAACCCTTAAGAGTCAGTTAAAGGTAGTGGTGATGTTTTGCATTTGAAATGCTAGAGAAGTGTTTTTGCTTTGGCACACTTTCATTTTGCGGATCTTCTTCCTTAAACTTGCCTTTCCTCATGGAAATCCTTCAGTTATTTCGAGGTATACGGAGAAATTCTTTTAGAAGCAATCACTGGAGGTGTAACCGTGGAAAGGTTTGAACAGAACATTGGTGTTGAAAGGGAGGTATTCTCAATCTGTTCATTCCTTCAACACTCATCCTCCGGTGGCCCCCCTCCCCAACTATTTGGATTCAATTTACATTTTTTATTTATAAGTCTTTGAAGATACAGAATAGCTTTAGAGGTTTATCTGCTATGTCGTTGATGGTAGAAGGTGGATCTTTCACATCATTTAGCGTTCGAGACATTTTTTTGGTTTCATTGAAAATTAAAAAAATGTGTTACAAGTCATGATATACTTGTGAGAAAAACAACAAATGGGTGGAAAAAAGGGCATGAATGGGGGTGGGGATGGAGAGAGAGAGAGAGAGATGTAGCATTCCTGGTCAGTCTTCATAATACCTTTCTCTAATATTATGTCATTGTATTTTCCTCTTGCGCCTGTACCGAAGATCCTTGCTTTTTAAACTGGAGTAAAGGGCCACCATATAAAAATTGCTTACATTCTGGCTCTTAAGCGCCGCAGTAAAGTAAGACTGAGAAAAAGTGATCGGAGGCTTGTGTGTTTAATTCGCCAAGAATGTTAAGCCTCCTAAGATTCACCCTATGGGGCCGTGTTGGACCTTGGCACTGTTACTGTATAATTTCAAGAGATAAATAGGTATATTATAGATTTTTAAAAATCTAAGATGTAATAGGCAGTTTATTAATTGAAGGAATACAGAAATGAATTTGTCAACCTCATTCTCTCTGGGACACAATGAAGTTAATTAACATATTCTTGGGCATGTTTCTGGATTTGCTAAGCAGTGGCTCCTTTCAGAGAGGAAAACATTTAAATCTTAAAAAGTTCTCTTCTTTGGCCCAGAGAGTATTTAGCAACTCAACTTAATTTCTTCTTCTTTTTGTTAAGTCCAAGATTTGTTTCATTTCCTTCAAGGTGTCTTCCATTGCAAAAACTGATTTTCCTCTTTTTTGTGTCTAGAATCTTTTCACCTACATTATGTTATTGTCTGCTATAAACAGACGCCTAAATAGGTCACTTTAATCACACTTTAATTATAACAGAAATGTGTATCTTCAGTATCAGTAAAAAAAAAAAAAAACTGGGAATATGGACCTCACCCTTATATTGGTGATACTCTGAAAAGTCAGACACTGAACACCCTTAAATATTGGAGCATGATGGAAAAAAATAGTCCAACTCTGAAATGTTATTGAGGTTTATGCAATGCCTAGAAAACCTAACGTCATCTTTTAGATATTATTTTTCTACTGGTAATTATAAGGTGTTTTACCCCAAAATGGAAATACAACCAATATATATCAATTTTGTAGCAGAAGGAGTAGCTCTGAAGTCAAACACAAGAGTAGCCAAGCCAAACCCTTTACAGTAAATATTAGGCCTTGATTCTTAAAAATATTTTAAAATTTAGATTACATACAATTTAAATTTCAGAATGACCTACCTAAACTTTCCAACAGTTAAGTGTCTCTCACAATGATGTTAATTGTGATTGATTCTAAGTTGCAGTCTCTTTTGTAAGAAAATGATGACTTTTACATGAAAAGGTGGTTAACATTTGAGTGCTACTTAAATAAAATATAGACAATTCTAAACTACCTGGTAAATAAAAACTCTTCACGAATGTGAATTTCAACTATCGAAAATCCTCACTCAAAGAGACCAATTTATCTGAATATTTCTGTTAATCATTACTTAGAAATTTTAGTTCCGTTGTACATATAAAATAAAGTATTGCTTTACTCTGAAGAATAAAGTTCAGGTTGCAGTTAGCTTTTAAACACTAGCATTGTACCCTTAAATGAATATTTATTGTGGGCCTACTACGTGCAAGAGACTTGCTAGGTGGTATGGTGAATTTAAAAAAAAAAAAAATCACCTAGTAAGATCGACATACTTCATTAAATGGAGTTTCCCAAAAGCCATTAACAGAATATAAATTGAAAATGGAATTGAAATGAATACCTTTTAATGAAATTTCTAATAGTACTCCAAGATATAGGTGCGCTGTGCGTGTTTGTATCGAGTATAAGGATATGATAGTCACTTACTGTGAGACAAGTAAAACTAGTTTCAGAAGTACCTTAATATGCTTACCATACTAGCATAAATATATGGCTCATAATAAACTCTTAATTTAAAAGGCAGGAAACCTTTTACAAATGAGCAAAGAAAAATGTTATTCAGGGATTCCTTTATGTAAAAGAGGACATATCTGAAAGTTTGTACGGATTGTAAGAAATTGCCTTTTTGCAGTCTCCAAATACTTTACTTAGAAATAAGGTTATAGCTTCTGATGAGGTTTAGTAGATGAATGAAATCTAATAATTACTTTTTGTTTTAAAACCATAGTATTGGTTGCTTTTGTTTTAAAACCTTCGTATCAGAACTAATACAGAATTTTAAACACTTTATGGAAGTTAAGAACTGAGTTAAGCAAAATGCATCTAGTGTTCACATTATAGACATATATGTCATTTTCCATACTTCATTGGAGAAATATACATCAACAATGGATAGAGTAGACTAAATATGTGCACACACAGAAGAGAAATAAAACTTTAATTTAAAAGGAGATGAATATAAGCAATACTAACCTATGAACCAGATTTGGTTTTAGCTATTTCTTTCATAGTATCCACTTACGTGAATGATTATGGAAAAGGAAATCCAAAAATTTGGTCCCTAGGTTAAGGAATAAAGAAAATTATAAGGAGATATATTACCCATAGAGAAAAAAATACAGTTTCCCATTATAGCAGGGTTAGAGGTTACATCATAAAATACTTTACTTGAGTTTTTTGTGGTTTGCCTCAGATGATTAGTTCAGAGAAATAGATGAGCCCGTACGGGTACTGGGTTAGCTGCTGCTATGTGAAGAGGAATACTGTAGACAACAGGCTTTTGTTTTATTCTACAGGTACTAGATACACTTTTCCAAAGGGTACTTTGAGAACGAGGACTCAGATTTAAAGAGTAACATTACTTTAAGATAGAAATTGTCCTTTCTATGAAGTTATTTTATAAATCCCATGGACTTTTTCCCCTGTTACCATGTATTTTTAAAAACTTACTTGAACTTTAACAATCACGGCAATTGATAAGTTTTATCCATTCTAAGATACGAGAATTAGCATATTCATTCAATGTCATATATATGTATATGTATAGGTGTGTGTGCGCATGCATGTATGGGTATATATCTCACACAAAGGACAAATATAACTTGCTCACTGCTATATTTCCTGTGTCCAGAACAGTCCCTGGCTCACAGTAAATGTTCAATAAATATTTACTGAATGAATAAATAATTGTATATCTGAACTATTTTATAATGTCTGTACACTCTTCCTTTTCACTTAATATTTTATAGAAGCATAGTAAATATTACGCTTTTGGTATATAACATAAAGAGAAAAGTCTGGTATTTGAAATTAGAGTGGTCTATTTATACCCATTCTGTTTTTTCTTATAATTTTCATAACTCAGCATTTAATATGTTAAATATGTTTTAAGTAGTCTGACATTTTTATCAACATTTATATGTACATTTTTAATAAAATTTCTGCTTCAGATGCTACTTTTTTATATAGAGGCCTGTTCTTACGAAATCGTGTTTTTCTCTATGTTTCTAAATTTCAAAAGTCTCTTATGAATGATGAATTTGTTTTATTTTCAGTAGAGTGAATGTTTACCTCTATTTCTTTTATTAAGTGTTATAGAATAGGATAAAGTACCATCCTTCTTTACATATAAATTAATTCAGTTACAAGAACTAGGCTCCAATGTATTGAAAATAAAATGAATGTATGTTTGAATAATTTAGAGCATTAAGGTTTGACAGTGATGTTTGGGAAAGGAAGTTTCACATTGATTTTAACTCAAAATTTCTCTTCATTAGAAGAGAGCCTGGGCAGGAATTGGATGCTGAATTAGTGTCCCCTGTGAAAGGATGAAGATAAAATACATAGTTAAGATACACAAAATGATACAGTTTTGTTTGAGGGTGGTTTTAATTTCATAAATATCAATGAAAATTTAAGAACATTAGTATATGTTTAGAAATTTATTAAGTGTTGCCATACGCCTCAAAAGAATTTGCATTGCATAGGTATGTAATCTTTTAGTCATGTTTTCTTAATGAACTAATAGCTAAAAGAGAATTCTCATTTTTATGTCTCTTACGTGTGCATTTTCCCTTAAACTTTTAGTAGATTTCCATTACTGTAGATATCTCACTTAGCTTTAAAATGTTTGAATATACTTGCTAACATATGGTTGCATTGTATAGTATCTACTATAATTCTTAAATAGATTTGTAGCAATTAATTTGAAATGGAAAAAACAGCCATGCTACCATTTTTAGTTTTCCTTTCTGAGAACATTTAGAATGCTTTTAAAGATTAAACCAGTCATCTTTTGGTGACTAAGAGAACTGAGGTTCCTTCATCCTTTAGCCTTGAATAACCACATTTTCCAGATCTTTATGTTATATTGCTAATTCCTGATAAACAACCATTTTTTACCTGCAAGTTATTTACCAAAGCCACGAATTCACCTTGTTAGTATGCCTGTCATTGTTAGGAACAATCTATATTCCTATTTCATGCTAAATTTTCATAATTAGACACTCTTTGCCTAAAATCAATCTTGGGTTTACAAGGATACATAGGGGATAGGGCAACAATGGAAGATTTTTACAGCTCAAAACTGCGCAGTATCCGGCTAATTAATCTATTCAGATAGGCCTAATCCATTTTCTATGTGTATGTGAAGAGTGAGCGCCCATCTTTCTGCCACTTAAATCACCTTAAAAAAAACAAAAAAGTGACCTTAAATTTTCAAGAGTAAATCTGGAGTACAGAGCCAGATGAGAGAAATCCTCAAACAAAACTGGACTCCCCTATCTCAGGGTGTTATCAATTGGTGACTGACTAGAACTTGGGTTCCTTCATCCTTCGGTATCATATTACGGCATTTTCCAGGTCATCACATTATATTGCTAATTCCTGATTAACAACCGTTTGTTCTTCTAACGGCAAGCTGAAGGTAGCCTTAGTGCTCCTCTCTAAGTATTACCCTAACCCAGGCTTTTGACCTTCAGTGTGTGATGCACTTTCATTTGTCACTGGGGCCAATGTGGTGTGTAAATGGGCTGCGGATCTGGTGGCACTTCCACTGCGTGAACTTTGGGTAGAGTCCAGGATGTGAATTTAATGGGTGGAGAAGCTGCGGCAGCATGTGAAGTTAGCGAGGCCAACTGCAGGAGGCCATGCTTCACTGCACCCTTCTTGGAAGCTGGCATATTTGCCCTACCCTTGTTACCCACGGGCCAGCTCTGGAGGAAAAGGCCCGCAGGTAGGTTCTCAATGCAGAGAGATGCCCCGGGGGAGTCAGTCCCCTCCGGCTACTCTGATTAAAAAAAAAAAAAAAGCCCCTCCCTCCGGGTCTTCGGCTTCCTCCCCTCCCTCCCTCCCTCCCTCCCTCGGAGGCCCCTTCCAGACGTGCACGCTCAGCCCGCGCGACCGGCGCTGCAGAAGGCGGCCCCAACGTCCCCGCCCCCGCGTGCGCGCCCCCGCGTCCTCTCGTTGGCTCGTTCCGGCCTCGGCGCGCCGCCGGCTCCACTCGCCCCCACCCCCGAGCACACCTCGGCGGCTGCGAGCGGCGCGGGGGAGGGGAAGGGGCCGGGAGGTAGGCCGGGGCTGCAGGCCGGACGCGGCGGCGCGCACGCAAGCCTTGCCGCTCCCGGGCCTTCTCCCTCACGCCGGCCGCCGGGCGGGCGCGCACGCCGAGTGACGCTCGGAGGAGGAAGCGCAGCCCCCTTCCCCTCCCTGGCTGCCCCTGCCCCAGCGGGAGCCCCCCCAGTGCGCCTGTGCGGAGGCCTACTTGATTATGTGTGCCCTCTCCGGGCTCCTGCGTTAGCGGCCGGGTGGAGGTGGGGAGGGAAGACGACGAGGAGGAGGAGGAGGAGGCGGAGGAGGCGGAGGAGGCGGTGGAGGGGAGGTGGGGGGAGTCAGCAAGGACATGGCTCCTGACTCCTGTGCGGAACGTGAGTGACTGAGCGGCAAAGCCCGAGTGAGCGAGCGGCCGAGCGGCGGGCGGGGGCCGGGGCCGTAGGGAAGGGAGCGGGGACGCGGGTGGCTGTGCGGGGGTGGGGGGGAAGCGCTAACTGGCTTGCATGTGTTTTTTAATGGTCCCCCCAACTCCCTCTTAGATGGTCTCTAGCGACCGGCCCGTGTCACTGGAGGACGAGGTCTCCCATAGTATGAAGGAGATGATTGGAGGCTGTTGCGTTTGCTCAGACGAGAGAGGCTGGGCCGAGAACCCGCTGGTTTATTGCGACGGGCACGGCTGCAGCGTCGCGGTGCATCAAGGTAAACACCCAACCGCCCGCCGGGCCGAACCCGGCCTGCTCCCAACCGTCACCGCTTCCCCCACCTTGGCAGCAACTGCCAGTTCTCCTGCCGCCCCTCCCCCCGCCCCGCCCCCGCCCCGTTCCGCGGCCCGGGATTGACTCCGAGGGTCCGCGGCGGGGCGGAGGGGGTGTGGGCTGTGCATGTGGGAGAAAGTGCGTGTGGCCTGGACTGTCATGTGATTCTGCGCTCACTCTCTCAAGTGTCATTTGGCCGCCGCCGCCTGCGCCCGGAGCCGCGGGGCTGGAGACTTCCCGAGGCGGTGGTTGGAGGCGAGGGCGGGGGGGGGGGAGGGGTTCGGTGGTGCGGGGGCCGCGGCCCGTGCCCTGGGGGGCGGCGCGGGGCTGCGTGTGCGCCCGTTGGCGGTGTCGCGGTGGCCGTGGGTTTGGGCTTGGGAACGTGGAGGCCCCTCCCCCTTCCCTGGCTGCTCCCGTCTGCCGCAGTGTGTCTGGAGACTTCCTGTGGCATGGAGTTGGGCTCCGGAATGCCACTCGCTGCGCCAGGGCGGGTCGCCGAGGCAGAGGGGTGGCCTTGCCGCCTTAGATTAGGGAGCGCCGCTGCTGCACCCCCAAGCTTTCTGGCGGAGACCCTGCTGCTGCGGACCCGGAGCTTCCTGCGTAGAAGACGGTGGCCTTCCGCCGCCGCGGTCGTTCTGCTGCAGGGGTGGCTCGGCTGAGCTGTCCTGGGCTTGGTGGATGAGGCTGTTCAGTGGCTGTATCTGGCCGCTTCCTCAGCTAAAGGGACTGGAGAGGAGAGGAGGTAGTGGTGCGGGCAGTGACTTGGGGAGCATCTTAGCTTATTTACGGGGGTTCCCATTCGATGAGTTTTTGGATATTACAAAAAAGCCGAGGGCACTAGTAAGAGTTTTCTGGCCATTGAAGTTTATGAGTTTTTCCACATCTTGTGATAAGGAAACAACCTAGGTAATTTTTGGGTGGCTTTTATCCTGTCCCTGTTACCAGTCCGCCCTGCTTTCTATTTCTGAATTTGGCATAGAGTGATGTTGATATTTAGTAGTATATGGAAAGGACGCTACCAGATGAGACAGAGTCTGAAGCGTAAGAGGTTGAAGTGCAATTCTTTATAGAATGAAATCTCAGAATGGGGAAGGGAGACTTGGGAGACAGTGAATTAATTACTGGAGTGTAGTTTTAAGGAACACCTAATTGCACCCTTTTTTTAAAATTTTTACTTATTTTTTATTTTTTATTTTTTTTTTGAGAGAGAGAGCAGTTAAGGGGCAGAGAGAGAGGGAGAGAGAGAATCCCAAGCAGACTCCACACCATCAGGATGGAGCCTAATTTAGGGATTGAACCCACGAACCATGAGATCATGACCTGGGCGGAAACCAAGAGTTGGACCTTTAACTACCAGTCGAACCTTTAACCGACTGACGCCCGGCACATCTTTCTTTTCTTTAGGGAGTGAAAATGTGTGTTGAAACTGTATACTGGTTTTAAGGTTTTAGAAATGATGTGTAGCATTTCCATCACGGTGTTCGTTGGCATTTGTGAAGGTATTTCTTATGAATTGGATCCTCAATTATCAAGTTTTATTTATTTATTTTTATGTCTTTATTTTGAGAGAGAGAGAGAGAGAGAGAGAGAGACAGAGAGTGAGCGAGGGAGGGGCAGAGAGAGGGAGACACAGAATCGGAAGCAGGCTCCGGGCTCTGAGCTGCCAGCACAGAGCCTGATGCCGGGCTGGAACCCACGGACTGTGAGATCATGACCTGAGCCGAAGTCGGCCGCTTAACCGACTGAGCCACCCAGGTGCCCCAATTATCAAGTTTTAATGAGTAATGACATCTCCCAAAATAGAAAATGTTCATTTAAGCATTAATTGTCTTGTCTGAAATAGTACTTCTGAATTAAAATGTAAGTTTTTGGCTATTGATGCAGTGTTTCTTGACAGAACATTTTTACACTGATATATTTATAGATATTAAAAGGAAATTTCAAGTTTAGCTTTTGGGAATTTAAACAATTTATGTTGATTTTATAATCTGAGTGTTTTCCAATATTTAAGATATTTTCACTAAAATGAACAGATCAGGAGACTCAAGATGCTGGTGAGGATGTGGTGAAACGGGCCCCTCCTACACTGCTAGTGGGAATGTAAGCTGGTGAAACCCCTCTGGAAAACAGTATGGAGGTTACTCAAAAAATTAACACCAGAACTCCCCTATGACCCAGCCATAGCACTGCTAGGAATTTACCCAGTGGATACAGGAGTGCTGATGCATGGGGGCACATGTACCCCAATGTTCATAGCAGCGCTCTCAAAAATAGCCAAAACATGGAACGAGCCGAGGTGTCCATCAACTGATGAATGGATCAAGAAGATGTGGTTTATCTATACAATGGAATACCACATGGCAATGAGAAAGAATGAAATCTGGCCATGTGTAGCAACACGGATAGAACTTGAGAGTGTTATGCTCAGCAAAATAAGTCAGGCAGAGAGGGACAGATACTATGTTTGCACGTATAGGTAGATTTGGAGGAGCTTAATGGAGGACCGTGGAGAAGGGGAAAAATAGTTGGGGAGAGGGAGGGAGGCAAACCATGAGAGACTCTTGAATGCTGAGAACAAACTGAGGGCTGATGGGGGAGAGGGGAAGAGGGGTGATGGGCATGGAGGAGGGCACTTGTGGGGATGAGCACTGGGTGTTATATGGAAACCAACTTGACAATAAGGAAAAATATTTTCAAGCTTTCTTTGAGCGAGTTCATGTGAGAATGTCAGTGGGATGTTAGCGTTGTAGGTTTTTTGGAAAATTTGAGTTCTTAAATAGCAATGATTTTTTAAACTTTAACTAGAGTGTGATTTAGATATACTCAGATCACTTGTTGGAACATTCACATCATATATTTAGAAATAAATACGCACTTTTTATTTTTTATATGTATTTTTTTAAATTTTTTATTTACTTCTGAGAGAGAGCGAAAGACAACGTGAACAGGGAAGGGTCAGAGATAGGGAGACACAGCATCTGAAGCAGGCTCCAGGCTCTGAGCTAGGTGTCAGCACAGAGCCCGACGCGGGGCTCGAACCCACAATCTGTGAGATCATGACCTGAGCTGAAGTTGGACGCTTACCTGACTGAGCCACCCAGGCGCCCCAAATATGTACTTTTTAAAGTAATGGCTTTGAGATGTGATTCACATAGCATACTATTTACCTACTTAAAATGTACATTTCACTGGTTTTAGTACATTTACAGAGTTTTGCATTTATTGCCACCACTCAGTTGAAGAACATTTTCATCAACCTAACGAGAAACCTTGGACTGTTAGCAGTTACTCTCCATTTCTCCCCAACACCTCCCCAACTTCCCTAGACAACCACGAGTGTAGTTTCTATTGATACACCTGTTCCATTTTATACAAATGGAATCGTTTCACGTTTAGCCTTACGTTTTATTTTCTTTCCTGCAATACTTGTTGCTCATTTTGACAGGTGATTTAGAAGTACTTTCATTAGCTTTACTTAAAATGCTTTTGTATTTAAACTGCAGGATACAGGGATGAACTAATGAGTTTCTGAGTTATTCTTTGTAAAGAACCTACGTGTTAAGTTTTACTCCATATTCTTCCTATCCTAAAAGAATAGGTGCAATTTTTTTTAGGTTTATTTATTTTCAGAGAGAGAGAGAGAGCAGGGAAGGGGCAGAGAGAGAATCCCAGGCAAGCTCCCCAGTGTCAGCGTGGAGCTGGAGAGGGTGTGTGTGTGTGGGAGTGATGGGGGTGGGGTGGGGTGGGGTGGGGGTGGGCCCAGCTTGAAAACATGATCTGCCAGATCATGACCTGAGCCAAAATGAGGAGTTGGATGCTTAACTAACTGAGCCACCCAGGTACCCCAAATAAGCACAATTTGTAATGCTTATACTTATTTAAATAAAATAACAAAAGGCTGATTCTTTAACATTCCTATTAAAATGTCACATAGTTTTTATTTGGTGGTGATAATATATACCTGGTAAATAAAAATACAAAGTGTTTACATTCTTTACAAAGAAGGTATTTTATGTGAATAGTCCGAGAGGTATTTTAAGAGGGCTTTGAAAGCCCATTGGATTTTTTGTAATTCTTTACCTTTTAATATATTTTAAAATATTTTATTTCCCAATAGCTTGCTATGGCATTGTTCAAGTACCCACTGGACCATGGTTTTGCAGGAAATGTGAATCTCAGGAGAGAGCAGCCAGAGTGGTAAGAACTGTTTATCAAAAAACATTAAAATACTTCAGTGAGTAGCTTAGGATGCTACATGCTTATGTTTCGTTTGGAAGGGTTTTCAGTCTTTTGTTCAAATATTGAATTTGGGCCAAATACCGACTTAACTGTTTTAAACCAAATTTGCAAACTTTGAAAAGCAAATTGCATCACATAACTGTATGTCTGTTGAACAGATAAAACAAAGTTGTAGACGGGCTTTAGCCTTCCTTACTGGTTTGAAGGGTTAAATTAGCTAATCATAGTGAGAATATGATGGCAGTAGAACATCAGGAAGTTGAGCTGATAATTTTGCTAGGGTCTGTTTAATGAATAAAAACACACAGTAGAGTTTAACCACTCATATTCTTTTTATTGCATTGCACATATATGTTCTAACTTTGAATGTTCAATATTTTCGGGTATTTAGTCCCTCTGGCAAAGCAACATAATCTTTTTTACTTGCCTGGCGACCTTCTTTCTGAACGCTTTTGTAAACTTCTTATAATCATGAGGAAGATACATTTATTCTTTGTGGCCCAAGGCATTTTTTACAGTTGAGTTCTGGAAATATTAGGGAGATATAGGCTTAATTTCCATGAATCATGGAAAAGTATTACTGTATGTTATGCAACAGTTCTTTTTGGGTGTTGATTAGATAATTTGGCAGAAGGTCGAAAACAAACATCTTGGCTTCTCTACCTATGTGTAGCATGGGAGCTTTTTATTTTTGCCTTGACAAGTTTTGATCAGAAGTCATACCTGGGTAGTCTATTTAGGATTGTGAAACTCAGAGCAGTATTCTGTTCATATGTTTTGTTTGTGTGTGAGAATACACTATAGCGGAATTCTAGCTTATTCTAGTATTACAGTGGTTGGACTTAGCAAGTAGAATGAAATTAGTCATACTAATTTTAGAACTTGATGTATGCATAGGTCTCCTCTTTGTTTTTTCTCTTCGTAGCATTTTATGGTTTGGGGGTTGATAGGTCCCCAAGCAAATGAAGTTATGTTTTAATTCATTAGTAAACATTGATAGTAAGGTGAGGCTGTTCCAGAGGGTGTCTCAGTAGATTCAAGGCCAGAGAAAGATTAGAAAATAGGAAGGCAGATATCAAGAGAGGTTAAAGAGCTCTGTCAATGGGAGGTAGTAGAATGCCAAAGTTATTTGCCTTAAATACCACTTGTAGCCTGTTTTTATTCCTTTATTTGAGGGCATGGTCAGGATATCAAGGTGTAATTGAGGTCCTTATCTTACAAGGCGTATTCAGTGGGATGTGGGGGCCATTCGAGGTTTTAAAGAAGAGGCACAACGTCTTTTAATTTTGCAGTGTACAGTTATAAAAGATAAGGTCTTTTTATGAGAAACAAAAACTCATTCCAAGCTTAAATAGGCAGAGATAGGTCATCTTATTTATTTATTTATTTGAAGATTTTATTTTTAAGGAATCTGTACACCCAACATGGGATTTGAACCCATGACTGGGGATCAAGAGTCACATGCTTTAGTGACTGAACCACCCAAGTGCCACAAGGGCATTTTAACCTAAGAATAGAGGAGCTAAGAAGCCTAACATAGACATGTATCCATGACTTAGGGAATTAAATTAGTTTTTTTTCCTTTTTTTTAAGTAAATCCTTCCCTTTCAGTAATTACATTATTACTCTATTTAGTTTTAAAATAATTTCTATCTCCATGGTGGGGGTCAAACTCAGGACCTCAAGGTGCACCAGCCAGGTGCCCCAAGAATTTTTTATTTTATTTTACTTTTTTTTAATGTTTATTTTTGAGAGAGAACGCACAAGCGCATGCTCTCTCGTGAGTGGGGGAAGGGCAGAGAGAGGGAGACAGAGAATCCAGAGCAGGCATGGCGCTCAAACCAACTGTGAGATCATGACTTGAGCTGAAGTCGGATGCCCAACCAGCTGAGCTACCCAAGTGCCCCATTATTTTTTTTAATGTTTATTTTGAGAGAGCACACGCACGCGTGACTGTGTGGCATGCACGCAGGAGAGGGACAGAGAGAAAGGAGAGAGAGTATCCCAAGGGACAGAGAGAGAGAGAGAGAGAGAGAGAGAGAGAGAGAGAGAAGAGAAGAGAAGAGAGAGTAGAGAGTATGCTGACAGCATGGAGCCCTGCTTTGGGTTTGATCTCACAAACTGGGAGATCATGACCTGAGCTGAAATCAAGAGTTGGACACTTAACCGACTGAACCACCCAGAACTGATTAGTCTTAATCTTATTTTTGCTTTTCTCTGTCAGCTTTATTCTTTTCTGCAGATTTCTCTGCTACTGGCTGTTTACTCTCTGTCAGATATGTTAAATATTCTTCAGCAATTATCTGGCTTAATTATCTTATCAAACCTTTGAGGTATTTTGTTCTCATTTTATGGATAAAGACATCATGGTTTTAAGAGAAATGCATATCCATTTGGAGGCTGGGCTGTGATTAAGCTCTCAACCGTCATATTCTGTATTGCCTCCTGTGGTGAAAAGGGGCCGTACTTCAGTTCCTAATATTTTGTTTCCTGTCTCAAGAGACTAACTGTCCGTCTGAATCTCATGTTCCTATGGAGAGAAAAAAAACTGAGTTGGCTTGGATTGGATGAGGTGCGCAGCTCTGGACCAGTTAGCCATGGCTAGACAGTAAGGTTGCTGAAGACACAAGATGTCTGTGGGTTTGAGATAGCTCATTTTTCAGTGAAGAGTGAATTATGAGCTGGTAGTACTTTGGCAGATACTATAGAGTGAAAACCAGAGTAACAAAGTTGTAATTTCAAACGAGAAGTTTGGTAGCAGATGGAATGAATTTGAAATGGGAGATTAGAAACCGAAACACAGGATATTACATTAAAAATGTGAGAGTAGGGGCACCTGGGTGGCTCAGTTGGTTAAGCATCTGACTTCGGCTCAGGTCATGATCTCACAGTTCGTGGGTTCGAGCCCCGTGTCGGGCTCTGTGCTGACAGTGAGTTCAGAGCGTGGAGCCTGTTTCAGATTCTGTACCTCCCTCTTTCTCTCTGACCCTCCCCTGCTCACGCTGTCTGTCTCTCTCTCTCTCTCAGAAATAAATAAAACATTAAAAAAATTAAAAAAAAATGTGAGAGTAGAAGGGGAGGGAGTAGAAAGGAAGGGAAGGAACATTTTGAAAGATGAAATGACCAGTGGATATTGGGTAAAAGAAAGGGAATAATCAGAGATGATTCTGAGTATCAAAGTTAATCACTCTGGAATGGCGACACCATAAATAGTCCCAGAGTAATGGTAAAAGGAGAGCAAACTTGAAGAATAAAGAAAGTTCTGTTTTGGGCATGTTAGTTTTGATGCTGCTAGGATTTTTCTTTGGAAATTTAGGATTAACGTAATGGAGTCAAGTTAGAGTTGTAGCTGCATAGAAGGAAGACTAGGAATCAATGCCACTTTTTTGTTAGAGAAAAGAAAAATGAAGACGGCTCTGGTGAATATCCATCCGCACTTGTGGAGAGTAAGAGACCCAGTTACCACAGATGGATAATGAGCCGTCGGGAAGGGAGAATCTGCAGTCGAAGACCTCTGGCTTCATAGGAAAGAACAGTTAACAGTGACCTGGCTGTAAGGACCTGAAGGACTGAGAAGAGTTTGAGACCATAGTCGTTCCCTGGTTTGGTCAGACCTCTCATTCCAGGGTGCTGAATAGAGGAGAGACTGTAGGGTTAGAGTGTGTGTTGAAAAAGTAAGGGGAGAGGAAAGTAAAAGTGAGGGAAAGTTTGGTTGATTTTTAAGGGAAACTCTTTGTAGGTAGGCATTCATTGTTCAGAAAAAGCACTTGAATTGCTTTATTTACCTCAAGTGAACATATATTTGTGCTGAAGATTTTTGATGAGACTTAGCACTGTTTACTAACTACTTTCTTGGTGGTTAGAAATTGACACTTACTGATGACTGTTTTGTATTTTATGGGTATTTGTTCCTAATTACCACAGGCTGAGGAGACTTATCGGAAATTTTATCTTTTCTTTTTTTATGTTTTTATTTATTATTGAGACAGAAGCAGAGCACAAGTGGGGGAGGGGCAGAGAGAAAGGGAGACCTAGAATCCGAAGCCGGTTCCAGGCTCTGAGCTGCCAGCACAGAGCCGGACGTGGGGCTTGAACTCACGAACTGCGAGATCGTGACCTGAGCCAAAGTTGGACGCCTAACTGACTGAGCCACCCAGGCGCCCCACTGGAAATTTTATCTATTTATATAATTTTAATGAGATAAAGAAGATATATTAGATTTTAAATATTTCTACTTTGGAAACATAGTGAGAGTGGATTGTATAAGAGTAAAATGGCCAAAAGCCCGTTAGGATTTTAGATTATTTACATATTGCTCTTCTAGCTCTAAATTAAAAGACTATTTTCTATTGGAGGTGAGATGTAACTTTTTCCTACCATTCTGCCTGTTTATATGGTACTTATTCCTGGCTTCTTAACATTGTGGGGAAATGTAAACCAAGATTTTAGGGATTGACCTAGAGTGGCACATTTTATTTTTGAGTTTTTGTTTAATGAATATATATAATGCAAAAAAGTCCCTATATGTTTATAAAACCATCTAAAGTATATGCTTAACTATAGTGTATTTTTATTAAATTTTATTAAGTAAAATTACATTAGTATTTATTTGTCACAAATAGTTATGAATATAGAACATAAAATATTTACCACTCACAATGAACTAATACTGATTCTTCTGTTTGCCTCAAATCTTGCCTTCTTCTTAAAAAGAATAATGAATACAAAAAAATTAAGTTGAAATACTTTTTGTACTCTCCCCAGTTTGAGTCATCCATTGTCCTTTTAATGTGTCTTGGGACTAACCCCCCCCTTTCCTTTCCAGTTTCATTGGTATATAATTGACATATAACGTTGTATTATTTTAGGTTCTACAGGTAATGATATGTTTATATATTACAAAACAATTACCACAGTGAATTTAGTTAACACTCATCACTTAACATGGTTGCAATTTTCTTTTTCTTTTTTTTAAGTTTACTTATTTATTTTGGAGGGGGGGAGAGAGAGAGAGAGAGAGAGAGAGAGAGAGAGAGAGAAAATGAATATGAATCCCAAGCAGACTCCATGCTGTCAGCCTTATGTGGGGCTTGATCTCATAAACCAAGATCATGACCTGAGCCAAAATTGAGATTTGGTCACTTAACCAACTGAGCCACCCAGGAGCCCCTGTTTTTGTTTTTGTTTTTGTTTTTGTTTTTTTAAAGTAGCCTTCTTGTCCTTCCTGGAGCTCAACATGAGGCTTGAATTCATGATTCTGAGATGAAGATCTGAGCTGAGATCAAGAGTTGGGCGCTTGACCGACTGAACCACCCAGGTGCCCTGTTTCATTTCTTTTGATGAGACTTTTAAAATTTATTCTTGGAGTGCCTGGTTGGCCCAGTTTGTAGTGCATAGGACTCTTGATCTCAAGGTAGTGAGTTCAGGCCCCATGTTTGGGTGTAAAGCCTCCTTAAAAAACAAAAACAACTTGAAAAACAAGATTTACTCTTAGTAACTTTCATATACACAATACAGTAATGTTAACTATAGTCACCATGCTGTATATTACATTTCTAGAACTTACCGTGTAACTGGTGGTTTCTACCTTTTGACTGACCACCTCACCCATTTTCCCCACCCTCCATCCATTGTCTCTGGCAGCTACCACTCTGTTCTCTATTTCTATGAGAGTGGTTCTTTTAGAGTCTCTATATAAGTTGAGATCATATAGTACAGACGATTCCTGACTTAGGATGTTTTGACTTTACGGTCTTGTGAAAGGAGTATATGTTCAGTAGGAACTGTATTTCCAGTTTTGATTTTGATCTTTTCCCAGAATAGTGATACACAGTGCGATAACTCGTGATGCTGGGCAGCAACAGGGAGCCTCAGCTCCTAGTCAGCTGCCAACTTGATTAGGAGGGCGAATAACTGATATACTTACAACTGTCTGTACCCTTACAGCCATTCTATTGTTCATGGTCAGTGCAGGATTCAGTATGTAACACTTTATTACGAAACAGATTCTGTGTTTTACCCCACTATAGGCTAATGTAAATGTTCTGAACACGTTTAAGGTAGACTAGGCTAAGCTGTGATGTTTGGTAGGTAGGTTAGGTGTATTAAATGCTTTTTCAGCTTATGATATTTTTCAGCTTGTGATAGGTTTATTGGGACACAACCCCATTGTATACCGAGGAATATCTGTACTCGTCTTTCTCTGATTTGTTTCACTTAGCGTAATGCTCTCAAGGTCCATCTGTGTTGTTGCTAACAGCATGATTTCCTTCCTTTTTATGACCGAATAATATTCCATTGGATGCATATGCTACCATCTGTTTTAGTGCTTTCACTGCGTGTATGTATTCATAAATACCATCTAGTATTATTTTACAGGAATGGTATCATTGTATGTATGTTCTGTAACTTGTGATATAGCTGCATTAATACATGACTGATCTAGTTCATTCTTTGTATCTGCTTTTTAGTGTTTTGTTACAGAGCCACAATTTATTTAATTTTCTTATTTTTATGTTTATATTTTATTTTTTTTAGACGTTTATTTATTTTGAGAGAGAAAGAGTGCATGAACAGGGAAGGGGCAGAGAGAGAGAATCCCAAGCAGGCTTAACACTGCCAGCAGAGACCCTGATGTGGGGCTTGAACCCACAAATCATGAGATCATGATCTGAGCTGAAATTAAGAGTTGAATACTTTACCGACTGAGCCACCCAAGTGTCCCGAGTTGTGTTTTTTTTAAAAAAGAAGTTTATAATTTAGATATAACATTACTAATGTTTTTGTTCAATCCAGGTTTTTGTTTCCCTTGGTGCTTTATGGTCATTTTCTTAAAAAATTTTTTTTTGAATGTTTAGTTTTGAAAAAGAGAGACAGTGCGAGTGGGGGAGGATCAGAGAGAGAGGGAGACACCGAATCTGAAGCAGGGCTCCAGGCTCTGAGCTGTCAGCACAGAGCCCCATGTGGGGCTTGAACCCACAAACTGAGATCATGACCTGAGCCACAGTTGGACACTTAACCGACTGAGCTACCCAGGCGCCCCTCTTTTTTTAATTGTACAGATTTAGGGTTCCCTCTCCAGAGTCCATGCCTAGTAAGTAGTAAGCAAGCTATATTCGTCTCTTTGTCTAAGAATGTTACTATTTTTCTGTCTTGTATGCTAGTTTGAATTTTAGAGTAATAGTTGTTTTCCTGTAAGTAAAGAATTTATTCTGGTTTGTCTTATGGTATCTGATTGTGCTAATAGCAAATCTGTTGACAGTATGTTTGTCCTGCTTCAGAGTTGATCTGCTTTTTCATTCCGTGGACTCAATTTTTATTGCATTTTGGCAAGTTTTCTGCTCTCTCTTCAAATGTCACCTTCCCACTTAATTTTTTTCCGGAACTGTTACTTACGTATATGCTTGAGATTCTTGTTCTTTTTTGCTTGCCTTTTAATTTCTCTTTCATCATATTTTCTATTTTATCTCTCTATTTTGGATAATCTCTTTAGCTCTGTCCTGAAATTTATGCATATTGTTAACCCTATGTGTGAATTTCTTGTTTGTGTAAAGTATATCTAGAATTTCTATTTTTATTTTTCCATTAGCCTCTTCTTTTTTATTTTTTATTTTTATTTTTTTTACAAATAGTTTATTGTCAAATTAGTTTCCACATAACACTCAGTGCTCATCCCCACAAGTGTCCTCCTCCATGCCCATCCCCTCCTCCCCCCACAGCCTCTTCTTTTTTAATAATATTTTGCTATTATTGTCTAATGGATTATATTCCTTTATTCTTTGAACATTTGAAACACTTATTTTAGGGGTCCCTGGATGGGTCAGTCGGTGGAGCACGTGACTCTTGATCTCAGGGTCATGAGTTCAAGTCCCACATTGGGCAAAGAGCTTACTTAAAAAAAATTACTTATTTTAAAACTGCTTAGAGATTTTAGAATTCTCTAATTAGAATTAGAATTGTTTGCTAACTCTGTGGTAGATGTCTCTATTGTAATTTTTGGACTGTAATCCTCAGGAGTTGTCTTCCTTGGGATTTCTGTTCCTCTAGGAACACAGTGCTGATGTTGCTGTGGAAACTATTATTATTACTAGTTTTTAATGTTTATATATATTTTCGAGAGAGAGTGCATGTGGGAGTGGGAGATGGAGGGGCAGAGAAAGAGGGAGATTATCCCAAGCAGGCTCCGGGCTGTCAATGCAGAGCCAGCGGTGGGGTTCAATCTCCCTTACCAAACTGTGAGCTCATGACCTGAGCTGAAATCAGGAGTTTGACACCCAGATGCCTCAGTACCCTTTAGATAGAGGATATTGGGCCCCACACTCTCTCAACACAGGCTTGAGTTTCCAGTTTTTCAAGAGTGATTCCTCATATCCAGAACAGACATCTTACTTCAGTGCAGCATCTCTAGGCTTACTGGTCTAGGCTGTGTTTTTCTAGGATAGATTCCCCTCTGGTTGTGTGATAGGCCCTTAACAGCGTCTGTCCTCATGCTGGGAACCCTGTTAGAACTTTTTAATTGGGTGTCTAGGGTTTGTGCTGGTGTCCTAGTCTCAACCCCAGCCTCTAGGGTGTATGTATTATATATTAGATTTGGTATCTTCATTGAGTGCCTCAGCTTCAACTAATGTTTATTCTTGTAGCTTTTCTTTTTTTTTTTTATTTCTGCCACCTGGAGATTTACCTTTATTTACGTAATTAAACATTGTTTTCAAATGTATTTATCATTGAGTTCTTTTTATTTTAATTTACCTTTGAATCCCGAGTGTAAGAAGGCAGCTGCAGTTTTAAAATTTCATATATAACTTTCTCCTTTTTATTTCTGTACAAGCAGTTTAGCTCATATACTTTAAATAGAATGCCTTCTGAATTGGGGCGCTTGGGTGGCTCATTCGGTTGAGCATCTGACTTTGGCTCAGGTCATGGAGCTTGCTTTGGATTCTGTGTCTCTCTCTGCCCCTCCACCACTCTTGCTCAGTCTCTCTCTCTCTCTGTCTGTCTTCTGTCTCTCTGTCTCTCTGTCTCTCTCACTCTTTCAAAACTCAAAAATAAACATTGGGGCACCTGGGTGGCTCAGTCGGTTAAGTGTCTGACTTCAACTCAATCATGATCTCACGGTTCTTGTGTTCAAGTCCTGCGTAGGGCTAGGTACTGACTGCTCATAGCCTGGAGTCTGCTTTGGATTCTGTGTCTCCCTCTCTCTCTGCCCCTCCCCTACTCTCGCTCGTCTCAAAAATAAATAAACATTTAAAAAAAAAAGAATGCCTTCAGAGTTAAACATTTGCTAACATTTTTCTCTTATTGTTGATTCATAGCTGATATTTGCCTTTAAATTCCTCATAGTACGTTAAGTTCTTAGAGCTTTGAAAGAGGTGCTTTTAGAAAGTTAACAGAGTGCTTATCACGGTAGAAAAAATAGAGTAAATGGCCAATTTCTGTGGTCTTTTTGGAGTCCTTTTACTGTGAGAAGAGCCTAACCTACTGGCTGCTATGAAGTAGGTGCTTAACACTTGTTTGTATCATTGTCTAACCTGCCTGTGCAACTAATGAGAGAAAGGAAATTGATACCTTGCCCAGCACATGGCACCTGTTTGTTCCTTTTTTTTTTTTGGATTTAATTTTTATGTTTATCAGCGATAAACGCATATAGTCTAAGTCTGAAAATACCAAAAACTTCTCACCCAAGAAAAATAGTACCTTGTTGCTTTGCCCTTGAACCCTCATCTCATTACCAGAAGCAACCTCTTTTGGCTGCTCTTTCTGACACTTGTATATTTCTAAAAGGAACGTATAAGCAGTTATTATTTTTTATTTATTTTTATTTTATTATACAGAATTTTAAATATTTATTTTGAAAGAGATTTAGAGCGTGAGCAGGGGAAGGGCAGGGAGGAGAGAGGACCCCAAGCCCTCTCTGCACTATCAGCTCAGAGCTTGAGTTGGGGCTCCAACTCACGAACCATGAGATCATGACCTGAGGTGAAATCAAGAGTCCAATGTTTAATCAACTGAGCTACCAAGGCGCCCCGCAGCTATTGCTTTATAAAGTTTATTTTTATTGAGTAAGCTCTATACTCAACTTGGGGCTTGAACTCAACCCTGAGATGAAGAGTTGCATGCTCTTCTGACTGAGCCAGCAGTGCAACTCATAAGCAGCTATTCTTTTTTTTTTTTTTTTTTTAATTTTTAAAACATTTATTGAGAAACAGAGCATGAGCAGGGGAGGGGCAGAGGGAGAGGGAGACACAGAATCCGAAGCAGCCTCCAGGCTCCGGCCGTCAGCACACAGCCCAGTGTGGGGCTCGAACCCACAAGCTGCGAGATCATGACCTGAGCTGAAGTCGGATGCTCAACCGACTGAGCCACCCAGGCGCCCCATAAGCAGCTATTCTTGACATGTCAATTTTAGTAGTTGCCTTTCAGTATGTCACAAATTTTTGTTATGAATCAGTAGTGTTGAACAGTAATGTTTATTACGTTATTATGACTATTTAAATATTTTATTCATTTTGGCGCCAAAATTATACTGTTTGTTTTTTTGTATTTTTTAAATTTCCTTGGGATTAATATTCATCTTGTATTTTAAATTGTATTCTTTATTTAAGGCTAAAGTTTTGCCTTATGGTTGCTTCTTCATATAATCTTCCAAATGGTTAATGGTGGTCTGTTAGTAAAATTTTCCATGAATTCAGGTTTCCTTTTCCTCTCTCTCCTCTCTCTCTTTTCCTCCTTCTCTCATCCTCTTCCTCTTTCCTCCCCCTTCCCCTCTTCCTCCCTCTTCTTCCTCTTCCCTCCCTTCTCTTCTTTCCCCTCCTGCCTCCTCCCTTCTCCTCTTCCTTCTCCTCCCTCCTCTTCACTGTTCCCTTTCCTTTCTTTTTTAAGTTGGTGGACCTTCTGGGTACCATCTCCCTGCTGTCCTCTGGGCTCTTTTCTCCATAGGCCTAGATCTTCCCTTCATTATCACCTTGGGAGTTTCTTTATTTCTTGCTTAGTTTGGATTCTGTTTTTTAAAACCTCACTTCCGCATGTCTTCATCTTTAATGGTTTATTTTCTTGGTTTGGTAGTTATCTCTAGTAGCTTCATAGGGAATGGTGTGTGAGGAATACTTTCTTAAAGGTTTTGCAGGTTCGATAAAATTGCTGGCTTTATTATCTTGACTCATAGTTTGGCTGAATATAGAATTCTTGGTTGGAAATGATTTTCGTTCAGAATTTTGTTAATTTGCTTTTTAGCTTTCAGTGTTGCTGTTAAGAAATCCAGTAAGGTTCTGATTTCTAATACTTTGTATGTGATTGTTCAATCTGGATTTAGTACATTTTTATCCAGGTTATTTCTGATAATTTTCATGGTAATGTGTTTCTCCTCACTCATAATTTTGGGCATACGGTGGCCCTTTTGATTTGGTAAATCATGTTAGGGAACTTAAGTTCAGTCAATAATAGAAATTTTTGAGTTATTTTTTTGATTTCCTCAGTTCTGTTATCATTCATGTTCAGTATTTTTATTTTTATTTTTTTCTTATTAAAATTTTTTTTTCTAAATTTTTTAGTTTACATGCAAGCTAGTTAGCATACAGTGCAATAATGATTTCAGGAATAGATTCCAGTGGTTCTTCCTTTATGTGTAACACCCAGTGCTCATCCCAGCAGGTGTCTTCCTTAGTGCCCCTTATCCATTTAGCCCATCCCCCACCCATAGCCCCTCCAACAACCCTTGGTTCTCTTTTTTTTAAAACTTTTTTTTTTTAATGTTTTATTTATTTCTGAGAGGGAGAGAGAGACAGCATGAGCAGGGGAGTGTCACAGAGAGACAGGGAGACACAGATTCTGAAACAGGCTCTAGGCTCTGAGCTGTCAGCACAGAGCTCAGCGTGGGGCTTGAACCCACGAACTGTGAGACCATGACCTGAGCCAAAGTTGGTCGCTTAACTAACTGAGCCACCCAGGCGCCTCCACCCTCAGTTCTCTGTATTTAAGAGTCTTTTATGTTTTATCCCCCTCCCTGTTTTTATATTATTTTTGCTTCCCTTCCCTTATGTTCATCTCTTTTGTACCTTAAAGTCCTCATATGAGTGAAGTCATACACTATTTGTCTTTCTCAAATTTCACTTAGCATAATACCTTCTAGTTCCATCCACGTTGTTGCAAGTGGCAAGATTTCATTCTTTTTGATTGCCGAGTAATATTCCATTGTATGTATATAAATAAATATTTATGTATACACAGATATATATATTTATGTATATACTACATTTTCTTTCTTCATTCATCTGTTGATGGACATTTGGGCTCTTTCCATACTTTAACTATTGTTGCTGCTGCTGCTATAAACATTGGGGTACGTGTGTTTCTTTGAAACAGCATACCTGTATCCCTTGGATAAATACCTAGTAGTGCGATTGCTGGGTCGTAGGGTTGTATAAAATTCTATAATTTTATTTTATTTAAAAAAATTTTTTTTAAAGTTTTATTGATTTCTAGGAGAGAGAGAGAGAGACAGCGTGAGCAGGGGAGGGTCAGAGAGAGAGGGAGTCACAGACTGAAACAGGCTCCAGGCGCTGAGCTGCCAGTCAGCACAGAGCCTGACGTGGGGCTCGAACCCACGAACCGCGAGATCATGACCTAAGTGAAAGTTGGATGCTCAACCGACTAAGCCACCCAGGCGCCCCTAAAATTCTATAATTTTAATTTTTTGAGGAATCTCCATACTGTTTTCCAGAGTGGCTGCACCAGTTTGCATTCCCACCAGCAGTGCAAAAGAGTTCCTCTTCCCCCCATCTTTGCCAACATCTATTGTTGCCTGAGTGTTAATGTTAGCCATTCTGGCTGGTGTGAGGTGGTATCTTAGTGTGGTTTTAATTTATATTTTCCTAATGATGAGTGATGTTGAATATTTTTCTTATATTTTTAATTTAGAGAGCGTGCTTGCGTGTGCAGGAGTCAGTGAGGTGCAGAAGGTGAGAATTTTAAGCAGGCCCCATGCCCAGTGCTGAACTGAATACTGGACATGATCTCATGACACCGAGATCATGATCTCAGCTGAAATTGAGTTGGACACCTAACTGCCTGGGCCACCCAGGTGTCCCTGTATGTTTGTTTATTTGGATATTGGCCTTTTTGAAATAATTTTTCAATTTTTAATTATCCTTTTTTAAAAATTTTGGTTCTACTTTTTGAGACAATTCCTTATTTTGTCTTCTGACTCTGCACTTAAAATTTTAAAGTATATTATACTTGTAATTTCCAAGGGCTCCTTTGTGTGTGTGTGTTTTTTTTTTTTTAATTTTTTATTTTCTGTTTTTTTTCTTGGATGCAACATCTTTTTTTTTAATTGTTTTTGAATGTTTATTGTTGAGAGAGAGGGAGAGAGAGAGCGAGCAGGGGAGGGGCAGAGAGAGAGGGAGACAGAGAGGGAGACACAGAATCTGAAGCAGGCTCCAGGCTCTGAGCTGTCAACACAGAGCCTGACGTGGGGCTAGAACTCATGAACCGTGAGATCATGACCTGAGCCCAAGTCAGACACTTAACCGACTGAGCAACCCAGGAATACCAGCAATATCTTTCTTTTTTAGTTGAAGTATAGTTGACATACAATGTTACGTTAGTTTTAGGTGTGCAACATAGTGATTCCACAGCTGTCTGTGTTATGCTATGCTTACCTCAAGTGTAGCTGCCATCTGTCACCATAGGTGCTATTACACAATCACTGACTATTTCTTCTCTGCCTCTTCATTACTGTGACTTACTCCATAACTGGAAGCCCGTACCTCCTACTTCCTCTTCACCCATTTTACCCATTCTCTCAGGGTCTGTTTTTGCTTATTTTCTTTGTTCCTTCATTTGTTTTGTTTAGATTCCACATTTAAATGAAATCATATGGTATTTGTCTTTCTCTGACTTATTTTAGTTAGCCTAATATCCTCGAGGGCCATCCTTGTTGTTGCAAATGGCAAGGTCTCGTTCTTTTTTTTATGGCTGAATAATAATACTCATTGTGTATGTGCCTGTGTGTGTGTGCGCATGTATTCTTTATTTATTTATCCATGGACACGTGAGTTGCTTTTGTTATCTTTTTTTAAAAAAAATTTTAATGTTATATCTATTTCCGAGAGAGAGAGACAGCTTGAGCAGGGGAGGGTCAGATAGGAGAGGGAGATACAGAATCTGAAAGAGGCTTCAGGCTCTGAGCTAGCTGTCAGCACAGAGCCTGATGTGGGGCTCGAACCCGTGAACCGTGAGATCATGACCTGAGCTGAAGTCGGATGCTTAACCGACTGAGCCACCCAGGTGCCCCAAGTTGCTTTTGTTATCTTGGCTCTTGTAAAAAATGCTGCAATAAACATAAAGATGCGTATATTTTTTTGGATTAGTGTTTTCATTTTCTTTGGTTGAATTGTTAGTAGTGGAATTACTAGGTCATATGGTTATCTATTTTTAATTTTTGAAGAATCCTGCATTCTGTTTTCCATGGTGGCTGCACCAGTTTACACTCCCACCAACAGTGCACGAGGGTTCCCTTTACTCCATATCCTGGCCAACACTTGTTATTTCTTGTGTTTTTGATATAAGCCATTCTGCTTGGTATAAAGTGATCTCTTATTGTGGTTTTAATTTACATTTCCTTGATGATGAGTAACGTTGAGCATCTTTTATTGTGTTTGTTGGCCAATCTATATGTCTTGTTTGGAAAAATGTCTATTTTAGGTCCTCTGTCCATTTTAAAAAATAATTTTTAAGTACTGTCTGTACCCAGCGTGGGGCTCGAACTCATGACCCTGAGATCAAGAGTCACACGCTCCACCAACTGAGCCAGCCAGGGGCCTCAACGTCTGTTCATTTTTTTTTTAATTAAAAAAAATTTTTTATAGTTTTTATTTATTTTTGAAACAGAGAGAGCATGAGTGGGCGAGGGGCAGAGAAAGGGGGAGACCTAGAATCTGAAACAGGTTCCAGGCTCTGAGCTGCCTGCACAGAACCTGATGTGGGGCTTGAACCCACGAACCATGAGATCATGACCTGAGCTGAAGTTGGACGCTTAACCAACTGAGCCACCCAGGCGCCCCTAAAATTTTTTTTTATAGTTTATTTACTTTTGAGACAGAGACAGACAGAGCACGAGTGGGGGAAGGGCAGAGAGAGGGGGAGACATAGAATCTGAAACAGGCTCCAGGCTCTTGAGTGTCAGCACAGAGCCCACCGCAGGGTTCGAACCCATGTACCGCGAGATCATGACGTGGGCCGAAGTTGGATGATTAACCGACTGAGCCACCCAGGTGCCCCCCTCTCTGTTCATTTTTTAATTGGATTTTTTTGGTGTTAAGTTTTGTTTTTTTTTTAATTAAAAAATTTTTTATATTCATTTTTGAGACAGAGAGAAACAGCATTGATAGGGGAGGGGCAGAGAGAGAGGGAGACACAGAATCTGAAGCAGGTTCTGGGCTCTGAGCTGTGAGCACAGAGCCTGACGCGGGGCTCGAACTCACAAACCATGAGATCATTACCTGAGCCAAAGTCGGACACTCAACCAACTGAACCACCCAGGTGCCCCTTTTTTTTTTAAAATTTATTATTTTTTTACTTTTTATTTTTTAATTTTTCAGTATCTTCCACACCCAACATGGACCTCAGAGTAATGGCTCTGAGATTAAGAGTCACATGCTCTATTGACTGAGCCAGCCAGGTACTCCTATTTATAGATTTTGGCTAATAATCCCTTATCAGATACATCATTTGCAAATATTTTTTTCCATTTCGTGAGTTGCGTTTTCATTTTGTTGACGTTTCATTTGCTGTGCAAAAGTGTTTTACTTTGATGTAGTCCCAAATGTTTCTATGGCTGATGTCAAAGATATTACTGTCTGTGTTTTCTTTTATGAGTTTTCTGGTTTCAGGTCTCATATCCATTTTAGGTCTTTAATCCATTTTGAGTTTATTTTGTTCGTGACTAAATAAGGGTCCAGTTTTGTTCTTTTGCATGTAGCCGTCCAGTTTTTCCAGCACCATTTGTTGAAGAGACTCTCTTTTCTCCATTGTATAAATCTTGCCTTCTTTGTTGTAGATAACTTGACCATTTAAATATGGGGATATTTTTGAGCTGTTCTACTAATCTAGGTGTCTGTTTTTGTGCCTTTCCGTACTGTTTTGATTATTACAGTAGTGTAGTATATCTTGAAATCTGGGATTGTGATACCTCCAGCTTTGGTCTTCTCTCTCAAGATTTCTTTGGCTATTCAGAGTCTTTTAAGTGGTTTACCACCCAAATTTTAATTTTATTCTAGTTCTTTGAAAAATGTTGCCATTTTGATAGCGATTATAGCCTGCTTTGGTAGTATGGATATTTTAACAATATTGGTTCTTCCGTTCCATGAATATGGAATATCTTTTGAGTGCTATATTTCTTTTACCTTGTGGAGGTATTAACTAGAAGGTTTTTGTTTTATTTCAGTTTTCTGAAGTTTTCTTTTCCTGGGACTCTTTTCCTCAGAATTCCTTTATATTATTTTTCAGGCCTGTCTTGTTAGAGACGTTGCTTAAAAATGTGACTGTTAGGGGACCCTGGGTGGCTCAGTTGGTTAAACCGCTGACTCTTGATTTAGGCTGTGATCTCAAGGTTGTGAGATAGATCCTGGATCCTGCCTAAGATCTGTCTTCCTCTTCCACTGCCCCTCCCCCACTTGTGTGCACACTATCTCTCCAAAATAAATAAATAATAAATAAATAAAAGAATTCCTACACTTGCTCTTAGCCAAAAGGCCAAGAGGCAGTAAAAAAAAAATAAAAGAATTCCTTAAAAAAAAGTGTAGTGACTCTTAAGCACCTATTTGAATTTAAGACAAGCTCTTGATGATTTGATTGGAAGCTGTATGTGTGGGGGCAGGGATTGTTGCTGATTGCCTTCATTATAGGTGATCTAACTGGATTCTTTTATTAGGAGGCCACCAGCTGATTAGTTTATTGAGAGGGAAGTCTTTCAGTCATCAGTTTGGGATTGACACACGTGGTTACCAGTATTCTTTGAGCCAGAGGTTTGCTGGAATTTCCTATTTACAGTTAAATTTTCAGTTAATCCTCTTTTTCAGGATCATACCCCTTTCCTCAGCTGTATTTGGTATCCTCAAATCCAGATTTCCTCATTTACCCTTTCTGCAGTTTTCAAGGATGGGGTTAGTTGAGAAGTAGATTAGAGCGGAGTTTGGTTGCTTTTCAGTTGATTTCCCGTCTCTCCTTTTTAGCTTCACCTGAGCCCATTCTTTTTGGGTACATACATCACCAGTGTGCACGTGTGACTCCCTACCCCCTAAAGTTCCTCCGGTTTCTGGTGCTATGTAGTCCAAGATACATTGCCTTTGGGCTTATCTTATTGCAGCAACCTTTTCTGATTTGTTAGGTCATTTACTGCTTGTCTCCTTTCTAGCTTCCAAAATTTTATAGCTGTTGTCTTCTCCTATGGTCTTTTTCTATTTGTGATTTCATGTCCTTTTATCTCACTTACTGAAGTTCTAGGAAGGAGAGTGGAATTAACTACCTGGGCTCGTGGATGTGGTCTTTTCCCATTTCTTCCAGGGTCTTGTTTTATGTTTTAGTCTGCCCTTTTTACTTGACCCCCCCTACCCCTTACAGACATTTTTGATTCTTCCCATAGATTCTACTTTCCCTGTACATTTTTCACTTTTCATTTTTTATCTATTCTCCTTCACTAGAAAGCTTCTTGGAAGAATAAAGCTGTAGTCGGTATCTCTGCTTCACCTGTCTAGTTAGTCTAGCCTTTTAGTTGTACATAATGATTGAGATATAACTTTGTTGTCATTTTAAGCAATTGTGTATGAAACCTATATTTGCTGTATGACTCTCATCATGGACACTTGTCCATTTTGTCTTTTAAGTAACCCTTATATAAAAGTTGGTGTACATGAAACTCTTAATAATTTAGCGTCAGGAAAATTGACTCCCTTGAGGATTTGATATATTTCCTCCTTTTTGATAGCTCTGTGATACACATTCTGTTTTTCTTTTTGTTCTGGCTACCAGGTAGCCCAGAACCAAATCTGGTCTTTAGTTACATCAGTTATATTAATCTGATTATTAGTATATTTGTTTCTTCCTTCTCCTCCTGTGGGGTTAGGACTTCACCTCTTATCTCTGTTTCTCTGCGTGTTGATTTCATTCTCTCATACTACAGACTCTCTACTTCATGAGGCTGGAACCATGACTGCTGGCAGCTCTTGGCTCTCATCTTCCCAGCCCCTTCTGCCAGAAGAAGGGGCTCTCTTGAAGAATCCTGGGAAGGACTCTGATTGGCCTGTCTTGGATCATGTGCCCACCATCCCTGTGGCTGGAGTGGGGAGGGTACTATGAATGGCAACCCTCACTAGAACTACATAGTTGGAGTCAGGGGTAAGAGCAGTTTCCCTGAATCAGGGGGATGTCCTTCATACTGGCTTTCAATGTTCATATTTCTATTTTTTGTTGTTATAATACAGTTTGTTTATTTGTACACTGCCTCGGATCCTTTTCTGAAAAAAAATTTGGGTGTAAAAAATTATGTGGGTAAGATATCACAAACTTCTGTTCCTTCACCTTTGCTACTCTTACATTTGGCTCTTAAGCCTACCAGTGTTGATTTTGCTATTAACTTCAAATGGGCAAATACAGCATTTTTCCAGTTTTCATTTTGTTGATCCACTTTTCAGCATTTAAAACTGGGATCACTCAGTTGCTCTGTGATCAGTAATGTCATTGCAAAAACTGATCACTCCATTGCAACTCTCTTTACTCATGACTTGGGAAGCTGCTTTCTTCTCTTCCCTCTTTAAACATTGCCTTTTGGTTTCCTGTTTGGTATTGCTTCCTTCTTTAAAATTTAAGTTACAGGATTGTTTTTCTGGCTGGTTTACTTGATTATCTTAACTCAGTGAAAAATTACGATGTATGCTTGGGGATCTAAGTATTGATATCACCAGAATAATTTTTTTTTCTAGCTTTCAGATCCATGTGTGCAGTTACCTCTGGATATCTGTATTTAGGTGTCCTAGGCATCTTAAAGTTGATTTCATTACCTCTATAGTCTTTGGCATCATTTAAGGTCTAATTTTTTCATCTAGATTATTGCTTGACTTAACTTAGTTTCTGGTAAGGTGATATGTTGACATGGTTCAAAAATACAAAAAGATAAACAGTGGGCACACTTGGCTGGGTCAGTCCATGAAGCAGGTGATTCTTGATCTTGGTGTTGTGAGTTCAAGCCCCATGTTGGATGTAGAGATTACTTAAAAATAAAATCTTGGGGGGAGGAAGATAAAACAGTGAAAAATTTTCTTCCTAAACCTCTTATATGCCTCGGTTTGCTTTCCAACTTCCCATTATTACTATTTTTTAATTTATTTTTTTAGTTTATGTAAGTATATGCTTTACATATATAGACTCTTGTTTTTATTTCCTTTCTACAAAATGTAGCATGTTATATATACTTGTAGTTAACTTCTCTCTTTTTGCTTTTTTTCTTTTTAGTAGAGTCTATCTGTTTCAAGATGATCTCCTATAATGCATATGTGATTGTCCTTTCCCAGTTTCCTATAGTCTGTTTGCCTGCCTGCCTGCCTTCCTTCCTTCCTTTTTAAAAATGTAATGTTTGTTTATTTTGGAGAGAGGGAGACAGAGTGCAGGTAGGGGCAGTACAGAGAGAGGGAGACACAGGATCTGACACAGGCTCCAGGCTCTGAGCTGTCAGCACGGAGCCCGATATGGGGCTTGAACTCACAAACCATGCATGACCTGAGCTGGAGCCTGACGCTCAACCATCTGAACCACCCAGGCGCCCCACTGACCCTTTTTTTTTTTGAAGTCATTTCTTTGCCCCGTGTGGGGCTTGAGATCATGACCCCAATTTGCATGCTCTACTGACTGGGCAGGAAGTCCTGACACATTTAATTTACGCATGGAGGATGGCTGGGTAAATCCCCTTCCTCAACACCCTTGTCCCCAACAGTGATAAAAGCCTAGGGGTGCCTAGCCGGACCAGCGGGCAGAACATGCAGTTCTTAATCTCAGCGTTGTGAGATTGAGCCCCACGTTGGGCAGAGTTTACTTTAAAAAAGAAAAACAAAAAAGTCCGGACGCCTGGATGGCTCATTTGTTTGAGTGTCTGATTTTTGATTTTGGCTCAGGTCATGGTCCCAGGGTTGTGGGATCGAGCTCCATGTCAGACTCCATGCTAGCAGTGCAGAGCCTGCTTGAGGTTCTCTTTCTATCTCTCTAAATAAATTAACTGAAAAGAAAAAAAAAATAACCAAAGTACATCTGTAGTTATGTGGTGGGGTCAGAAAGTTATGGTGCTATGGGGCATCTGGTTGGCTTAGTCAGAAGAGCATGCAACTCTTGATCTCAGGGGTCATGAGTTCGAGCTCCACCATTGGGTGTAGAGATTACTTAAATAAATAAATAAACTTACCAAAAAAAGAGAAAGTTATGGTATTGCTGTAGAGCCAAGTAGAAATTACAGCCGCCCTAACAAGACACAAAGTTTTTTTACATCTGTATTGTCCCTACCTCTCTTCTTAGCATTCTCTACTGTGTCTTCTATATAGCTATGAGCAGACACACAACTCCAAAAGAGTACTTTCTGCATGCTCTTCTCAGGTGCCACCAGTGCGTTTGTGTTCTCTGGGTGCTTTTCTATCTTAAGAAAATTTGCTCTGGGATTTTGCTTACTAAGTGTAGGCATGCTCATTTTTGAGGAAAAAAACAACCATAATCTTGACCCAGAGACATTGAGGTAGTGTGATAGTAATGATCATGATCTAATGATAGTTAATGATCTAATAATAGTTAAGATCATGGGCTTGGAGTCCAGGGGACTAGATACGTGACTGGGTGACTTTATATTCTGAGCCTCAGTTTCCTGATCTGCAGGAATGCAAGAAGCTGTTTATGTGCCATGTACTGCGAGGTGCTTTATATAAAGGAATATATAATTTTACTTTCAACAGGACGGTTAAATAGGTACTATTTTTATGTCTTGTTTTTAAATGATGAGACAACTTGAGGCATAGAGAGGTTTAGTAATTTGTTCATTGGGTGAGCCAGGCTTTGAACCCTGGGCACTCCAGAGATGATGCTCTTTTTTGTTTTGTTTTTGTTTTATTATTTAAATGTTTTTATTTATTTCTGAGAGAGAGAGAGAGACAGACAGCGTGAACGGGGGAGGGTCAGAGAGAGGGGGAGACAAAGAATCTGAAACAGGCTCCAGGCTCTGAGCTGGCTGTCAGCACAGAGCCTGATGCGGGGATCGAACCCACGAACTGTGAGATCATGACCTGAGTTGAAGTCGGACGCTTAACCGATTAAGCCACCCAGGCGCCCCTTTAATTTTTTTTTTTAATGTTTATTTATTTTTGAGGCAGTGAGAGAGAGAGTGCAAGCCAGGGAGGGGCAGAGAGAAGGGGACAGAGGATCTGAAGTGGGCTCTGCGCTGACAGCACAGAGCCCAATCAGTGCAGGGCTCGAACTCATGAAACTCATGAACCGCGAGACCATGATCTGAGCCGAAGTTGGATGCTCAACTGAATGAGCCACACAGGTGGCCCTTGAGATGATGCTCTTAAGTGTTACGCTGTATTACAGATTATAGTTGAAGCAAGTAACCAGAAGTGTTAATACGCATGTATATGCGAATATCTTCATTTTGATGTTATTTTAAAACGAGAAAAATGAAAGAGTATCAATGTGGTGAGATTAGGAAATATAGTTGACCCTTGGGTTTGAACGGAGTTTATTTATACTTGGATATTTTTGGTAAATACAGTAGTGTAAATGTATTTTAATTTTCTTACGCTTTTCTTAATATTTCTTTTCTCTCTCTTTAAAAAATGTTGACTTACTTATATTGAGACAAAGAATGTGTGTGCAAGCAGGGGACAGGCAGAGAGACAGGGAGAGAAAATCCCAAATGGGTTCTATCCTCCGCACAGATCCCAACATGGGGCTCAGTCTCATGACAGGGAGAGTAGGACATGAGCCAAAATCAAGAGTCCATTGCTCCACCGACTGAGCTCCCCAGGCCTCTCGTCTTTTCTCTTCATTGTAAGACGATATGGTGTCAGACAATAAGACAGTATTTAATATATGTAACATAAAATATATGTTGGCTATTGTGGTAAAGCTTTTGGTCAACAGTAGACAATTAGTAAAGTTCTTGGGGATTCAGAAGTTGTGTGTGGATTTCTGACTGCATGGAAGTTGGCACCCATCATCTCCATGTTGTTTAAGGGTCAGCTGCGTGTTATCAGTTATAAGGACGCTTTTCCTGGGTGCTTGCCTGGCTCAGTTGCTAGAGTTGCTAGTTGCTAGAGCATGCGGCTCTTTTTTTTTTTTTTGTTAAGTTTTTTAATATGTTTTATTTGTTTTATTTATTTTTGGGAGAGAGAGAGAGAGACAGCATGAATGGGGGAGGGTCAGAGAGAGAGGGAGACACAGAATCCGAAGACAGGCTCCAGGCTCCAAGCCAGCTGTCAGCACAGAGCCCGACGCGGGGCTCAAACCCACGAACTGTGAGATCATGACCTGTGCTGAAGTCAGACGCCCAACTGACTGAGCCACCCAGGCACCCTGAGCATGCGGCTCTTGATCTCAGGGCTCACGGGTTGAGCTCCTCGTTAGGTATAGAGATTACTTGAAAATAAAATCTTTAAGGGTTGCTTGGGCGGCTCAATCGGTTAAGCGTCGGACTTCAGCTCAGGTCATGATCTCAAGGTTCAGGGGTTCAAGCCCTGCATCCGGCTCTGTGCTGACAGCTCAGAGCCTGGAGCCTGCTTGGGATTCTGTATCTCCCTGTGTCTCTGCCCCTCCCCTGCTCGTGCTCTGTCTCTATCTCTGAAGAATAAACACTAAAAAAAAAAAAGTTAAAAAAAATCTTAAAAAAAAAAGCAAAAGACACTATTCCTTCATGGTTGGAGTTTTTCCTGAGGTTTTTACTCTTTATATGTGTACATTTTAACATCTTGTTCCTACTTAACTTTCTTTGTCTTTAAAATTAGGAAGGAGAAATTTAAATGAGCTGAATCACTGTTTATGAAAATTTTGCTTTACTTAGACTTTCCAGTTAAAAAAAATTTTTTTTTGATGTTTTATTTATTTCTGAGAGACAGAGACAGTGTGAGTAGGGGAGGGTCAGAGAGAGGGAGACAGAGTCTGAAGCAGGCTTCAGGGTCTGAGCTAGCTGTCAGCACAGAGCCCAACGCGGGGCTCGAACCCATGAACCATGAGATCATGACCTGAGCCGAAGTCGGACACTTAACCGACTGAGCCACCCAGGTGCCCCTCCAGAAGTTTTTTTAATAGTCACTTCTTTGTCAACACATTAATATTTATGGCTGCTTGACGGCTTTTGGTAACTGATTTTTTTTTTTTGTTTGTTTTAGGAAGTGTTGAGTTTTCTCTCTGGAACATACCCCATCCTCTGGTTGTCTTTGATATATGTGATAGCATCTGTCAGAGTATTTTTCTTTTGTCATTTGAACAAATAGCCATATATTATAGGATATAAGAGGATTAAGAATTTACTCATCCAAACATACTTTTAATTTTTATGGACCAACCTTATACATTTTAATTAACTCGTGTGTGTGTGTGTGTGTGTGTGTGCGCGCGCGCGCGCGTGCGCACGTGTGCGAGTGTGTAGGGTTTTCTTAACTCTTAATTGTAACCAGTAGATGGACAATTAAGATGAAATGATAAAATGAATATCTACATACTTGTCAACCAAGCTTAATAAGCAGAGCATTGCCCATACCTTTGACCTCTGTTTGCCCTCGTCTGATCAGATTTTCTACTTCGCCTGAAGGAAGCACTTTACTGAGTTTTGTATTAATTGTTCTTTTCTTCAGTTTAATTTCTACACAGTATAAGTTGTGACAGTTTTGAACTTTCTGTGAATAGAATTATACATTAATTATTTTTTTTAAGTTTATTTGAGAGAGCGCACAAGTGGGAGAGGGTCAGAGAGTGAGGGGCGGGGGACACAGAATCTGAAGCAGCCTCCAGGCTCTGAGATGTCAACACAGAGCCCAACGCGGGGCTTGAACTCAAACCGTGAGATCATGACCAAAACTGAAGTCAGATGCTTAACTGACTAAGTCACCCAGGCGCCCCTAAATGTTTTTTGGTTGTTTTTTTTTTTGATTCACAGTATGTTTTTGAGATTAATCTGTTTGGTGTATGAAGCTATAGTTGATTTATTCTTATTGTTGTATAATATTTCAGGTTGTGAAATTACATTCTGCTGTTGACAGAGATTTTTATCTGTCTGTTTTGTACTATGAACACCTATTACGAGTGTTTTTGTATACATGCAGGAATTTCTCTAGCTTGCTCCTCAGACGGCTTGGCATGCTCCAGAAGGGGCTGTAACATCAGGTTGGTAGGGAGCAATGAACAAAAAAAAGTTGACAGTGTGTTTTCAGTATCTAGTATTTGTATATGGGGTTGCAATATAGAACCTATTTCTTAGAGTGGTTCACGGTCAGAAGAGTTTTAGAAACTCTGCTCCAGGGGGTGTCTGCGTGGTTCAGTCTATTAAGCTAAGTGTCCAGCTCTTGATTTTGGCTCCTGTCATGATCTCAGGGTTCATAGGTTAGAGCCCCCTGTGGGGCTCTGTGCTGGTCCCTTGGAGGTGCTTGGGGTTTCTCTCCCTCCCCTCTCTCTGCCCCTCTCTCACTTTCATTCACACTCTTTCTCTCTCAAAATAAATGAACTTAAAAAAAAAAAGAAAAGAAAAGAAACACTGCTCCAAGGTATATACTTAGAAGTGGAGGTGTGAGATTGTCAGGAAGGCCAGTTCATTTTCAGAAGTGGTGTTTCAGTTTATTTTCCTACAAGTGAATGGTTTCTTCGCTTTGTCCACATCCTCAACAAATGTGAAGTATGTCAGTCTTCCTCTTAGTCATTTTGGTATTTGTATGGTAGTATCTCGCTGTGATTTTTAATTGCAGTTTTCTTATTACTAACGATGGTGAGTACCTTTCTGTGTATTTATAGGCCATATGGATTTTCTCACTTGTGACTTGGATATGGCTTTCTCTATGTTAGTAGTTAATCTATTTTATTATTTATTTAATTAAAAATTTTTTTTACATTTATATCTTTTTGAGAGACAGAGTGAGATAGAGCATGAGTTGGGGAGGGGCAGAGAGAGAGGGAGACACAGAATCCGAAACAGTCTCCAGTCTCTGAGCAAGCATTCAGCACAGAGCCTGACACGGGGCTCAAACCCTCGAACTGTGAGATCATGACCTGAGCTGAAGTTGGACACTCAACTGACTGAGCCACTCAGACGCCCTTATTTTATTCTTTAAAAAATTTTTTTCATTTTATTTTTTATCAAAAAGATTTTTTTAATACTTATTTTTGAGAGAGACAGAATGCTAGTGGTGGAGGGCAGAGAGACAGAGAAAGGAGACACAGAATCTGATGCAGGCTCCAGGCTCTGAGCTGTCAGCACAGAGCACGAAGCAGGGCCTGAACTGACAAACTGAGATCATGCCCTGAGCCAAAGTCTGATGCTTAACAGCTTAACTGACTGAGCCATCCAAACACTCCCAGAATTTACTTTTTTTTAAAGTATATTTATTTTGAGAGAGAGAGAGAGAGAATGTGTGTGTGAGTGGGGAGGGGCAGAAAGAGAGGAGGAGAGAGAATCACAAGCAGGCTCTGCTAACAGCGCAGAGCCCAACTCAGTCTCAGGAATGGTGAGGTCATGATCTGAGCTGAAATCAAGAGTCAGAGGCTTAACCAACTGAGCCACCCATGCATCCCCAGAATTGACTTTCTTTTTATGGCTGAGTAGTATTTAATTGTATGTATGTACTACATTTTGTTTATGCATTTATCTATCGATGGATATTTGGGTTGTTGTTACTTTTTGACTGTTGTGAATAATGCTGCTGTTGAACACTGGTGAGTCCTTTTTTTTTTCCTGTTATATATTGGGGTGAAATTGTTGGATATTATGATAATTCTATGTTCGACTCTTTCATAATAAGGTTCTTTATTTTGAGAGACAGGGCATGCATGATAAGGGCAGAGAGAGAGCGCGGGCGAGCGAGCGAGAGAGCACGAGAGAATTCCAAGCAGGCTCTGCACTATCAATGCAGAGCCCAGTGTGAGGCTTGAACTCACAAAAGGTGAGATCGTGACCTGAGCCAGAATCAAGACTCAGACACTTAACCGACTGGGCCACCGAGGCACTCTGTGTTCAGCTTTCTTTTTTTTTTTTTTTAATTTTTAATTTTTTTTTAATGTTTTATTTATTTCTAGGAGAGAGAGAGAGAGAGAGACAGCGTGAGCAGGGGAGGGTCAGAGAGAGAGGGAGTCACAGACTGAAACAGGCTCCAGGCTCTGAGCTGGCAGTCAGCACAGAGCCCGACACGGGGCTCGAACCCACGAACCGCAAGATCATGACCTAAGCGAAAGTCGGTCGCTTAACCGACTAAGCCACCCAGGCGCCCCAAGTGTTCAGCTTTCTGAGGAAGCACCGAAATGTTTTTCCCAGACCCTGTACTATTTTACATTTCTATCAACAGTGTGTGAGAGTTCTAGTTTCTCCAAATCCTCTCCGGCTCTCTCTATTTTCGGTTTTATTTGTTTTGAAATTAAAGCCATATTAATGGTGTGAAGCGGTATCTTCTTGTGGTTTTGATTTGTATCTTCCTATAGTGATGCTGGGCGTCTTTTCAAAATGTGCTTTTTGGCCATTTGTAAATCTTTTGAGAAATGCCTATTTAATTTTTTTGCTCATTTTGTAATTGGGTCATTTGTCCTTTTGTTGAAGTAGAATAATTAATTTTTTTTAGGTTTTATTTATTTTTGAGAGAGAGCGAGAGAGACAGAGCCCGAGACAGAGAGGGGCAGTGAGAGGGAGACACAGAACCCAAAGCAGGCCCGCCCCCCAATGTTTGTGTATTTTTGAGAGAGAGAGTGCATGCGAGAGCATGCGAGCTGGGGAGGCGCAGAGAGAGAGGGAGACACAGAATCTGAAGCAGGCTCCAGGCTCTGAGCTGTCAGCACAGAGCCTGATATAGGGCTTGAACTCATGGTCTGCAAGATCATGACCTAAGCTGAAGTCAGACACTTAACTGACTGAGCCACATAGGCACCCCTCTTTTGGCACTTTTATGTAGTTTTCAGCCTACAAGTCCTATACATGTTTTGTGGATTTATCCCTAAGTATTTAATTTTTTGGGAAGCAATTGAAAATAGTATTGAATGTTTAATTTTGGTATCATGGTATTTATTAGTAGTACATGGGAGGAACAATTCATTTTTATATATTTAAGAGAATATTTGTTTTACATTTATTTATTTTTGAGAGACAGAGAGAGACAGCATGAGTGGGGGAGGGGCAGAGAGAGAAGGAGACACAGAATCCAAAGCAGGCTCCAGGCTCTGAGCAAGCATTCAGCACAGAGCCTGACATGGGGCTGGAGCCCACGAACTGTGAGATCATGACCTGAGCTGAAGTTGGACACTTAACCAACTGAGCCACCCAAGCGACCCTGATTTATTTTTATTCATTCATTCATTCATTCATTCATTCATTCAACGTTTTATTTATTTCTGAGAAACAGGGACAGCATGAGAAGGGGAGGGTCAGAGAGAGGGAGACACAGAATCTGAAACAGGCTCCAGGCTCTGAGCTGGCTGTTAGCACAGAGCCTCACGCGGGGCTCAAACCCAGAAACTGTGAGATCATGACCTGAGCCGATGTTGGCTGCCCAACCGACTGAGCCACCCAGGCTCCCCGTGCCCCTGATTTTTATATTTATCTTAGATCTTGCAAACTTGCTGAATTCATTTATGAATTATAGGAGTTTTATTATAGATTCCTTGGGATTTTCTATGTAGGTAATTGTGTCATCTGCAGTTAGGGTTATTTTAATTTCTTCCTTAAATTTTTTTTAAATGTTTTATGTAATTTTGAGAGAGAGAGAGAGACAGTGTGAGCAGGGGAGGGCAAGAGAGAGAGGGAGACACAGAATCCAGAGATAGGCTCCAGGGTCTGAGCTGTCAGCACAGAGTCTGACTCAGGACTGGAACCCATGAACCGTGAGATCATGACCTGAGCCAAAGCCAGACACTCAACTGACTGAGCCACCCAGGTGCCCCTATTTCTTCCTTCTCAATTTGTATGCCTTTAATGCTTGCCTGATTGTTCTGGCTAGAAATTTCAGCATGGTTTGGATTTAAGATTTAAGACCTCTAGAGAAAGCATTCACTCCATGATGCAAACCACTAAATAGGCTTTTTGTAGATGATGAAAACTACTGTAGGGTTTTTTGTAGATATCTATATGAAGTTGAGGAAGTGTACCTGCATTGTATTTCTATTTTTCTTATTTATTTAAAAAAGTCATGAATGGGTGCTGAATTCTGTCCGGTACTTTTTCTGGCATTAATAGACGTACTTTTTTTTTTTTTAAATTTTTTTTAGCCTGTTAATATGGTGGATTATGTTCATTGATTTTTTTTTTAAATCTCCTTTTTTTTTTAATGTTTTATTTCTGAGAGAAAGAGAGAGACAGTGTGAGCAGGGAGGGTCAGAGAGGGAGACACAGAATCTGAAACAGGCTCCAGGCTCTGAACTAACTGTCCGCATAGAGCCTGACATGGGGCTCGAACCTACAAGCCGTGAGATCATGACCTGAGCCGAAGTTGGTCCCTTAACTAACTGAGCCACCCAGGCGCCCCTGTTCATTGATTTTGAATGTATAACAAGTGGAATAAGCCCTGTTTGATATGGTACCTCTCTTTATGTGTTATAGGATTCTATTTATATTTTGTTAAGGATTTTTGTATCTCTAGTCATGAGAGATAATGGTCTCTAGTTTTCTCTTTTCATACTCCATGATTTTGGTGTTGGAGTAACACTAGCTTCGTAGAATGTGTTGGGAAAAATGCTGCTTTTTCTGTTTTCTGGAAGAGATGTATAGAATCGGTATTAATTCTTTAGATGGTTGGTACAGTTGTCCACTGAAACTATCCAGACGTTCATGTTTCTTTTTTGGTAGTTAAAAAAAAATTTTTTTTAAATGTTTGTTTATTTCTTGAGAGAGAGAGAGAGAGAGAGAGAGAGAGACGGAGTGTGAGTGGGGGAGGGGCAGAGAGAGAGGGAGACACAGAATTCAAAGCAGGCTCCAGGCTCTGAGTGGTCAGCACTGAGCCTGACTTGTGGTTTGAACTCACAAACTGCGAGATCATGACCTGAGCCGAAGTTGGATGCTTAGGCAACTGAGCCACCCAGGCGCCCCTCTGTTTTGGTAGGTTTTAAGGTACAAATTAAAAAATTTAAAAATAGTTTTGGGGCTAGGAGCTCCTGGCTAGCTCAGTTGGAAAAACATATGACTCTTGATTTTGCGGTCATGAATTCAAGTTGGGTGTAGAGATTACTAACGGAAAAAAGAAAGAAAAAAAGTAAACTTTAAAAATAGTTACAGGGTTATTCACATTACCAGTTTCATAATTGGTGAGTTAGAGTTGTTTGTGTTTTTCAAGGAAGGGATCCATCTAATCTAAGCTGTTAGTTATGCCTGTGAAGTTGACGGTATTCCCTGATGATCTTTTGGATGTCTGCAGGGTTTGTGTGATATCCCTGGTACACTTCTGGTACTGGTGATTTGTCTTCTTTCCTTTTCTTGGTCAGTGTTGCTAGATATTTATCCATTTTATTGATCTTTTCAGAGAAGTAGCTCCTTACTTGTTTTGTTGATTTTTCTTTTTTTTTTCTATTTTAAATTTCATTGATTTTTACCTGCTTTCTGCTTGCTTTGGGTTTATTTTGTTCTTTTTTTAGTTTCTTGAGGTAGAGGTTTCAATTATTGATTTGAGACTCTGACTTTTCTGTGCATGGTTATAAGTTTCCCTCTTATCACTGGTTTAGCAATGTCTCATAAATTTTAGTATGTTGTATTTTCATTTTCTTCACAACTTCTGTCTTTCATTATTGTGTCATTTTCTTGCCTTTGTGGTTTCTTTCTTTTTCATTAACTGATCAAAAAAAATTTTTAGTGTTTATTTTTGAGAGAAAGAGAGAGGGAGAGCATAAGTGGGGAAGGGGCAGAGAGAGAGAGGGAGACACAATGCAAAGCAGGCTCCAGGCTCTGAGTTGTCAGCAAAGAGTTTGTGGCCTCGAACCCACAAACTGTGACCATGACCTGAGCCAAAGTCCGACGCTCAACCAACTGAGACACCCAGGTGCCCCAATTGAGTACTTTTTCAGTCCCTTTTCTATTTCCTTTTCTTCTTGAGACTGATGACATAAATGTTAAGATTTTGTGTTATAGACCCAAAGATCCTTGAGGGTCTGTTCGCTTTTGTTTCTTCTTCACAATCTGTTACTTATATTGAATAATTTTAATTGTTATATCTCTAGTTCATGGATTCTTTTAGTCTTTTTCCTTGATTCTGCTATTGAAGTCATGTATTGAGCTCTTTATTTTGTTTATTGTACTTCTCAGTTCTAAGAATTTCCACTTGGTTCTTTATAGTTTAGATTTTTGCTGCACCTTTCTAGATTTCATTTCTGTGTTTGTATCTGGAATACTTTATTATTTAAAAAAATTTTTAAGTTTATATATTGGAGAGAGAGAGAGAGCAAGCAAGGAAGGGGCAGAGAGAGCGGGAGAGAGAATCCCATGCAGGCTCTGCATTGTCAGTGCAGAGCCTGGTGCAGGGCTTAGCCCAAGAATTGTGAGATCATGACCCCAGCTGAGATTAAGAGCCAGCTGAGATTAAGAGCCAGATGTTTAACTGACTGAACCGCCCAGGTGTCCCTGGAATTATTTAAAATAAAAAAGATTTAAGTAATCTCTGTACCCAGTGTGGGGCTTGAATTTATAATCCTGAGATCAAGAGTTGCATGCTCTACTGACTGCACCAGCCAGGCACTCCTCATTGAGTAATTTTTATTATGGGTGTTTTAACTTTTCATCAGTGGGCACCCAGGTGGCTCAGTTGGTTGAATGTCCGACTTTGTCTCAGGTCATGGTCTCATGGTTCATGGGTTCAAGCAGCACATTGGGTTCTGTGCTGACAGCTCTGTCTGGAGCCTGCTTCGGATTCTGTGTCTTTCTCTCTCTTTCTGCTCTTCCCCTGCTCGCACTTTGTCTCTCTCTCTCAAAAATAATTTTTTAAAAATCTTCATCAGAAGGTGCTATAATCTGGGGTGCCTTAGTGGCTCAGTTGGTTGAATATCCAACTTCGACCCAGGTCATGATCTCATGGTTGGTGAATTTGAGCCCCACATCAGGTTCACTGATGCCAGCTCAGAGCCTGCTTCAGATCCTCTGTCCCCCTCTTCTCTTTGACTCACCCCTACTCATGCTGTCTTTCTTAATAATAATAAGATAATTATAACATCTGTCCGATGTTAAAATTACAAATATTTCCATGTTGACATCTTTTTTTTTTTTTTTTAAAGTTTTAATGTTTTATTTATTTCTGAGAGAGAGAAAGAGACAGTGTGAACAGGGAGGGTCAGAGAGATAGGGAGACACAGAATCCGAAACAGGCTCCAGGCTCCAAGCTGGCAGTAAGCACAGAGCCATGGAAGCATGGATGCCTTCCTTCCTCTTTTTCTTTTCTTTTTTTTTTGGTAATAGTTTGAGAAGAAAAGATACTAACTTTTCTTTAAATATTTGGTAGACTTCACCTTTGTTAAACCCACTATCCTGTGAAAAAATCTTTTTTTGATAATATTCATTTTTAAATCTGTTTTGAGTGATATTAATATAACCATTTTTACTTTATTTTGATACTCCATGATGTAATCTTTCTTTCGATATAGTTGACACACAGTTTAATTTCTGTATGTTTCTCTTGCTTGGTTTTTAAAGAGTGCTTTTGTTCTATGTGTTAATAATATCATTAAACAATGGCAAGTTGTTGACATTTTTCCTGTTTTTTTTTTCCACCTGCATTATGTCCTCGTTAGTGGCTCCAAATTCAAGTATATTTGGCCATTTGAAGTTATCTTACAGCTGACTTATACTCTCTTCATTTTTTATTTTTTTAATGTTTTATTTATTTCTAGGAGAGAGAGAGACAGCGTGAGCAGGGGAGGGTCAGAGAGAGAGGGAGTCACAGACCGAAACAGGCTCCAGGCTCTGAGCTGACAGTCAGCACAGAGCCCTACGCGGGCCTTGAACCCACGAATCGCTAGATCATGACCCAAGCGAAAGTCGGACACTTAACCGACTAAGCCACCCAGGTGCCCCTAGGAATTATCTTTTAAAAAAAAAAACTCTGCTAGGGGTGCCTGGCTGGCTCTCTTGGGAGAATACTTGACTCTTGATTTGGGGGTTTTGAGTTCAAGCCTCATGTTGGGTGTAGAGGTTACTAAGAAAAAAAACCAAACTTAAAAAAAGGGGGAGCACCTGAATCAGTCACATGCTCCCAGATCTTCATTTCAACTCAGGTCATGATCTCACGTTTGTGAGTTCAAGCCTCAGTCCTTGCTGATAGTGAGAAGTCTGCTTGGGATTCTGTGTCCCTCTCTCTCTCCCTCTCCCCTTCTTGCTCGCAAAATAAATAAAAATAAACCTAAAAATAAGATTAAAAACTCTCTCAAAAATAATAAATAAATATTAAAGAATTTTTTTAAAGTCTGTTAAGCATGCGACTTCAGCTCAGGTCGTGATCTCATGGTTCGTGAGTTCAGGCCCCACATTAGGCTTTGTGCTGACAGCTAGAGCCTGGCACCTGCTTCTGATTCTCTGTCTCCCTCTCTCTCTACCCCTCCCCCACTCACACTCTGTCTCTCTCTCTCAAAGATAAGAAATAAATATTAAAAAAAAAAATAGTGGGGCGCCTGGGTGGTTCAGTTGGTTGGGTGTCTGACTTCGGCTCAGTTCATGATCCTGCAGTCTGTGGGTTCAATCCCCGCGTCAGGCTCTGAGCTCCTGCTTTGGGATTCTGTGTGTCTCTCTCTGCCCCTCCCCCACTCATGCTGTCTCTGTCTGTCAAATAAACTTAAAAAAAAGATAAAAAAATTAAAATAAAATAAGATATAAAAAAAGGAAAGCTTTATTAAGTTAGTGGTTAAAATGCATATTATTTCATAATTTTTATAGTTTTATATTTCTTTGGTATAAGTGAGACTAAATATTTTCTGTTTTTTTCCCCAAATGTTTATTTTTGAGAGAGAGAGCGAGAGTGAGCAGTGGAGAGGCAGAGAGAGAGGGACACACAGAATCCAAAGTAGGCTCCAGGCTCTGAGCTGTCAGCACAGAATCCGATGCAGGGCTTAAACTCCTGAACCGAGAGATTGTGACCTGAGCTGAAGTTGGATGCTTAACCAACTGAACTACCTAGGCGCCTGAAATGTTTTTCCATATTTGTTGCATCTACTTTTCTTTAATTAAAAATACTAAGGGGTGCTTTTTGTCTTTCTTTCTCTTATTTTCCTTTGTAAATTTGTTTATTTTAGTATATTATATACTGCAAAACCTCTTTGATTAGCAGCAATGTAGGGTACAAATAATAAACACTCAAATGTGACCTTCGGCACATATTGTTCATAGTAAGACAGTGCCACTGAAACTTACTCTGTTTCTCATTTTTATAATTATATCTGTTCTCTTAGTAGTAGTGAAAATAAATGATTGTATTAGCTCTGTGTTTATTTATGGTTTTTTTATTAAAAATGTTTCTTTAATGTTTTCATTTATTTCTGAGAGAGAGAGAGACAGTGTGAGCAGGAGATGGTCAGAGAGAGAGAGGGAGATACAGAATCTGAAACAGGCTCCAGGCTCTGAGCTGGCTGTCAGCACAGAGCCCGACGTGGGGCTTGAACCCACTAACCATGAAACCATGACCTGAGCTGAAGTCGGACGCTCAACTGACTGAGCCACCCAGGAGTCCCTATTTCTGGTTATTTAAATTGTGGGGATGGTAGGGATCCATAACCACTTCTGAGTATCATTGTGTGTGAGTGATAAGAGTAAGTAGAATAATTAGAGCGGTTTCTTCTTTCCAGAAAGTTAGCATGTGTGAGATCATGCCTTCTCATTTAAATAAAAATTCTAAGTTTTTGACTTTGGCTCTTTATTTTAGGAGAAACCAAACCTAACTGACTATAATAATACTAGCTAAGGCTACACAGAAAGCAAAGGGGTAGAGGCAGATGTTAAAAAGTGTGCTCCAGCACCCTCTTTGTATTTATTAATGTTACAAAAATCATGGCAGGAATGTAAAAGTTGAGTCATACTTTTGTAAAGTCGTTATCTGATGGGGCTACTGGCTGGTTCAGTCAGAGCATGCGACTCTTGATATGTGGGTTGTGAGTTCACATCCCACGCTGGGTGTAGAAATTACTTAAAAAATATATTTATGTACACACGTGTGTGTGTGTGTATAAATATAAGGTGTTCTGTGGAAGATCACACCTAGAGGAGAATTACTTTGCGAGGAATGTTTTGAAATCCCTTTGTGGTAAGTAGTCCCATGTTTTTAATAGTTCTGAAGTTATAGGGAAGATGTTGTAGTTTGGTAGTCTGAAAAATCTTTGTTTTTTCTTTTTTTTCTTTTACATAGAGATGTGAACTGTGTCCTCATAAGGATGGAGCTTTAAAAAGAACAGATAATGGGGGTAAGTACAGAGATTTTTGAAAAATTTTTTATTGATAAGTAGAGTGGGGGGTATTTAAAAATATCTGGCTGTTCTTGTTATAATATCAAATGAAATGTTTACCACTCAAATAGTTATAATAATAGTAGTGGATGTAATTTATGGATTTTTTTCCCCTACTTTGTAGGCAAACTTTTAAGCACTTTTTTTGTGCAGAATGGTCCACATCTAATTAAAATCTTCATTTTTTTAAAATGGGTTCAGTTTTTTATATTAGAAATTAGTTTTGGAAAAATAAGCCAGTTTTTTTGTTGCTAGAGCTAAACTCTAGTGTTTTAGAGTCTTTTTTCTCCTCTCTTTTGTGTATTGCTAGATAGATGATTATTTCTGGTGAATTCTTAATTTTAATACCCTGAGGAATTTTGTTGCTTGAATATAAAGAAATACTGACTTCCTGTCTTTCAAGTTTGGTGTGCTTTCCTGAGGACCCTTGTGTATTTCTCATTTATATCTCCATTCTTAGTTATTTTCCTGTGAGAAATCTGTGTTTCTTTATAGCTCAGTGCCATTCTTAAATATGTAGACGTGAATGTATTAAACTGTGCATACTGTGAAAAGTGACTGATGAAGAAACTCATAAAAGTAGAGGTTATAGCTGCTTACGCTTCCATTTTGGGCAGCCACTTCTAAAGCATTTTTGGATAGAGTAATGATGTTAGTAAATGAAATGGAAAAGGAAAATGTTTTTGTCTAGCTCTACATAAATTTATTTGCATACAAACTTAATGGTTAGACTGTGTTATAAAGTCACATTGCACAAAATTTTTAAAATGTTAGAAACCCTTTCTCCTATTCCTGTTCACCGTCTGCCTAATTTCTCAGCAACTTTCCTGCTATTGATATAATTGCTGTTATTACTTCTTTGCATATTCTTCTAGGTTTTTTACTTTTGCAGATAGAAATAAATATGAATTAACAAATATTTTCTCCTGATTTTTAAGTCTCTTAATTTTTTCACTGAACAAATTATCTATTAATGGTATAAAGCTTTCTTTTATAGACTTTCTGATCTTCTGCTTTTATGACTAATGCTTGTATACATATCATTTTGCTTATATGCATTTATATCTGTAGGATTATTAATTCCCAGGGGTGGAACTGTTGGGTCAAAGGGATTTTGCAGCTAATTTGATAGATATTCCCAAATTATTCTCCCTAGTGATTGTACCAATTTATGTTTCCAGCAGCAATGAATGAAAACCTTGTTCTCCATAACTTTTGGAATCCAGTAGGTGAAAATTGGTATCTCAGAGCAGTTATTTTGCATTTCTCTTATTTTGAGTAAAGCTGAGCATCTTAACATTTTTAAAAGCAATTTGTTATTTTTCTCTTTGTGGTCTGTTAATATGTTTTTTCTCTTTGGTTGCTGATCATTTTCCTTTTGATTTGTTGGAGCTTTCATAGGACTCCCTCATTTGTTAGGCTTTTGTGATATGACTCGGACTAGGTTTCCCCAGTTGTTCAGTCTTGTTGGGCTCTTGACCAAGCAGAAGCTTCTGACTTTTATTTAGGTGAATTTGTTAATCTTGCCTTTCATGGCTTTTGTATTTTGAACCATTAGTTAGAAAGGCCTTCTGTACGCCAAAGTTAGTAAAATAATTCTTTCACATTTTCCTCTAGTATTTTTATGGTTTCTTTTTTTTTTACAGTTTAATCTTTGATACATTTGGAATGTATCCAGGTAATACAATGTGAGGTATGGATCCAACTTTATTTTTTCCTAGATACTAAAATGCTTCCATTTGTCCCATCACCATTATGAAACAGTCCATCTTTTCTTCACTGATTGGAAATGCCATCTTTGTTAGAGTCTAAATTTGATGTGTATTTAAAAGATTTTGACTAAATTGTGTTCCAAAATTGATTTGTAAATTATTTTGGAACCTGGAATGCATTTTCCTATAGAAATGCTAATTATATTTCTAGAATAGTTGACAAAAACGCACAGTGTACCTGATGGTACAGTACTGATAATAACTTCTGTAATACCTAATGCCCCTAATCCCCCTGGTGGAAAATATGTTACAAGTTTTAGTTTAGGTTTTCTTTTTCTGGCAGTTAGGATGAGGAATTTCCCAGTGCAGCTTTTAACTTTCTCAGTCTCAGCTACTGTATATAGTTTTCAGTTTTTAAAGGTAAGTAAATACTTAACAAGCTTAACGTAGGTTAGTAAGTGAAAAGCGGGGTTGGGGTATTAGAGGCAGAAGGAGAAGCAAATGATAAAGATACAAGTATATCAAAGAATTGGAAATGATTGGGAAGTAGACTGTGAGGTTTGAATGGCCGGCCTTCTGAGAGGTGAAACTGATAATATACACAAAGTCGTCATCCTGTCCCCTCTCCCTTGCTCCTGTCCTTCCTTTCTGCTTCCTTTGCTTCCCTCTCCCTACCCCCCACTTTTTCTGTACACAACTTGATTCTGTGGGGAGGCACTGAAGCCGAGGAATAACAGGAGATTTCTGTTCTAGAGAGATCACTCTGATGGCACTGTGGTGAATGCATTGGAAGGATATGACACTACACCAGCTATAAAAAAGAATAGTGGACCTGAGTTATGAGTGCGTTTAACATACTCGAAATCAATTGTATAGCCTGGAGGATAGGAGGGAGATATAGGCAAATAAATAAATAAATTCTAGAGAGAATTCAGTTTGCCATTTTACCCAGTGAGCATACACTCTGGGCAAATGTTGATGGGACTCCCTGTGAATGACTGTAAGGCTTTCCCAGTCGTCACTGACAAAGATGTGAAGTGTATTATTGAGGGGGTCAGGTAAGACGTGATGTTACTTACTATTCTTTTATTTAAAAAAAAA